>NC_072490.1:16227500-16532343 GCF_027574615.1 Eptesicus fuscus
TAAAGGTATACAAGAACATAATATATGAATCTAAAGAAAGATTCTGTGATTCTCAAAAGGCAACTACATTATTTTATGTTTGGCTTGAAAATGTCTTCTAGGTTGGTTTCAGAAGGGTTCAGGTCTAAGTCACACTTCTGCCACATGTTAGCCAAGTGACCCTGAGAAAGACAGACTGTGAGAAATGGGGTACTTTAGTCTTATCTGTAAAATGGGATAATTCTACCCTTCTCACCTCACAGGGTTGTAAAAAGGATCAAAAGAGATTGAATGTGAAACTGTGAAGCACTGTAGTATGAGAAAGACCTCTGTTCTGAAGAGTCCAGTGAACTTCTGAGGCATGTTTACACCTGAGGGCTTAGAGAACTAGATTTTCATTGAGTACATAAGCTCTAGAGCCCCAGAGAAATCTCCTGGGGACACGAGAGTGGACCAAAGGCTGTCTCAAGGAGTTGATCTGTTTTCTTCCATTTCTTATGGGGAAATTACTCTATTTTGACCAGTATCTTCAGGTTAATCTTCAGGTAGAGCCATTGTTCCTCCTCCCCTATGGCCTAACACTAGTTGCACAGATCTAAAATAGGTTTTGCTCAGAGAAGAGCATCAGTTAGACTTAAAAATTGTCATAAAATAATGTTAGTCATGCCCCCTAGCTCAGGGATATACTTTAGGCAAAAGTTCAGAATCTCTAAATTCAAGGCCCACCAGAAAAGATAGCATTGAACTTACTACTCCCTCTGTCTCAAAACCAGTTAAGAAAATGGATTCTTAAGGACATATTCAAAGGGACATGCTGCCCTCTTAGCTATCAGACCCATGGCTTTAATGTTTTATCGTAAGAGGATTCCATATTATCCTACCTAATAATAGACAAATATGCAAATTGACCATACCTCTGACACACCCACAATCCACGCCCACAAGCCACACCCACCGTCCAATCAGAGCGAGTATGCAAATTAACCCAAACCAAGATGGCTCCAGCCACAGAGAGCAAGGTTTCCTAGGTAACAGAGGAAGCCAAGCTTTCCGCCTGCCCTTGCCAGGCCTAAGCCTCCACTCAAGGCTACAAAGTTTCAATTATAGAAGGTAAACAAATTCAAACAAATGGCGGCAGAATGGAGCTTGAGAGAGCAGGCCAAGGTTGCCGCTGGCAACAGGGGAAGCAAAGCTTTCCACACACCCTGGCCGGGCCCACCCGCTTAAGGCAACAAAGTTTCAATTATAACCCCAACACAAATGGCTGCGGGCCTCGGAGGGATCCAAGGTTTGGCTCTGCTCCAGGCTACAAAGTTTCAATTGTAGAAGGAAAATAAATTCCAGATACCAGGGCCTCCGCTTGGGTTGCCAGGGGGCGTGGCCGGCCTGCAAACCACCACAGGCCCCTCGCTCAGGCCGCCTCACGCCCCAAGGGAACCCCACCCTGATCAGGGACACCCTTCAGGGAAAACCAGCTGGCCCCCACCCCTGTACCAGGCCTCTATCCTATCTAATAAAAGAGTAATATGCAGATTGACCATCACTGGAACACACAATATAGCTGCCCCCATGTGGTCAAAGATCCTGCCCCCATGTGGACACAAGATGGCCACCACAAGATGGCCAGCAGGAGAGGGCAGTTGGGAGGCACCCGGCCTGCAAGGGAGGGCAGTTGAGAAGGACCAGGCCTCCAAGGGAGGGCAGTTGGAGGTGATCAACCCTGTAGGAGAGGGCAGTTGGGTAACCAGGCCGGCAGAGGAGGAAAGTTGGGGGCAAACAGGCTGGCAGCAGAGTGGTTAGGGGGTGATCAGGCTGGCAGGCAGAAGCGGTTAGGGGCAATCAGGAAGGCAGGCAGGCAAGCAGTTGGGAGCCAGCAGTCCTGGATTGTGAGAGGGATGTCTGACTGCCCGTTTAGGCCCGATCCCTCGGACATCCCTTGAGGGGTCCCAGATTGGAGAGGGTACAGGCTGGGCTGAGGGACAACCCCCCTCTGTGCACGTATTTCGTGCACCGGGCCTCTAGTTCTATCTAATAAAGAGGGAATATTCTAATTGACCATCATGACCTCACAAAGATGGTGGTGCCCACAGCCAATAAGAAGGGAATATGCTAATTGACTGCCACACCCTCAAAGATGGCGGTGCCCACAGCCACAAGATGGCGGTGCCCAGTCCCTTCAGCCCCGCCGGGGCAGCAGGCACGTGGCACAGCTGGGCCCACCCCCAGGCGGGTCCAGCCACTCCCCACACCTGCCTCTGGAGTCCCCCAGTCCCCTCATCCCCCCAGCTGGCCAGGGCTAGCCCGAGGCACAGGCAAGACTCGGATGTTGGCTACCCAGCCTCCTCGGGCCGGCCCTAGGCACAGGCAAGCCTCGGATGTCAGCTGCCCAGCCACCCAGGGCGGGCACAAGGTGCAGGCAAGCCTTGGATGGTGGCTGCCCAGCCACCCAGGGCTGCCCGAGGCTCAGGTAACCAGGGACGGCCGAGGCTTGTGTTCCAGCAGTGGCAGCAGCAGAGGTGTGATGGGGGTGTCACCTTCCCCTGATCACCAGGTCGACTCCCGCCCCTGAGGGCTCCCAGACTCTGAGAAGGGGCAGGCTGGACTGAGGGACCCCCCACTTTACTGCATGAATTTTCATGCACCGGGCCTCTAGTCCAAAATAATGATTAAGGCCTTTCTTAAATGACAGCAGTGTTATTTAGTAACCATAATTGAAAAAAATACATAGTGATAATCAAAAACATTAAACACCACCATGAATTTGAAAGTACTATTAAAAAACTACCTATACTGGTAAAAACAGCAATATGTATTTGTGTGAGGTTTATTATTCAGTCTGCAAGCAATGTGTGGTGAAGAAATTCTTACAAGGCCTGGCCGATTTGGCTCAGTAGATAGAGTGTTGGCCCACAGACTAAAGGGTCCCAGGTTTGATTCCGGTCAAGGGCAGGTACCTCAGTTGCAGGCTTGATCCCAGGCCCTGGTCATGGTATATGTGGGAGGCAACCAATTGTTTTGTCTCTCACATCACTGTTTCTCTCTGTCTCTTCCACTCTCTAAGAATCATTGGAAAAATATCCTCAGGTGAGAATTTTTTAAAAAAAATTTAAATCAATAAAAACGTATTTAATTTTTATAAAAAAGGAAATAAATTCTTACAAAAGCTACTGAGGTCCCTCTAGGGATGGGCCTAGGAACTTTGTTGAGTTTATAAAAGTCTAGTTTACAAAAGTCAAGTTCCATGACCTCATTAACTTTGCCCCAACAGAAATACTTCACTCTGCTATATATAGTTGAATATGTTATCTTCAGATTTTATCGAAGTTTGACATTGACCATGATGTTATCATGTATAAATAATGAATTTCTTCCAGAATTTAATGCCAGGAAATGTTTATATATCTTAAAGAATCAGTGCATGGTGTTTTATTACATAACTAGAGGCCTGGTGCACGGATTCATGCACTGATGGGGTTCCCTCACCTGGCCTGTGGGGATCAGGCTGAAACTGGCTCTCCAACATCCCCTGAGGGGTCCCAGATGGCGAGAGGGTGGTTCTTGGGTGACACACCCCATAATAGGGCTCCCTCCTTTGTGGTTCCTGGTGCATCTCCTGAGAACCGTCGCTGCCAAGTCATCACAGTTCAGCAGCTCCTGCATTGAGCGTCTGCCCCCTAGTGGTCAGTTCATGTCATAGCTACTGGCCAGTCAGCCAGTTGCTTAGGCTTTTATATATATAGATGAGAATTATTGAGGCCAGTGATAAATACATCAAAGGACTCTGCCCGCCTGCCCAAAGACTTCTGCAGTGGCAGTTCCAGAGCCTGATCCTGTAGTCAGCACTTGCTGCCAGAGTTGACAGGACTTTTGAAACTAACAGTAACCAGTGGGAGAACACCAGCACTATCCCCCACACTGCCTTTCCAGTATTAAAGAATTTGGGGGTCAAGTTATTCATCAAAGGTTGACTAGTAAATGTTGAGTTTGACCACTATCATCTATAGTTTCTTGTCAGTTTGTTTCTCCTTTTTCATTCATTTCACTTAGAACAGTGGTCGGCAAACTGCGGCTCATGAGCTACATGCAGCTCTTTGGCCCCTTGAGTGTTCTAACGCCACTTCTTCAAAATAGACTCACCCAGGCCGAAAACTGACTTCTGCGCATGGGCCATGAAGTTTCAATCACATTGTACGTGCGTGCCCGCACGTGGTATTTTGTGGAAGAGCCACACTCAAGGGGCCAAAGAGCCGCAGTTTGCCAACCACTGGCTTAGAACATTCTTACGAGCACTCTTCAAGACAATCTCTGTGCTTGTTTTTGTCCTTCTTGATTGTTTTCTGCCAAGTTTTCACTTAATTTGAAGTGTCCCTACCTCTTTGGTTATGTTCACCGAGAAGCAGACTCTGAGAAAAGGAATTAGTTCAAACTGTTTTTTGGAAAGGATATTCCAGGAACCACTGGTAAGAGTTGGGAAGTGAGACAGGAAGGGAAAGAAACCATTGCAGGGTGTGTTAAGGAGTAGGTTATTATTGTGGGCACTTAGGTCTCAATCCCATGGATGACTTCTGGGAAATAATCTAACACACTCCTTAGAATGGCTGCACTTTGAGGGCTAAGGAAGTTAGGGCCTTTATCTTCCAACTCCACCCACCATTGGCTAAGGGTTGCTCCCAGAGACATCAATTCCCCAAAACGTTTGGCCTTCCAGATCCATGAGCTGAGCATACCATAGAGAGTTTGCTAACAGGAAGTCACAGGTGCTCACAGCAGGATGTTGTCAGATAAATAAGCATGGTGAGTGGGGAGGGGATATGGATAGAATATTGGCAGCATCTACTAATATCCTCTTGGACTGAATTTGTAGCAGGTCATGTCAAAGATGGTTGGCTCTCAGAACTTATATGTGACTGTTTAGGGACTAGCTGCATGGGCAAGGACCTGGAAAACTTGCCTGACTATTTTCTTAAGGGAAGGGCAAGAACTTTTATACTTTAAGTCCTGCCTACTTATCTTGGTTCTTAAGGTTATTGAAATGATGAAACATGATAGAGAACATAGAACAGAAACATGGTCCATGGCAATGTATTAGTTCTCCACAGCTGCCTTAAAAAATTGCCACAAATATAGCAGCTGGAAACAATACATTTTTGTTATCTCACAGTTTTCAGAAGTCTAGGCATGGCTTAAAATGCTCCTCTGCTCAGGATCTGAGATCAAGGTGTCAGTCAGGCTATATTTTAATCTGGGAAAAGAACCTTCTTCTAAATTCATTCAGGCTGTTGGCAGAATTCATTTCCTTGTGGCTACGTGATGGAGGCCCTGGCTGTCGACTGGAGACTGTTCTGAGATCCTAGAGGCCACCCACTGTTTTGCTGGGTTTTTTTTTTTTTGCCATGTGGGCTTCCTCAATATGGCTGTTTATGAAGTCAGCAAGGAGAATCTCTGCTAAGAAGGAATCTCATATAACATAATATAGTCACAGGAATAACAGCCTATCATCACCTTTGCCACATCATAATGTAACTTAATCAAGGGAGTGACATCCCATCACTTCTGACATATTATATTGGTTAAAAGCAAGTTCCAGGTCCTGTGCACACTCAAGGGAAGGAGAGTACGCAAAGGAGTGAACTTAGGAAGCAGGAAATCATTGGGGGTCACTTTAGGACCTGTTTGCCACAGATACAAGTGAGTACTCAATAAATATTAATTTGCTTCCCTTGCTTTAGAGTCTTCTATCGCTGCATACATTACTACCATCACAGTAAATTTAGGCTAGAATAATGACTCAGGATGGACATTGACTCTCTGGGATTGAGAAAAAAATTCAGACATGACAGCTCCATGGTGACAACAAATACTGTCAGATCATATTACCTGCCCATACACAGTTATCACACATTTAATGTGGTGAAATGTTATGGCCACATCACAGTCGGGCTGAGTTGATGGTTTTAATTTGGACCTAAGGCTAGAGCTATGCTGATGCTTTTTACTGCTGGCTAGACTGGGGGGGGGGGGGGGGGGGGCGCGCGGGGGGTCGGTCACATTTCCATGAGTTCCTGCTATCAAGAGAAAGGCTTTGTTCCCTGTTCATCTTGAACTTTTCAAACAAGTGAAAGCTAGTATTTAGCCAGGTGAAAAAAACTGTCATTGGCCATTAGTCCCTTGCCTTTTACATTGAATGAGATTCTGAGTGAGTTATGAAAATATAGGGGTTGGCACATTCAAGCTCTGGGATCTCCAAATGGCAGTTGAAATTTGGCTTTCATAAACACTTGATGAAAAAAAAAGAGCTCAGAAAAGACCACAGGCAGGAGTTTCAATAAGTCACCTAAGGATAAGCTGCAATGGTTATATTATCTATATAATTATTTATATTTTATTTAAATTTATATTATTTATAATTTTATTTATGTTATTGTTTATATTTTATATTATTTATAACCATTTTAGGGTACAAGTAAAATACATTACTACTAATAATAATACTAAATTAAATACAATAAAATACAACTTCCATTTTTATCTTTATCCCATCATTTAAAAATGTATATTTGGCCCTAACCGGTTTGGCTCAGTGGATAGAGCATCGGCCTGTGGACTCAAGGGTCCCAGGTTTGATTCCGATTAAGGGCATGTACCTTGGTTGCGGGCACATACCCAGTAGGGAGTGTGCAGGAGGGCACATACCCAGTAGGGAGTGATCGATGTTTCTCTCTCATCGATGTTTCTAACTCTCTATCCCTCTCCCTTCCTCTCTGTAAGAAATCAATAAAATATATATATTTTTTAAAATGTATATTTGTATGTAATTTTTACATAGAGTCATCTATATAACCATGAACAAATAAATATGTATTATTAGGAGTATTGCTAGCCCACAGAATGAGCAAATTAGAAATAGTGCTCTTTCTTTAAGTAAAGGCGATTTTTTTATTAGTATATTCTTTATTTTTCAAAATAAAAAAGAATAAAAGTATTCTGTATAAATTACAAAAATAAGATTAAGAATAAAATAATAAAAAACTAATCTGTAATCAAAATAATTACCAATAGCACAGTCAGAATATATATTTTAATGATGATTTCCATGTTTACTTACTCTGGTATCTCATTTTCCATAGAAATCATTACTTTCTGGTTTTCTTGAAATATTTTAGACCTTAAGTAGTTTTAAGTATATTTTAATTTTGAAACTCTATATTCTCCACTGACAACTGAAATTGACAAAGTTACTTATAACCTTAGAGCTAGAAGAATATTTGGAAATATGTCCAGTAAATTATTACTCCAAACATTTTAATGCAAAATTATAATATTTTGGAGGAAATTGATCTGGATTCTAGAAAACAGCTTAAAGATTTTACTTTCTCTTGTATTTATGACCCATCACTATCACATTCTCTATTATAGCCATCAGTATATACCAATCGTAACTTTTTATGTAATTGTAGCATTTCATATTTCTTATATTTATTCAAATGACATGTTATCTGGAACACCAAAGCAGGCATAGTATTCTCTTAGTGTCATAAAACTTTCCTTAATGATGATATTGTCTGATATGAAAAACAAAATTCTCAACTTGGAAATTTTGCTTTTGGATCAGAGATGGGTTGGTTGTGGGATTTCCAGAAAAATTGGTTTTCTTCTCACTTTCAGTTTATGTCTACAGCCGAGAGATTCACATCTATGTCAAGAGATTGCAATTTCTTCAGCAACAATAATATATTTTTATATCAATCACTTTCTTTTTTAAAGGAATTTCTTAATGTCTTTGAAGTTTCAAGGATATGTATTTTGAATTTTGGTATCTGCAACATTTTGCTTATAACATTAATACTTTTAAATTATAGTAAATTAGCCATACACAATACATATAAATGTGACATTTTTTCAGGTATACTTTCTATTATAGAATTTATACCTCTATTAATACCATCAGAAAATTCTAAAAGAGTGTTTAACCTGCCTCTACATTTTAGTAGCATGATTCTACCAACTGTATTTCCTATAACAAAACCAACAATGGCTAAATACTTATATTTGGTAAACATATTTCCAATATCTTCACATTTTATTGAGGCTAAAAACTACTTGTGTAGTTGGTGCAGTATAAAAACTATTCAGTGTTGTTGAAGAGACATTTTGCTGTCTCATTTCCTCCCAGTTTAAAAAGTTCACAGAAAGTAGACTGTAGGTATTCTGTCACTTTCAAAAACTGTTGTTGAAATTTGTTAAGTTTTTCTATGCAGATTTATGCTATTATTGTAGCCACATTTTATCTTTGAAGTAGTTTACTAATTTTTTTAGTTAAGTCACCTACCGGACAAAAATGTCCCAAATAGTCACATGTAGAAATATAAGACTTGCATTCTGCAATTCATTAATTTAGCAATGACTGTCATCTATTCTACATGGCTTAAATCTATGTGGTGTATGGAGCCAGCTTGCACTGGTCATGAAAGCCTACCATTAAATATTCAGGAACTGGTGAGCCAGTTTTTAAATTATTGGGAGCTTGAAATCAGCTTTATTAGGAGTGCTTACACTGAAATTGGCAAATGCCACAATCGGGGCTTTTTTTTTTCTTTTTCTTTTTTAAGAGAGTCAGTTTATCAGTACACCACTGACAGTATATAAAATGATAGAACAATAATTAACATCACTTATTAAATAATCTCATTCATGCCATCTGCTATAATCTTAATATTTGCTTTGTATTTCATCTCCTAAATTGCTATTTATTGTTAATGTTTGTATTATGCATAACTGCCAGTCATAAAGTTATCAAACGTTGCTATGGTTTTTACCAAATGAAGAAAATTCCCATTGTCATTAAATTTGGTAGATTATTCTATGAATGCTAAATTGTTTTACTAAACACATAATTATTTCTAATATACACTTACTAGTAGCATGTTAATATTTTCTCATCTTTAAATAGTTTATTTTCTGTAGCATCAATTTTATATTTTTAACTGTTTAATTTTCTTTTTTAAAATAATTTTTTATTGTTGAAAGCATTACATATGTCCCCCCTTCCCCCCCATTGACACCCTCCAGCCTCCACCCCTAAACTGTTTAATTTTCAACACAAAAAATGGTGGTACATTTCACTCCATTCCTGTTTTAAGACAATAGAGGGGTACAGTCTGCCAATCTGTGTCCCTATTCTCTTTTTGCAGTTGTTTTTTTCTCCGTCCTTAAAAGAGTTTACAAAATATTTTTTTCTTTAGAACGAATGCTTTCAGCTTAAACAGAAAATAAAGTAACAGGCATTAGAATCCCCCCGCCCACCGCATTTGTCAGATTTCTTGTGTAAAAAGTTTCCCAAAACTAGAAGATAAACTTGTCTTCTTTGATATGGATAATCTCCATAAGTGGGTTCTGCTGTTTAATATTCAAAGATATAGACATGTACCTCGATCAATAGAAAGTATATAAAGTATATTTCATTCAATGGATTTGACATGGTTTTTTCACTCATTTTTTAAAAATATATTTTATTGATTTTTTACAGAGAGGAAGGGAGAGGGATAGAGAGTTAGAAACATCGATCAGCTGCCTCCTGCACACCCCCTACTGGGGATGTGCCCGCAACCAAGGTACATGCCCCTGTCGAACCCAGAACCCTTCAGTCCGCAGGCCGACGCTCTATCCACTGAGCCAAATCGGTTTCGGCTCACTCTTGTTTTTTTAAAACAAAACTCATCCATTCTTATTGACAAGGAAACAGGGTGAATTCACCACCTGCCCCCTCTGTGAAGTATCTATGCCGGATTCTTCTGCTACTAGTCATTTCCTTTCCTTCCTTCTCCCCCCCCGCCCTCCCCCCCCCCCCCCCCCCCCCGCATTCAATGGTCTAGATAATTTTCTATCACTTTATTGTTTAGTGGATTCTCATTTTCTGTTTTCCTGATCCTGATACATTGTTTTCTTATCTTTCAAATATCTGGGCAAAATAATATGATCATTACATACATTTACCTTAGAAGTACAATATTTTCAAATTGTATTTATTTAATGAGCCATTAAACTTTAACAGCAATTAAAATTGTATGATAAAATTTTCACATCAACCAAAAAAGTGGCTAAGATACAATTAGATCATTACGTGGTAGTGAGTAAATAATGCTTATTATATAGGGATTTGTACAGGATGAAAGTATTATTAGACTTATATTGGAAACTCTGCAGTATCAGTTTAGTCATAAATGAATGTCAGTGCTGTGAATTGTAAAATAAAACCCAAAATCTAACTAAATTTTACTAATAGGAAATTTTTCTTTGTCATTTTAAGATTTTTTTCTAATGAGCATATAAATGTGAAAAGTAGCTTCCAGCTTAGAAGCATTGTTTATTATTATAACAACAAAGCCTTTTGTTTTTTGAACTTGCTCCTTCTTCATGAGTCAAAGGGAAGTGATATCTGTCTACTCTGTAATGAAAAGACATTCTACAGGACTGGTCAAGGAATTGTCACAATAAATATACAAATATCTGTCTTTAGAACCTAAAAAAGTATAATTAAAATATTTTAAATATTTTAAAATAATAAACATGTCTACAATGTGAATGGCACTCTCTTAGTTTTCATGCCCTTGTGTAGGACACAACCTGGACATCTTTAGGCAGCCACTGTACCTCTATGTTGGGGATGCACATTCAGACTGGAGACCATTGCTCTATTATAGTGTCGGCACAAATATAGATGGGCATTCCTGGTACTACAAATAAGATCAGAATTTAAAGCAGTTAACTTTGTCAATCTATTCCTTTGTGATTTCCTTCATTGGTTTTGCTTTCTATTTTTTATTTAAAGTTATTAGTTGTGGCACTAATCATCTATATTTTCTGCTACTTTATATTTTATATTTTTAAAATTCTGTTAAATATATTTTGGTACATAATATATAGTAAGAATCTAATTTTCTCTCAACATTCTATCTATTGTGTAATCACCCTTTATTTTGTAATCTTTCTCTATTTCTGATGTGATTTTTAATGATAATAATTTTTCATATACCAGTGTTTGCTTCTGTAAATATCTTATATGTACCTAGTTTTGTACCAGTAACACGCTATTTCATTCAGTAAAGGTTTATAATAGATTTCATTATTTGGCAAGATGACTCTTCACTCATTATGCTTTGGTTCCCTTTTTTTCATGAGATACTTTTGTCAGTTTCTTATTTTAGATGTATAACATAGGACTTGAAAGTGTAGAGATAGAAAAAAAGAGATTTCAAAGAGGGAAACAGTAAAGGCAAAAAGAAATTCCACTGAGCAGATGTCCTTGAGGCCCAAAAGCAATGTTGAGTCTATAAAAGGAAGGTCATTTCTTTTTCTTATCTCAGCTCTCTTGAAGCTAAATTTTCCTCTGATATGAAATCATCTAGGTAAGAGAATTAGAGAAGGGAGAAATATGTAAATACTCAACTAGAAGTGTGCGTCAATGCAGCAGTCTTGCCACAGTACTTACTGCTAATTTAATCTACTCTTTAGAACATCGTGTAAATAGAAAGTTTCTGAAAATATTCTGAGAGTAAAACCTTGTTATTATAATGGTTTCTCCTAAATCTGATATTTGCTTCACATTGCTCTCCACAGAAACTGTTACCTCCTACTAACTTTGTGAAGTGTCATATATTCTTTTAGTAAACCTGAGTCAAGATTCAAGGAAGCCCTGGTTTTAAAATTGAGAGGTTTGGCTCGGTTTCATTTTCAAGTTTTGGAGGTTATAGAAACTCAGAACAAAATGAAAACTCTCTAAATCTCCAAACCTCGATTTTATAATAAGTATTTTGTAATAACTCCTGTTCTACCACAAATGCAACTTATATTAACCTGCCTACATACAGATTTTTAAAAGTCAATATGTCTAACTTTAATATAAATAGAAAGAAAAAAATGTATAATTTCATCATACGAATGCCTGGTCACAATCACATTAAAAAGCATAATGAAACTGTTAGATATTTGCAACTCTGTGTAGTAATCACCATGAATAAGATAGCTTCAGCCCAGCTGGTGTGGTTCAGTGATTGAGCATCAACCCATGAGCAGGAGGTCATAGTTCAATTCCTGGTCAGGGCACATGCCTGGGTTTTGGGCTTAATCCCCAAGGGCTGTGCAGGAAGCAGCCAATCAATGATTCTCTCTCATCATTGATGTTTCTACCCCTCTCTCCCTCTCCCTCCCACTCTCTGATATCAATAAAAACTTATTTAAAAAAAATGTTAAAGATAGCTACAAATGCAGATTGATGAGGTATGCTATATTGGCAACTCAAAAGCCTAAGTAGAGAGATTGTGAGCAATGTGATTTTCCAAAATGATAAACCACTTTTGATAAAGTTGAGCCAAAAACAAAGCACAATCTTCTCTTGGTTTTTATGTAGTTGCATACTTGAAACGTCATTGTATGTGTAAAATATATAGGAATCTGGGCTCGTTTCTTTATGCACATCCAATTTCTGAGCGCATTCCGGAAGTATTGTTAAACTCTTGACATTTCTAAAGGATAGGTCTTCATGGACCATCTAAGGGGACATTCCCAATATCATAATGAGATGAAAGACTGGGTCAACAATTATAATCTCAGCTATGTTAGACAAATAGAAGTGAGCACAGCCATTATTAAAGCCTCTGTAAGACCCTGATTCTTCTTTGAGTCACACCTGTCGAGGTGGAGGGTGGGATTCCACTTCAGGGAACTGCTCTGAGTTGTGGAAACTCTGTCGTGTTTTTAGGCCCTAGAACCATCTGCCCCTGCAATGTCAGACTGTGACACAAGGGTCTCCGAGAGGCTTACACCATGCAGACAACAGTTAGACTTTTTTGCCAGGCTCGTGGTGAGCTCTGGAGCTTGCTGCTCCCTACTCCCACCCCTAGGCACTACCTAGAGATAGAAGCTTAGGTCCCCTTTGTTCTCCTACCTCCAAACCTATCCAGTTTTCTCAACCCTCAGGCCACCCCTGTTGCCCCAGGAAGCCACCAGGTCTCATCATGTCCTGTCCGAATCTCTTCAACCTTATTCAGGATAAGGGATCTTTGTTTATCTCTGTGAAGGGGATATTCGCTCTGATTCATTTTGTATTCTTCCAAATATGCCTAGGCTTTTTGAAAAATAAAAACTTAGGAACTTCACCGTATTTTAAAATCTACTTTCTCCTATGGAACCTCTTTCCCAAAGAAATGAAGGCAAAATGTCTCGTTCCCCAAATTGGAGATAGACAAAAGGAGGGAGAGGAGTAGAGATAATAGAAAGCATGGGGGGGAAAAAGTTTCAGAATTATAAAATTTATCACCTTACCTTTTTTAATGATATTCAATCAAATTGAGTCACTTTTATGATCAAATAAGAAATATTTTCTTAGCACCTACTGCAGGCAAGGCATTGTGCTAGGTACACAAAGATGAATAAGACATGGGCCTTACTCTCAAGAAACTTACTCTCATCGCTCAACTAGGTTCTCTTCCATTCTTTTTCTGCTTTCTTTAAGTTTTTCATCTGTGTCCTGATTTCAAATCTCCTGTTCTCCAGTTTTATACGCCTCCTACTCATCCTTCACATTTACTTTTTTAAAAAGCTAATTGGATTTTTCTTTTATTTAAAAATTTGCAGTGGTTTCCATCATCTTCAGGACCAAATGCCAGACACAGTCTTGATAATATTATTTCCTTTAGCTCTCAAAACAATTCTGTCAGGTTGCTATCTGATCTCGTTTTTATAAACAAGAAAACCAAAGCATAGAGAACTTAAGCTATGCTCAGCAAGTTCACATAGCTGGGAGAGCTAGGACTCAAAATCAGCTTTCTTATCTCTAGATCTACTGCTTTTACTTAAGGTTAGACTTAATGTTCTGGTTCCTTAATCAGTTTCCTGTTACATTAAGGAGTGATCTATAGTAAGACTACTACTACCATTACTACTATCACTGTAAAAAGTAACCATCACTTTAGAGTGCATGCCTTTATTTATCTTCAATATAAAGAAGGAAGGAAGAGGACAGCACTTACCTGGTTGGCCAAGTCACTCAATCAGCCAAATGAACCTTGGCAGTCCATGGGTGAAACATTTTTGAGCCAAATCTCCCTCACATGCAATATATGACATACAGATATTTAAAAATAAAATATTCAGTGAATTGTTCCAGTTCATATAGCACATCACTGGGAAAGTCGAATGGAAATCCCAGTCTTCTGAATCCTCTGTTCACTAAGCCATAGTGCAGCACATAAATCTACTGATCCGAATGAACAGAAACCTTTTAATAAGTTAGCCTGATGTAACAGGCAACTTAACACTTTTGAAAGCTTTAAAATATGCAATTAATCACATCTCTAGGAAGCATGTGGTATACAGCTAAATGGCGATTCACAGGCAAACCTCAAAAACACCAACGTTGCTTATGACTGTAAGCCTCACTTAAAATTTTTTCCCAAGTGGTTTCAACATTCAGTTGGACTTAATGGTTTTCTTTTCTCACTTTTCTTCAGAAACCAATCCATCTCACTAGTGCAGTGCTTTGCAAACTTTTTAACCCATGAGCCCTTTGGATAAACCTGAAAATCTCACAGCACCATTCCCTCCACTTCTGAGTCCAACTGTAACCAGTCAGATTTGTGTCCAGAGAAAGTAATTTCTATTTCCTACATATTGTGTCAGGCAAGAAAAATTTATTGCATTTCATTTTTAAGTGATTATGAGAGAAGAGGTGTTTATTTTCTAAATATAAAAATTATTTTAATTAATTTTTTTCAAGTCATATATCATCCACTCCGAACACCCTATCCTGTCCCTCCTAGTTACTAATAATGAACTCTCAGAAAGGGAAACTGAAAGAACAATCCCATTTACCATTGCAACAACAAAAAATTAAGATACTTAGAAAGGAGGTAAAAGATCTGTACTCAGAAAACTATAGGATGCTGAAAAAAAAACACACGACAGAGGAAGATACAAACAACTGGAAGCATATACCATATTCATGGATTAGAATTAACATCATTAAAATGTTCATACTACCCAAAGCAATCTACAGATTCGATGCAGTTCCTATTAATATACCAATGGCACTGGCTGGTGTGGTTCAGTGGTTGACCATCGACCTATGAACCGGGAGGTCGAGGTCCCATTCCCGGCCAGGCCAGTGTACTTGCCCGGGTTGTGGGCTCTATCCCCAGTGGGGGGAGGCATGCAGGCCAGCCAATCAATGATTCTCTCTCATTATTGATATTTCTATCTCCCTCTCCTTCTCCCTTCCTCTCTGAAATCAATAAAAAAAAAAATTTTTTTAAATACCAATGGCATATTTCACAGATCTGGAACAAATACTCCAGAAATTTATATGGAACCAAAAAGACCCCAAATAGCTGCAACAATCTTGAGAAATAAGAACAAAGTTGGAGGGATCACAATACCGGATATCAAGTTATACTCCAAAGCCATTGTAATAAAAACAGCCTGGTACTGACACAAGAACAGGCATATACACTGTTCTCAAAACAGCCTGGTACTGGCACAAGAACAGACATATTGATCAATGGAACAGAATAGAGAACCCAGATATTGACCCAAACCACTATGCTCAATTAATATTTGACAAAGGAGGCATGAACATACAATGGAGTCAAGACAGTCTCTTCAATAAATGGTGTTGGGAAAACTGGACAGATACATGCAAAAAAATGAAACTAGATCACCAACTTACACCATACACAAAAATAAACTCAAAATGGATACAGGACTTAAACATAAGACGGGAAACCATAAAAATACTAGAGGAATCCACAGGCAACAAAATCTCAGACATATGCCACAAGAACTTCTTCACTGACACTGCCCCTAGGGCAATGGAAGCTAAAGAGAAAATTAACAAATGGGACTACATCAAAATAAAAAGCTTTTTTACAGCAAAAGAAACCATCAACAAAACAACAAGAAAGCCCACTGCATGGGAAAACATATTTGCAAATGCTATCACTGATAAAGGTTTAATCTCCAACATCTACAGGCAGCTTATGCAACTTAATAAGAGGAAGATAAATGATCCAATAAAAAAATGGGCAACAGACCTAAACAGAATATTTTCAAAAGAAGACAGAAGGAAGGCCAAGAGACACATGAAAACATGTTCAAAGTCACTTATTATCCGAGAGATGCAAATCAAAACAACAATGAGGTACCATCTCACACCTGTCAGAATGGCTATCATCAACAAATCAACAAACAACAAGTGTTGGCGAGGATGCGGAGAAAAAGGAACCCTCGTGCACTGCTGGTGGGAATGCAGACTGGTGCAGCCACTGTGGAGAACAGTATGGAGTTTCCTCAAAAAACTGAAAATGGAACTCCCATTTGACCCAGTAATCCCACTCCTGGGAATATATCCGAAGAAACTAGAAACACCAATCAGAAAGGATATATGCACCACTATGTTCATAGCAGCACAATTTACAATAGCTAAGATTTGGAAACAGCCTAGGTGCCCATCAGCGGATGACTGGATCGGAAAACTGTGGTACATCTACACAATGGAATACTATGCTGCCATAAAAAAGAAGGAATTCTCATCATTTGCAGCAACCTGGATGGAATTGGAGAACATTATGCTAAGTGAAATAAGCCAGTCAATGAAAGAAAAATACCACATGATCTCACTCATTTAGGGATAGTAAAGAACATTATAAAGTGGTGAACAAAAAGATAGATACAGAGACAGTAAAGCATCAAACAGACTTTCAAATTACAGGGGGAAAGTTTGGGAAAGGTGGGGGAGTTATGAAATCAAACGAAGGACTTGTATGCATGCATATAAGCATAAACAATGGACGCAAAACTCTGGGAGGGGAGGGCATGTGTGGGTGTGGGGTGGGGGGGTAATAGTAAGGTATGTACACATATAATACCTCAATAAAAATATTAAAAAAAAAAAAAAAAGAACAGGCATATAGATCAATGGAATAGAACAGAGAACTCAGAAACCAACCCAACCATTATGCTCTATTAGTATTTGACAAAGAAGGCAGGAGCGTTAAATGGAGTAAAGATAGTCTCTTCCACTCTCTTTAAAAATCACTTTAGCCTTAGCCGTTTTGGCTCAGTGGATAGAGCATCAGTCTGCAGACTGAAGGGTCCTGGGTTTGATTCTGGTCAAGGGCACATTCCTAGGTTGTGGGCTTGAAACCCAGTAGGGGGTGTGCATGAGACAGCGGATCGATGATTCTCTCTCATCATTGATGTTTCTATCTCTCCCTCTCACTTCATCTCTGAAATCAATAAAAATATACATTTTTAAAAATCAATTTAAAAATTTTTTTATTAAAGTGAGTTTTAAAAATAAATAAATAAAATGACTAAAACATTAAAATCTGCAATACCAAGTGTTGACATGGATGCAGAGCAACTAAAACTCTCATACATTGTTGATGGAAATGCAAACTATAACAGCCATTTTGAGAAAAAGTTTAGAAGTATCTTATAAATAACTGGAAAACAATATTTTGATTGGACACTACAAGGCTAAAGACAAAAAGCTGAATACAAACACTTTTCTAGATGGTAATTTTAAATTTACATGTATACTAGGATTGAACAAATATATATGAACACACATACACACACATGTACACATGATAATGAGAACTATTTTTCTCATTCTCAGAGAAAGAGAAATTACAAATAAGCAAAAGAGAATGCTAGCAAGAACCCAATTTTGCTGTTTTGCAGTGGGAGGTCTTAGGAAAAACTCATAATTTTGTAAATATGTGTAGCTATAGAAAGAGAAATGAATATAAATTTGTGTATATGAATGAATTATAGTTTATAGATAGTTAAATATATCTATTTATCTCTCCTAGCCAAGTCTGTTTGCAAGATCCAGAAGCAGTGAAATTCCAGTAGCAACCTAGCACCTATATCTTGGTTTCAAACCAAAGAAACCAGGACTTTTCATAGAGCGGTTGATTCTAGTGTTAAATCAAGGAAAATACAAGATGAGCCTGGGAGCCTTATGTGATGCCATAAAGGAAGGAAGTGCTATTTTAAACAAATCTGGGGCAGATGAAAGGATTAAATAAACGAATGGGGAAGAGAGGGCAATTCTTCCTTACAGAATTCCAATTGATAAGCTTGAAAGATATAAAGGAAATAGGAAATCACCATTAGAACTCCAACGCAGCATGAGCTTGGGTCCCTGATTATCATGGAAATGCAATATTGGTTAGCACTGCCTTATTCAGGTTCCTGTCATGTTATGGAGAAGTAAAGTTCCACCTGGATTTAGTCAGAGCTATTTTGGATTTTCTGTCCTGTTCATTCAACCTAACCCTAACTAAGACAAGGCTCTTTCTAAAAGTTTTATCTTAGGAACCTCGGGTTCTCATTTTTCTAGCAATGCCTCAGCAACCATTTACTTTATGCCTACAATGAATATTTGACATACATTAATTGATCTAATCCTTTAAGTGACTCTTTATAATTAGTATCTCCATTTTGCAGATGAAGAAAATGTTTCTCAGAAAGAGTAATAATTTGCTAAACTAGTTTGTGTGGCAAAACCCAACTGCAAGTCCATGTCTCATTCATCATGTTTTTTATTCCATAACACTCCAGAGAACTTTTAGGATACTTCCAGGGAGAAATAGAATTCAGTCTTCTTTTTGGGGGGCTACATGTATATTGAGGAGCAAGAATGCTAACTAGATATTGTTATTGACTTCTGATTTTAATGACACCTACTAGTGACATCTCATAGATAATAATCCCTAAAATCCTCCAGAAGAAATAGCCCTAGAAGTTCCAACTCAGGGAACTTCCTTCAGTCACCTGACATTGTCAGGACTTGTCTGAGCACTGGGAAGATGTCCCCTATGCTCCCTGGGATAGCATGTCTCCATGGTTGTCACCAGTTCCTTCCCTCTTAGTACACACATGACACTTCCCCCTATGAAGATGAAGTTCATTCTTCCATCCCCTTGACTTTGGGCTGGCCAATAGCCACAAGGAGAAGCATTGGAGCACCACATATATTGGATATGCAGCCTAGTGGAGCCTTCACATAACTCAAGCCCCGAACTTATCAGACTGCAACTACATAAAAGACCCCAAAGAAGAAGCACCCAAGACAGCCCATGCAACACACAGAACCTAGAGATAATCATTAATTGTTTTAAGACCTGACAGTGTATGGTGGCTTGTGGCTTGTTACCTAGCAATAGTTAACAGGAACCCTGCTGGTGCCACTTTACACAGACATGTGAAGAGTACTGGGGACAACTGGTCAACAGTCTTTTTGAGGCATTTCACAGAATAAAGGGAGAAAAGGGAAAACTCAAAGTAATCTTCCTCCCTCTTCTCTAGTATCGGCCAAACTCTCCAAAAACAGGGGAGGGAACCAAATGTTTCTCCAAACACAGCTGCTTGCTTCTTGGCTTACCTTCAATAAAGGCAAGATTATAAGAAAGAAAATGTCAAAAGTCCAGAGAGTTAAGGCATCACAGAGGGCACAACAATGGGTAAGGGTGGGGTAGGGGGAATTCCAGTCACAAGGGGTAGTCCCCTGTTCTTTTTCACCTCCATGTCCTATTCATGCCTTTTTCTTCTGGAATGCTTCCCCCACCCACATAACCATCATACCTCCCAGCAGAGTTAAATTCTCTGAATTCTTAGCCCAGAACTTTTGTCAGTTATGAGAGTCATTTCCTGAGGTCCTCAAGTTCAGGTTCTTCCCTTGTTGCCAGTGCAGGAGATGGAAGCTCAGAAAGCTGAACTTGGAAGACCAACTGAAAATTAAAAATGGGCTCCACATTTTTCAGTTGTGTCCAGATCTGCCCTGGTCATTATGATAATAATTAATATAAAAATAATAAAATTTGCATTATCCTAGCTAATATTGGTTTAGTACTTAGTAAGTGAAGATACCTTACATGGATTATCTCAGGTAATTCTCAAAATGACCCCTATAAGATATTTTCTTATATTGTTTTATAATACAGGGGATTATTGGAGCTTAAAGATATAAGTTTGACTTACCCAAGGTCCCACAGCTACTGAGTGGCCCTTCACTAGGTGTTTGAAATAATAGCATTAAAAAAATAAACCTGGGAAGATTTATACTAGCAATATAACCAGGTTACACTTCATATAATCTGCCTATTGGTACATCCAGCCCTGAATACATTGACATTTGTGATTCTCTGAATGTTTTCCTGGTGTCCTAACCTGATGCCAACATATTCCCTTAAAAGTAAGAAAAAAGAAAAAGAGACATACAGGAAGACTATTTCCACAACCATCATCCTTCTTTGTAGGTACTGCACATTCTTTGTGTCTTTAAAAATATGAGGTGATTTCAAATCAGACCTAATGCTGGATTTCCAGCCTTCCCCACTTAGTCTGCTGAGTCTTGAAGAATTTCCCTAACCATGAGAATGGGAGGAGAAACTTCCCACCCTACCCCTGCCCTGGTGCCTGGTTGCCAAATCCTTTACATTGGTTTTTTGATGTGAGCTATTACCCATGAGAGTCCCAGAGCTGAGATGTGAATTCCGTTTCTTGGAGGACTCAACCCGAATTCCCTGAAGTGAGAGCTCAGTCTTTTACCCGCAACCTCCCTCTTTTTATAGTTAATCAACTGGCTAATCCTCTGAAGTGGAAAAATGCACATTTTGTTGTCTGTGACTTACTGAGGCTGAATGTTTCTCACAATGGCCAAGTCTAGGAAACGACTATGTATTAGGGATGAGTGATTTCTCACACTTAATCTGCTTCTATCCAGACTGCCTGGTCGGCCCACCGGGCCATGGGACTGAGATATCACATTGCCCACATTCCTGCCTTCCCTGCTACGGGTGCTCCATTATTTATTAAGGTCTTGAGTGCACCTGGGGTTCATCCCCAGCTGGGCTCAGACTTCAGGCCCTCCCTCATTCTCAGGAGTTGAATTTGTATAAAGGCGTGAAAGACTCCTACCCCTGCAATTTTACAATCAGCTGTTACTGAGAATAGAAATGGAGTCACAGAAAGAAGCTCAGCTGAGAGAATATATTTCCAAGGTTTGAGGTCCCAAGGTCCATACACCCACCACCTCTTAAGGTTTGTTTTCTTCCCACTCTGTGTTATGGCGAAGGCTAATCATTCATCTGTCTCTATTAGGACACTTTTGCTTGCAACTAATCGAAACTCAACTCACAGGATTCTCCCTACCTCTACCATGTAACAGCAAAGTCTGGGGTGAAGTTTGGGTTTCAGGAATACTGGACACAGGAGTCCACAAATTGTCTTCAGGCCTCATCTTTCCTCCATCTCTTTCCTTTCCTCCTTTATCCACTTCTCTTTCTAGCAGTTTAGCAGGAACTGTTGGTTTTCTCTACATGGCCCTCATATACCTTTACCTGGTGTCCCTTTACTTCAACAGACCTGTGCTTCTTTGCTTTGTGGCTCTAATGTCCACATTGCCTGCTGCTTACATGCCTGGGAATGTAAGTTCCCCAGGGTAGATCTTAACCATGACTCACAGGTGCAGATATAAACACCCCCAACTCCTTCTTCCCTGATTGGAATGCCTTTGCAGTTGCCCCACCTCCTATGGAATTTAGCCAAAGCTACAAAACTTTGATATTGCACCCTCTTCTGGTCTCCTTTTCTTCCCAATCTGACTTCCATATTCATGCTCAGGTTTTCCTGGGAACAAAATCCTTTTATTAAAGGAATCCCACCCAAAACAGGAAGATTCTTTTACATCCTGGTCCAAAGATTCCAGGCATGTATACTTCTTCGTAGGTATATATGAGCTGTCCAAGAAAACGTTTCTTAATTTAATGTAATTTGACTTTGGGACTGCCGTTGCTCAGGTACCCACTCCTAAGTCAATCATAGTGGATGCAGGATACAGGATGAACATGATATTTGACCAGACCTGCCTCACATGTTCACTCCTGGATCAAGAGGGGGGCCTAAACCACCCAAACCACATGGACTGGAAGTAGAGCTGGTGGGAGGGATGGTTCTGGAGGAAAAATAGGGCCTCTTACTGAAAACAAAACAGGGAATGGGTGCAGCACAGTAGAGCAGGGGTTGGCAAACTCTGGTCAATGGGCCAACAGGCTATTTTTTGTTGTTTGTTTGTTGCTGTTGTTTTTATTTTAGAGAGAGAGGAAAGCAGAGGGGTAGAGAGAGACAAGCATTGATGTGAGCTTTTAGAGTCAACACTCACAGCAGTTGGAGGAGGCATACACTAGCCCAGTAAAGGAGATCTGTGTGGGGCACCATCAGCATCCATCCCAGACCTCCAACAGGTTACTGACTACTTTGAGAGTTCTATCTGATAATCTGCGAAATCATCTGTATCCTTGCAGCTGGGCCATAACTTCCAATTTAGCTTTCTGTTACATCTATTTATGCAATGGGTATTACACTTCCTAATAAATAAGGTTTCATGGCTGTAGAAAAGAGTAGAATGCACACTAGCCTGGGTAGACAGTAACTGGGTGCAGATTTGGCCTATGCTACTTACTAGCTCTACTTAAATATTTGAACTTCTTGATATCAGTTTAGTCATCTATAAAACTGAATTTTTAAAAACATCTCTCACAAGGTTATTTTCATTTTTGGCTCTTGTTCACAGCACCAAAATCTGGTTTTCTCTTTTCCTTTACATGGAACCGTCTGGTCATTGCCCTCCTCTCCTTTGTCTATGGGTTGCTAATGAATGTTTTAGGTTGTCAGTGAAGAAGGCAACAGTGGAGATGCTGGGTCTTGAGTCTGCCTTATAGATTGAGCTCCCCTGTTGCCATAAAATGGTGAAGCTTTTTTTTTCTTATAATTGGGCACATTATTTAAGTCAAATAGGACAAGACATTTAGTCATGCTTATTAAAAAATTACACATCCCACCCTAGCCTGTTTTTTTATAATTTATTATTTATTCATTCATTCATTCATTCATTCATTCATTCATTTTTATTGGTTTCAGAGAAGAAGGGAGAGGGAGAGAGAGATAGAAACATCAATGATGAGAAAGAATCATTGATCGGCTGCCTCCCACATAACCCCCACTGGGAATCGAGCCTGCAACCTGGGCATGTGCCCGTGGCTGGAATAGAACCTGGGACCCTTTAGTCCGCAGGCCGATGCTCTATCCACTGAACCAAACCGGTTAGAGCAACCCTGGCCTGTTTTTCTCAATGGTTAGAGTGGTGACCCTCAGACCAAAGGGTTCAATTCCTGGTCAAGGCTCGGCAGGAGGCAACTAATTGATGCAACTCTCTCACATCGATGTTTCTCTTTTTCTTAACGCCCTCCCCCTCCCTTGTCCCTTCCCTCCACTCTCTCTAAAAAAATCAATGGAAAAAATATCCTCAAGTAAGGATTTTTTTAAAAAGCACATCCCCTCCAGTGAATTCTTAGAGAATATCTTAGAGTGGTTTTTAATCTAGAAAACTACCCCCATATTATATAGATGTTAAAGGTTTCTGCAGTAGTAACTATATTGGAGGAACTCAGAGAGCTCCTTCCTATCTGAATGTTAAATCCAGAATTCCCCCCTCCTGCCCACCTCTACCCTCAGGCCATGAGCAAGTCATTTTACTTCTCAGAGCCTTGGTTTCTTTATTAAATTATGGTGTTTAGACTATGAAAGGACCAGCGTTTCATTTAATATAGTTTTCAATAATATATATTTTTATAACATGTTATGATTCTGAAAGTAATCTTTATTTATTAGATATAATTTGGATAACACAGATCCAAGTAGAAAGAAGTAGGTAAAACTATGTCCTGTACCCATCACCTAGAGAGAGCAATTGCTATCTTATTGGTATATTTCCTCCCATCTTTCTCAGTGTGTGTATATTTGTATATTTATATGTGTGTTTTCCAAAATTGAGCTCCTACTGTATATACAGTATTAGATCCTCCTCTTCTATTAAACAGTATTTGAAAACACTACCAAATTATTATTTGATGTTGAGTTGTTTTAATATCTACCCTTCTTTTCCTAACATGTGAATTTGTGTAGTGGAAGTATTTTCTTTGGCAAAGTCCTCCCAGCCTGAAGGTGTTGTAAAGAACTACGCTAAGTCTTGGGAAATACCATAAATGATTTAACAGCTTGGGTGTCAAAGTATGAACCCAGCCAAGTAGGTGAGTGCTTCAGAAATCTTGACGGTTCAAAGATAAGCAGTATTTCCTTTCTAACACGAAGATGGTGGTTTCTTTTCTAACACGAAGATGGTGGTTTCCTGCAGGCTGTTGATGTGTAATGATTAGAATTTTTTTTAATAGCATGTTGAGAAAGTATTTTGATTAGATCAAAGTACCACGCATTGGATAGATAAGGAAGCAAAGGAGTCCTATACAACTCTAGGATTGAGTTGGCAAATATTATTTTGCCTGGAGTAAGAAGAAGGGAAAAATTAGAACAAATCATGAACTTAAAAGAAATTTTGGGGGGGGCATCAAAAATGTCTATTAGACTTCCTTCCCATCTATAGGTTTCTTGATCAGATGGAATGAGAAATACCTGTATTTGAATTTCTAGGTTCTCTAACAAAACTTTGGAAACTCATCATTAAGAATTGACTTATGAGCAAATTGGTGTAAGTTGTGTGATTGTATGTATTCAAACATGAATCATCTGGCTATAATTTCTTTCTACCCTGAACATGATTTACTTGATACCATTTATTCAAAAGATGTGCCTGCTGTAGACAAGGAGAAAGAGACTCAAAGAAGTTAAGCAAATCATTACAGTTTTTGGCAAAGCAGATGCCAAAACCAGAACCTTCCTACTCCCAATCTATTGCTCCTCACTCTCTATCACATTGTATCCAGGGGGCTGTATTCTGGCACAACCAGATATTCTAATTTCTACAACATGGCTCCATAATATGGGCTTCTCTACTTCACTCCATTCCTGTAACAGAATAGGATGGATTTGACTTCTGAATATGCATAATAAAGAAATATAAAAGTCAAAGTAAACACGTCGGGAGTTGGCCCCTTCAAAGCTGGGCAAGGTGGCAGCACCGATAGAGGTATTACCTTGTTGCGGGCCATTCATACAATCAGAATTGGCCCTTTGTTACTCTATCTGGGAACCACCAACCTGAAATGTTAACTAATCTCTGAAAATCAACCTAGTCATATATTAGATAATTGTTGCATTCCACAAAGCCTAACTACTTGATATTTTAAGCTACAGGAAGATATTCAATTCTATAATTGTTTATTGAGTACATACTAGTGCCAGGTTCTATGCTACAATCTGAGGACACTCTGGTTCTTTCCTGCCTCATTCACTATTTATCAAGCAGATATTTGTGTAGTCTCTGCTAAGCCTCAGGCACTGTGAAAGGAACAGGGGATTCAAAAGTGGGCAAAAACAGGCATGATTCTCCTAACAGAGCTTGAAGTCCAGTGGGGGGAGGGAGAGAAGGGCTAAATGGTTAGGTTTAATGTGAGTCCAGTTATTATTTCTGTTGTTTCTAAGTCCAGGCACCAGGATTCTCTGCCACCTTGTACCAGAGCCCGGGACACTGAACAAAGTGGATGCTGGCATCTGTATTACTAAGACATAACCTTTAGTTATTGCATAACCATCAGTATTTACTCTAAAAGTCAGTGTCACCCTAACCGGTTTGGCTCAGTGGATAGAGCGTCGGCCTGCAGATTGAAGGGTCCCAGGTTCAATTCTGATCAAGGGCATGTACCTTGGTTGCGGGCACATCCCCAGTAGGGAGTGTGCAAGAGGCAGCTGAATCGATGTTTCTCTCATCGATGTTTCTAACTCTCTATCCTTCTGCCTTCCTCTCTGTAAAAAATCAGTAAAACATATTTATAAATAAATAAAAATAAAAGTCAGTGTCTCAAACTGGTGGGAAAGCCAATATTCTGAAAAATTGTAAGAGGTGGGAAATCTAAATAGTTTAAAAAGAAAAAAAAAAACAATGTATAAAGCAAAAGCTGCTTGAAATGGCCAGAGGGCTGTCTAAAGGAGATGGAGTAATTAGATTAACTACAAGTATATATCTGCCACCACCACTTTCTCCTGCAAGTCGGCAACAAAATACTGACATTTTTCATGACTTCAATCACGTGTGTAAATTGCTAGTACTGGCAGAAACCCCAAAAGAATATTAGAAATGTTAGAAATTAAGTAAAAGTCCTACAAAATCTGAAAACTCTCCCAGAGAAATAATGAATGAGGTGGGCTGTGGACACCAGCTTCATTTCTTCTCTGCTCAGTAATATAGCTCTGGAAAGCACAACACCAGTACATAGTAGGACCTTTCTCCTTTCTGTCCGCTTAATCCCTCTCCACACAATTGTAATTTTTCCTGAAGAAACCAAAGAGCAATTTTCAAATAGAAGAGGACTGAATGTTAGATATACTTGTACAATTACAGTTGTCTTTTCATGCTCCTGCAAGTTTCTGAGGCTTAGATTTTTTTTTTTTAAGATTTTTAATTGAGAGAGAGAGAGAGAGAGAGAGTGAATAAGTGAGAAAGAGAGAGAGACATCAATGTGAGGGCAGAACATCGATTGGTTGCCTCCTACACACCCCCAACCGGGGATCAAGCAGCAAAACTGGCGTGTGTCCTGATTGGGAATAAACTGGCAACCTTTCAGTGCACAGGACGCCACCCAACCAACTGAGCCACACTGGCCAAGACTCTGAGGCTTAGATTTTTTTTTTTAAACTACATTATGCCTTTCAGGATCTCATAATTGCCCTGTCCCAAGCCTATCCAATAAATACCATAATGAACCTGCTTTTCAGAAGAGGCTCCTGAAATCAAATCTGTTCAAGCAGAAAACACGACCACAGGACGGGACTCAAAGGTTCACTGGCCCGCCTAGAGTTGTCGCTTCACATTCCTTTAATGTGAATCAAAGATGAGCTCGAAGGTGATTCATTTCTTTGATGCACTTAAGATTCTAATATATGCCACGGCCTGGAGCCTCGCAAGGGTTTTGAGTTTTTTATCAGTGTTCATTTTTAAGTGGTTTAATTCTGCCTCTGATTGCCAGGTGCTAAAATATGAGCCTTCACACTTGTGAGTCACCCGATTTAACCAAGCTGTGGCTTTACCCTCCGAGAGTTTCCTAGGTGTAACCTAACTGTGCCCCGGACCCACAAAAACATTTTAGTCAAGATTTCCAGGGTAAATTCTAGCCCACCATTGTCAAAACCACACGGACCCCCACCCCCACCTCTCTGCAGAGAACTACTCCTACCACCCTGGGCTTAGCAAGAAGACCCTTTCAGCAAAAAGTGGGGGAGGTAAAGGCATGATTTGCCCTTCAAGAAGCTCTCTGCTTTCTTTTTCTGTTCCTGGCAGCTTCAATAGATCCAAGGTATCCCAACTAGTTTGAGCCATAATGAAAGAGAGAAAGTAGAAAACAAGTCATTCCCACACCAACTAGATTGCTCTAAAGAAAGGACATGAGATATGTCATTCACTCAATTGACAACTTATTGAACACCCACAGAGTGCAGAGAGCGATAGGAAGCTTTATGGGAAATCTCTGGGCCAGCGAGTGAGCCTTTGAGTTTTGTCCTGGGGTCATATTCTGTGCATGAGCAGATTTGATTTCAGGAAGCAAACTAAGCCCTTATCTATGACTTTGAGATAGCAGGTGCAGGATGGCACAGTTGAAAGAGAAAGGACACTGGAGTCATACAGATCTGAGCTTAGGTCCTGATTCCACTACTAAGTTGGTTATAGAATCTTTGGCAAGTAACCTCATCTTCCTGAGCTCTATTTCCTTGTTTGTAAAATGAAAATGATCTATCACACAGAGTTACTGAAAGAACTTAAAATAAAAGTGTATCTATAAAGTGCCTGGCAGCACCAGGGCCTCTCTTACCTCAAAGAATTTACAATTCTTGTTTCTTTCTTTCTTTCTTTTTTTTTTTAATAATGTAGCCTAGCCGACATGGCTCAGTGGTTGAGCATCAACCTATGAACTAAGAGGTCATGGTTTGATTCCCTGCCAGGGCACATACCCGGATTGCAGACTCGATCCCCAGTGTGGGTGGGGTGTGCAGGAAGCAGCCGATCAGTGATTCTCTTTCATCATTGATGTTTCTATCTCTCTCTCCCTCTCCCTGCCTCTCTAAGATCAATAAAAAATATATTTTAAAAAATGTGGACATAAGCAATTAAAAACAAGATTAAAACACATATGGGACAATTAGCAAAAGAAGTATAGTTTTAGTTAAAGGGTGCTCGATTACCATATTTCACTTACCTAAGATAACATCTTTGGTAAAAAGAGCTTCAATTTTAAAGATGTAAAATGTGGAGAAATGAAATTAATTAAGTGGTAAGTTTCAAGAAACAACGGTCTTGCAGATACATTCAAAAAAATACAAAGCTATTGGCAAGCTGTAGACCCACAAAGCTATCTTTTTATTTTTCCTTCTCTTGCTTTTTTCACCTGCTTTTTAAATCTTGATATAATTTATATATTTTTGTACAAGCCCTTAAAACTATCTTGGAACAGGGTGGGAAATAGATTTCTAGATAGAGAGAAGGTCTAACTTACTGAACCAACTTCAGCCTTGCTCTTGGCAGTAGCAGCCTATCAGACTGGTTTCCTAAGCCCCAAATGGGCTATGATTTGTGGTTCTCCAAAATCTCAGGCAAAAGAAAACATATGTAAATTTATTGCCAAAAACAATTTCCACCTCATAAACTTGTTGCTGAAAGGAAACATAAAGCTTACAGAATTCTTTTAGGTTCATCTTTTTTTCCTGTAGTTCATATGTTATTACTACCAGACCTTTAATTTCTCCTTAAGGCAACTACTCTAGTTGCATGCATGAGGTATAGTATCTGTTATATATTAAGGCAGTGGTCGGCAAACTCATTAGTCAACAGAGCCAAATATCAACAGTACAACGATTGAAATTTCTTTTGAGAGCCAAATTTTTTAAACTTAAACTTCTTCTAATGCCACTTCTTTAAAATAGACTTGCCCAGGCCATGGTAATTTGTGGAAGAGCCACACTCAAGGGGCCAAAGAGCTGCATGTGGCTCGAGAGCCGCAGTTTGCCGACCACTGTATTGTGCTCCATTTGATAATGTCCTATCATCCCATGACCAAAATTTTATTGAATGAACCAGAAATAATTCTCTTTCTCAGTCCAGAGACTATAATTATCTTTGGGCATTTGGGATAAACATCTTTACTAAAAATAAAGGGGCAGGGTCTGTAGTTTTGAACAGGAGAGTAGATTGTTAGTGCCAAGAGGAATAGCACCAGGGCCTAGTCCAGTGCCTGACTCATGGACAGTGCCTAACTAGTATTTGTTGAATGCATGCATAAGGCCAAGGATAGTTGGAGAAAGAGAAGATTTTGAGCGATGGTTTAGGGGAGATTTGGATTTCAAGTAATCCTATCAGAGAAGTAATCCAAATTTATCCCAAGCACTAAGCAGAGTAAGACAAGGTTAACGGCAAAGAAATTTGTGAAGTGTGTTTTTATAAATGTTTGTGCTCTGATGTGTATTCTGAAACCCTTGGTCAGGCCTGTTATCTGTCTTACAGGCCTTATTGAGATCAGTCCTCAGGGGAAATCTGCTAACTGTGCTCACACTGAGGGGTTAATGGCTGAGGGCCTTTCACTTGCGCTCAGGTATTTGCAATGTCAGATGATCTCACCACACTGGTTTTCTCAAATGAATGATGATGTAAATATGGATTCCCCCATTGATGACTAAGGTGGAGGAGAAATGATGATGAGGGCATGGGTGGTGGGTAGATCAATGGATGGATGGATGGATGGATGGATGGATGGATGGATGGATGGATCAAAGTTGGGTCTGTTTAGAGTTGTCTGGCTTATAGGCTGTGCTACTCCAGAGGTTATCATTTACATAGTCTCAGATGTGAACCCTGCTGACACAACCTGCATGATAGTACAAGGTGGCTGTGGCAGAGAAGATAACTACAAAACTCATACCCTGCAAATGACCAGACACCAGCCTAGCTAGTGGTGGAGCTAAGGATCAGGCAAGGCATGTTTCTGGATATCCCAGGAAGAGAAGACCAGCCTGCACCAAGAATAAAAGCAGATTCGGACTTTAAAACTCAACAGACATTTACAAAAGAAAGAATGGACCCAGGCCGGAAATAATTGAGGTAAATGGATGGCAGCAGAGCATAGCTGAGGTGCCACCCTCGGGGGTATTTATGAATCAGGTGAGGAGGTGTGAGGCTTAATTGCATGTGTCAATTTGGTTAGACTATAATAGACAGTTATTTAATCAAATGCTAACCTAGGTGTTGATGCGAAGGTATTTTTATAGATGTGGTTAACATCTACCATCAGTTGGCTTCAAGTGAAGGAGATTAACCCTCGATATGTAGGTGGGCTTCATCCCATCAGTTGAAGGCCTCAAGAGTAAAATGGAGGTTTCCTAGAGAAGAAACTTTGCCTTAAGACTGCAGCATCAGGTCCTGCTAAGGGTTTCAAGCCTGCCAGCCTGCCCTACAGATTTCAAACTTGCCAGATACCATGAGCGAGTTCTTTAAAATCAGCCTCTCTCTCTCTCTCTCTCTCTCTCTCTCTCTCTCTCTCTGTTTCTCTCTCGAGTGTGTATGTGTGTATTTGTTTGCTTTTCTTTTTAAATTTAGAATATTGTTACTAATACGTAACATCATTAATAGAAAAAACAACCATTTACACAGTGACTAAAAAGCCAGTCATTTAAGAAAATAATGCAGTAATCAACTACTGCCAGAGAAAATAGGTCCTCTCGTTTGTTTTTACTGGCAAGCCCAGGTGATACCATAAATAGGGTGTCCCCAAAAATGTACACACACACTTTGAATAATTATAAAGGCAGTATTTATTAAAATACATTTCATTTTCAAAATTGAGCTATCAGCTGTTAAAGTGTATATACATTTTTTGGGGGGGACACCCTGTATATGTATCCCATATATACACACTTCCCAGATAGATACTGTATATATCCCTCTCTTCAGGAGCCTCCATCCCCAAGAGGTCTGTGTGCTTAGCAAGGCCACCCTGGCCCAGCCCCAGAGTCTGGAGAGGCTCAGTGCCAAACCTACACAGGCCCTGCTGGACTGACAGCTTTGGCTCCTCTGGCATTTGTCCTGGCCTTCCAGTTCTACCTGCCCCAACCTCTTTCAATCTCAAGGCGATGGAGGTCAAGCAGAAACAGAGGCTTAAGTCCAAGACCATGGAGCTCATGAGTGGGCTGCAGCCAAGGTCACGTAGGAAAAGAAGGAGCAAAGAGATGTGTTGTGGCGCATATGATTCCCAAGGATGACTGCCTCCTCCCAAAGTCCCGTACAGGTTCATCCCGGGACATCTTTCAGAGCCACTGGCAGCCTTTTGAGCTGCTGACCTAAGGAGGACAAAAATTGTCAGAGGACAAAAACCTGGCCTTCAGTGAGGGCGGGCTGATATATGTGATGCGAAGTGGAGAAGGCGGTCATCTATGAGGGGGTGAAGCCAGCCCTGCTCTTGAAGGAATGAATGATAGGACTGAGATAGGCGGCTCAGGGAGAGCTGTTTCACGTCAGAGGAAGAGCTGCCTTTGTTTCAGTCCGGGAGGCAGCTGTGCCAAGTGAAAATTTTTATTTGTAGGTGGAGAGTCCACGCCAAGGAATTTTTGCTGATTCATAATCAAGACTAACCATGGTACCTTATGCAAACTCATTTCCTTAGTGCCTGTCACCCATTATATTAAACCTCTGTGAAGAAATGAATTTCTTCCATGGCTGCTGAACTCTGGAGTTGGGTTGGGCTTATTTCAGCAAGTTGCTAACAGTTTCTTGTTTGATTCAAATTACTAGAGCAGTTGAGAGATTACTGGTTTCCTTTGATGCTTGCAAGAGAAAAGCTATTTGAAAAGCAGAGAATCCCATGAAGGCTGATCTACCTTACTGTGATGCATTCAAGAGTCAGAGTCAAAAATTGGGTTTGGGGGATCCTATGAGAATTTATGAAACCTGTAGGAGCAGTTGACCTATTTCTTCCTGGATTTCCTCTCTTCCTACTCACCTGCAAATGTGGAGAAAATGCTAAAATGACAATCAATGGCTAGGTTTATATCCTGCAGACTTTAACATGGCTTGGTCTTTCAACCACTTTCACCAATCCCTAATATTTCCTATAGTGAAAAGAAAGCTACGGGAGATGCATAGATGAGAAATAGCACAAGGAAATTAATCATCTTGCATTTAGATCCTGGCAGGTTCTGCAGATCCTGGTTCCACATATGATTATGGAGTCATTTGGATTTTTTAGACTTTCAATGAAAAGCATAACTGGCTATTGAGATTGGAAATAAAGGGAGGAAAGTGCTGAACTTTTCTCTTCCCTCCCAGCTTTATTGAGATATAATTGACATATAACATTGGGTAACATATCACCTAACATCCTGGCAGGCTGAAACTTGGGTTCCACCAAATAAATTTTGCCACCATACCTTCATTTTATTTATTTATTTTTATTTTTTTAAATATATTTTATTGATTTTTTACAGAGAGGAAGGGAGAGTGATAGAGAGTTAGAAACATCAATGATTATTGATTTTTTACAGAGAGGAAGGGAGAGTGATAGAGCGTTAGAAACATCAATGAGAGAGAAACATGGATCAGCTGCCTCCTGCACACCTCCCACTGGGGATGTGCCTGCAACCAAGGTACATGCCCTTGACCAGAATCGAACCTGGGGCCCTTCAGTCCACAGGCCGACGCTCTATCCACTGAGCCAAACCGGTCAGGGCCATACCTTCATTTTAGACAAGTACAAAAACAGTACTCAAATGAGAGCCAGGATTAGTCTGTTAGTTGAGGGCTTACATAGTCAAAAACTTGAAGTACTAACTCTCCCTCCCTGTTGACATCCTCTTTCCCATCTCCATCCTCTCTTCATCTTTGTTTTTTAAAATTCTCAAACCTACACTGCTATTTCACCTTTTTTCCCACCACCCTCCATGATGAAACAATACTTACTGGTTAAAACCTGTTAACACTTGAAGGGGATGAACAATTTTCTGTTCATAATTTGTCTTAAAATTCTGATGTTCCAAGATGAAGTGATGCACAGGCGTCAAATCATCTGCAAGTATGAATGAATGATGCTAATAAGTCAGTGCTATGTAAAGTGTTGTCTCCAGATGTACTAACTCAGTATCTGAGAGGGGCCCAGGAATCTGTATGCTTACCACTCTATAGGGAGTTCTGATATAGGCTAACATTTGAAAACCACTGGTCAAAGTTATACTTACTGTGTTTTTCTTATTTATATAACAATAATAATAATATTCCCTTGTATTTCTATAGCACTTTGCTACTTAAAAAAATGTTTTATAGATAGTAATCTTCCCGATTAGCACAACAGCTTCAGGATCATTTTCCCTTTTAATAAATAATAAAACTGAAATTCAGAGAGCTTATCTGAGTTTTTCACAGTGGGCAGTCAAACAGAAATCTCTTTATTTCATAGATCTCCTAATTTTTTCTTTATACAAAAAATAATTTAAAATAAAATTTTAAAAAGAGTACACCTTTCTTGATATAGTTGCTCAGCTATGTCATTCTTTTGTTTATTCATTGACTTATCCTCCATTTAATCCCTTTACATTTCCAAGAAATAGTTGTTATACACTATAATAAGTCATTCTGTGTGCATATCTAGGGCTATCTAAAGTCATAGTCAAAGATGATGAAAATTTCTATTGATTGGTTTGGCTAGAGCAATACACTTTTGACCACATATAATTTTATTACATGCATTTTCTTTAGTAATTTGGTCACTAGTCTCTTTAGGAGCAGTTAGTGGTTCTCTTACTGTGCTGCCTATTAGAATCATCAGAATCTTTCAAAAATTCCCAAGTCCAGTCCTCCCTCAGACCAATTACACCAGAATCTCTGGGAGTCGTCTCAGAATGACTGCTCAGGAAAATGACTTCCACCCAGCCAGCATCTATTGAGCATACAATTGTCAGGCCAGGAAAAACGGTTTGAAACTGGCTTTGTCAATTACTGGTGGTGGGACCCTGATCTTGTTACTGCATCTCTCTCAGCCTCAATTTCCTGTCTATAAAACAAGGGCAGTAAATGCTTTGCAAGGTTGTTGTGAGCGTCAGAGGCAAAATATGTAAACTTCCCAATGCCTGACACATTGGCCCTCAACAAATGGAGTTATAGTGGTGATGCTTCCTCTGTCCCACTGGTCTTAAGCTCCTTTATCCCTTTTCAAAGTACCTTTGCCTTCATTATCTCATGTAATCCTCCCCACAAGGGAGATAGGCCAGAAGTTATCTCTAGGTCACAGAAGAACAACTGAAGTGCCAGACAGTTAATGGGAAGGATTCAAGAGACAATTATGCATTCTCTTCATAAAATATGCTTATAAAGGGAAAACTTCTTAAGCAGCAGTCTAATTGGGGGAAACAAAAAAAAGCACAGGGCTAAATGCAGTCACCCACTTGGTAGATCTGAAAATGAATACCAGTGTGAACCAAGTCAACAGGAGGAAAATATGCATTTAGTACTTAAACTTGCATTGTCAAACGAAGGTGCTGTTGTGTGTGGGTAGCAGAATGGTAAGCAATGGGTTTTTTCCCCCTTTCTCTATTTTTGAAATACAGTCTTCTTGTCTTATCCCTTTCCTTATTGAGTAAAACTTGGGATGCCAGATAGCATATGTGTTTTCATATTTATACATAAATATAGGATTTTCTATAAATCTAATTGTGTGTGTGTGTGTGTGTGTGTGTGTGTGTGTGTGTGTGTGTGTGTGTGTGTTTTCTAAATGGCAGTTGCAATCTGTTCCTGATTTGGACATTCCCCCAAGGAAAAGAAACAGGAGTCTCAACCTCAAGCCTAGCTTGACGATTTCATTTCTTTCAGTTCAGAACTGGAGAGCAATTGGTATCTAGACCAATTGACATCAGGTTATATTTAGCTGCACACTAAAATTACCTAGGGGGACTTTAAAATTCCAGCGCTCAGTTCTCACACCAGATCAAATGAATCAGCATCTCGAGGGATAAGTCCAGTTATAATATTTTTTAAACCTTCCCAAATAATTCTGATGTACAGCCAAGTCTGAGAAGCATGGTCTAGAATAGTGCTTCTGATCAGTAGGTCTGGGATAGGTCCTGGGATGCTGTATTTCTAACATGCTTGCTTCCCAATAATGCTAGTCCTATTGGTCCTTGGACCACACTGACTGAGTAACAGGCTATAGATGAATTACTGTGCCTTTGTTTTGGGAGTATTAACACATGGGTTATATAATCACTTTGGGGACCTGCTTCATTAATTATAAAAATGAGCATTTGGGCTGGATCATCTCTGCGTTTACTTTGTCATTCCAAATGCATATGCTTCATTTCTAGCCAGGCCAGAAGTCTCTTGTGTTTCTCAAGAGGCCAGAAGACTACTGTTCCACCCAGCCTGCATCTATTGAGCATGTGGTTGTGAGGCTGGAAAGACTGACTCCATTCCTTATGGGGCAGATTGAGGCAGTAATACTCAAACCTCTGTGTGTAGCAGAATCATGCAGAATGCTCCAGAGTCCAGCCTGCAGAGATTGATTTCATAGGTCTGGGCTGCAGCCTAGAAAGTAGTGGTTTTAACAATAGAATGATTAACATTATTGCATATTTGCTATATGCCAGATATTTGTCCTGGTAATTTCACAACCTAAATCCATCCATCCATCACAGTGATTCTATGGGATAGAGACTAGTATTATCCCCAATGGACCGATGAGAAAACTGATTTTTTAAAAAGGAAGTAATTGGCCAAGGTCATTGCAGACATGAGATTCTACTGTGAGGACATTCAACACAATTCAATATTGAGGTCATTCTCTCAAAATTTCTGATTAGAAAATGAAAGAAAAAGGGGGAAATCAAGCAGTCACAGGGACAGGAAGCAGTAGAGTCAGTATTCACAGCCCAAAAGGCTGGCTTCAGATCCCAGGCTTAGATCCAGGTCATTCTGATGCTGGTGGCTCCCAGATCACACCTTAAATTCCCATTTATTGGTCTGCTGAGCCACATACTACTTGCATAGGACTCTCTGGGGAGATTTTTAAAGTACAGTTTCTCAAATTCCCTTCCCCACATTTTGACTCCTCAGGTCCATCATGAGGCCCCGGCATCTGCATTTTAACAAGCAAGCCCACCCCCAGGTGATTCTGTTGTACAGCTAAGTTTGAGAACCACTGGAAGAATAATAGGACTTTGAGACTGGCAGTCTGGATTTGTGTTCCAGCTCTGCCACTTAACATTTTCATGTCCTGACTCATTTATTCATTCAACAATTAATAAATATTGGAGTATTTACTAAATGCTGATAGTAGGTGCTAGGAATTTAATCATAAGCAAGACAGACCAAAATCCCTTTCTTCATGAAACTTAAATTCTCCTTTATCAGAAGGTGATCAATGCAATGAGGGTAGACTAGTAACAAGAAGGTCAGGAAACCAAAACCATGCAGTAAAGGGGGGGTCAAGAGGGTTACACTTTAAAGAGGAGCAAGAGGGTATGTGGAGACTGGGAAGGGTGTTCCTGGCAGAGGTAAAAACTGTCACAAAGGCTCTGAAGTGGAACTGTGCTTGACATGTTCAAAGAACAGCAAGGCCAGTTCCTCTACATAGGGAGGGAGGGAGGGAGGGAGGGAGGGAGGGAGGGAGGGAGGGAGGGAGGGAGGGAGAGGGAATAGAAGGAAATGAAATCAGAGAAATAACAGAGAGGTCATGTCATCTAGAATTTTGTAGGCCCCTGAAAGGACTTTGGCTTTTACTATGAATGAAATGGGAAGCCATTGGGAAGGCTTTGAGTGGAGTCACCTGAATTGTTTGTTAAAGGATCCCTGGTTGCTGGGTTGATAACAGACCACAGCAGGAAGAGGGCAGAAGTATGGAGACTAGTTAGGGGGACTGTTGCATTTATCCTGGTGAGAGATCACACTGGCCTGGATCAGGATAGTAGTGAGAAAGCAGTGAGAATTTGATACATTTAGGAAGTAGAGAAAACAGGATTTGCTAAAAGTTTGTGTTTAGGTTATCAAAGAGAGAAGTCAAAGATCTTCAATAAAATATATTCAATCATTGATTCAAATTAAAGAATAGTTACTGGGCACTGGCCTGTGCGCAGTTATATGCTCATCACTGTACAAAGCCTTGAGGGTACGTACATCTTGAAAGACATAGAGTACCTGCCCTCATGAAGCTTACATTCTAGTGATATGAGGACATGTAGCTACCTCTCAGGGTTGTTATGACAATGTAAAGTGTCTAAAGCAAAACCTGACACATAGTAGGTTTCAATACATGGTAGGTATCACTATTATACAGAAAGCTTAGCAAAACAATAGTGTGTTTAGGTGTAGGAAACATCAATATAGATGGCAAAGTAGTATGTTTAGGTGTAGAAAACATCAATATAGATGGCAAAGTAGGATGAAGAGTTAAGTTGGTTCATATCCCAAATAATTCAACATTCCTGGTTTTTTATTTTCTTTTCAATGTGGTAGATGGTCCACTAGACTAGTACCAAGAAGGCCAGGCAGCCAAAACCATGGGACTTGGGCACAACTCTGGGAAAGCCTTATGGTGCCCTTTGGGATTCTAATAGTACCACTTTTTGGTGACTTGCTTGCTGGGACTAGATCTCAATCAGGGACATTTGGCCATGTCTAGAGACATTTTTGGTTGTCACGAATGGGGAGCACGGGTGAGGAGTATGTTACTAGCATGTATTGGGTAGAAGCTAGAGATGCCGCTAAATGTTCTGTAATACACAGAACAACTCTTTCCACCCTCACCAAGAATTATCAGTCCAAAATGGCAATCGTGCCTAAGATTGAGAAAGCATGAGATGAAGAAAAGAAAGGTAAAGTTAATCTATAAAATTATTACCATGTAATCATAAAAATGAGTGGTTTCAGAGGGAAATTGTCATAATGTAGTAGACTCTGGAAGGACATCATCAGGTCATTAATAAAAGAGGATACTCTGACGAACAGTGTGTACTGACTTAGCTTTATTTCCAGAAATGGTCCCCCTTTCATCCTGCAATCTTCCCCTAAGGATGTAGGAGTGCCTGTTCTTCTGTGGGTCCTGTTTGCCTAGACTGGGATGCAGGCATTCTAGGAGCAGGTCAGGTCTGTTTGCAGATGTTTTGTTCTGGGAAAATTAATGGGGCAGACAATGCAAAAGAAAAGAGACAAATTGTTCTTTTAGTTCCAAATAAATGCTTGTTTTCTGACACTGCCTGAATTTAAATGGTCCTCAGTTTGACTGTGAAATTAACATCTCTTTGAGGTTAATTGTGGGCGTGGGGTGCCATTCACACTACTTCCAGAGCTATTGTCTGTCTGGAATCCAGAGGGAGCCGCACCCCACGCGGTGTACTCTGTTAACCAACACTTGCTTCTGTGTCTCACGCCTTCATCCAGATCCCAACCCAGAGTCAGGCAGGATGCACACTGCTAACCCACTACCCACACTTGTCTCTCTCATCCAGGAAGCAATTAGGGCAAGTCCACTGACCAGGATCCAGAGTAGTTCATCTCTGGACACCTCCTCTTCTTCCTCTTTTTAAATGGGGGAATTGAACAGTTCCCTAAGATTCTTTCAACATGGCTCTGCCTTGACCAACAGTTCACTTCTGCCTCATTACTGAAGGCACAGGTTTTATGTGAAAGATGCATAACTCATAATTATATAACCATCAACTGCAAACCTGGCCTCTTCGTTTATTACCTGGGGACCACAGGAAAATCTTTTCAAACTCTGGATATTTTCTTGTGTTTCCTTCTATCTTTAAAATTCTGTAGTTTGATGGATCCTAGAATCAGTGACTTGCAGTTGGAAGGGATCCTGAACTCTTTTGTGTGCAGTCACTCTGAAGTTATATCATGGAAGAATAGTAAACAAATGGTTTTAGTAAATTTTTGTGCAGATCATTTTTTTCTTTCTTTGGAGACTGAAAACTCTTTTTCGTCATTCTTGCATATTATTAGAATTATTTCCATAAATACTGAACCAGTTTTAAGTGCCATCATCAATGGGTCATATACTAGTTTTCCCATATCCCATAAACCAGACAGCATTAGATTTTATTACTTTTAATAGTTTTGGTTAGTTTGCTATAATAGTAACTTCAGACTGTTTGGAGTATCTTCAGCCATTAAGAAGCCCATCTCATGTAACCATATTCACTTTATGGACATTGTAATTTGGACATTTTGCAGCTCATAATAAATAAAGCTTCTTGCCCTAACCAAGTGATTTTTTTTCCCCACAGTGAAGATTCAAAGAAGGGATATTAAAGCTACAAAAAGGGGTGTGGACAGAGAAAGAAGAGGGAGTTGGGGGTCAGCCATGTTTGCCTACTAGCTTGGTGGGGACAGGGACTGGAAAAAAAAAGCTACAAAAAGAATGTTATTCTAGAGGAGATTTTGGTCTCCCCAAACTAAATTAAACAAACTAAAGAGGCATTTGATGCCTTCCTTCAGTTTAATATCAAGGAAGGCTATCAAATCGACTTCTGTAGGTCTTTCCTGTGAGCTTAAATTCTCCCCCACAGGGAAGGAATAAGTGTAGAAGTCTTTTAAAAACGAAAGGAAAGTCCTAGCCAGCTTGGCTCAGTGGATAGAGCGTTGGCCTGCGGACTAAAGGGTCCCAGGTTCAGTCCCGGCCAAGGACACATGCCTGGTTTGCAAGCTTGATCCCCAATAGGGAGCGTGCAGGAGGCAGCTGATCAATGATTCTTTCTCATCATTGATGTTTCTACCTCTCTCTCCTTCTCCCTTCCTCTCTGAAATCAATAAAGAAATATTTAAAAAAATAAAAAATAAATAAAATAAATAAATAAAAACAAAAGGAAAACTAGTCACTGCAAGAGTCTGTTCACCTCTGCATATTTGTGCTTTGAGTCCTTTAATAAGTTTGGAGAACAAGGGTAAAGAAAATGCATAAGAAAAATTCAAAATTGTTCACAGATAATATGTTTTATTAATCTTTTCCTCCCTTCTCATCTTGCTCCTCAATTCTCTTACTGCCTACTTATCTTCTAATGTTCATTCTCAACACAAAACTGTGCCCCAAGCAAACAAAATCCTATTGTTGCAAAAATAACATATGTTCATTTAATTAAAATTAGAGAGATAGATGATAAAAAGAAGAAACTGCAATCCATCCATAATTCCACATTCCAGAAATAGCCACGGTTAAAGCTTTGGTTATATCCTTCCAGATATTTTTTCATGAATATATATTTAAAATAAGTTATACTCTTTGAACTATATTTTACCCCCATTTTCTTTATCTAACAACATGGTATGTGCAGTTCCTGGGAAAAATTCTTTTTCTTTTTCTTTTTTTTGTAGAAACCCACTCTGATTTACTGATACAAATCAGATTACTTCTATTGTAGTACCTGAATGATGTTTCTAATTTTCTACTGTGATACAGTTAGCTGCAGCTAATACCATGTCACTTTATTTTTGTGCACATCTTTAATAACTTTTTTACAGTAAATTCCTAAATGTGGCATTATTGGTCCAAGTGGGAATGCCTACTCTTAGACACTGGACGCATACTGCTGTCTTTAAAATTCACACTGATGTTATTTTACCTCTCCAACTCCTGATGATTGACACATATGAGCCTGAGAGGGCCCTCTGTGGCCTTTCAGGTACAAAAAGGTTTTGGAAGTGTAGGTGGTTCGGTTGATCCATAGCCCACAAACTATCACAAGAGTTTCAAAGGTGACATTTATGAAGAGTAACTTTATCATCGTGCTATTATGACTTCTGGTAAAGAAGTGGGTGAGAAGCAAAACAGAAAGGGCATTCCTTTGAGGAGAAGAAAACCAAACTTCACACAATAACAAATCCAGATTTCACCCATAACACTAAAACACCACCAAATTCAAGCTTAATGAAATTAAAGAAACAATTAAAATTGAAAATGTACACACTCTACAACCTGGAAATTCTACTTCTAAATGTAGATTATTAAATGAATTCTAAATATTAAAAGAGTTCGTGCTTATAATATAAAACTGGAAAAGTGAATTGGAATCAATCTAAATGTCATGCATCCATCAATAGGAGAAGGGATAACTTAATTATGGTATGTTCATACAATAGAATATTATATCGCAGATAAAATAAATACCTCTATGTAAATCGTGAATAGATTTAAAAAATATTATTTAAGTAAAAAAGAAAAGATAGATGCAAAATGATATTTGTAGAACAATAACACAAAGAACAGTACCCAAATTAAGAAAATAAATAAACACGCTTGCACGCGCGCGTGCACACACACACACACACACACACAACCATGGCCTGAAAGACACACTAAAATTATGATAGTTTTTGCCTCTTGGAGGAAAGAAAAATAAGACTGTCAAGGATGAGACTGAGGGGCAGGGGAGAAGAAAAGTCTTTTAATTTATCTGTAATGTTATATTATTTTAATAGTAAAAATCATGCTACTACATCAAATCTAAGAGGCAATCAACTATAAAACCCACTGTTATTTTATGTATCACTCAGGAAGCAAATTGCCATAATATGCCACGAATTTTTACATGCACCCAATTTTAGAGATGCTGAGATGCAAAATAATAATAGTAATAATAGTTTAAAAAGTGTAAAATTTTCAATATATAAGGCGAAAGTGCAAAAAGTTAAGGTCAGCTAATTCATGAAGCGGTAGAGGTACACAGTTACTGGTTATTTAAATCTGTGAACTTTTCCCCAAAAAACCACACCAAATATCATAGGGAATAGAATTTCCTCCATAATATATAACATTCTAAATGTATACTGCTCATGTAATAAATACACTGCTCTATAGCTTAGAAACCTTTTAATGTGTGCTCCCCAGATGAGTTAGAATGTGGTGAAGGTGGGAAACATTCTTGAAGGTTTGTAACTGGAGAAGCATCTGGCTCGTGATTTACAAACTTAACATTTTCTCAAGAAATGCTTGCTGATTGAAGTTCTCCCAGTTTAAAAGAACAATCTTAAAAAATAAATAAATAAAAAGAATCCTCTGTTTGATAATGCATGTGCTGGGAGTTTGATGCTGCAGACTTCAGTTTTACAGTTCACATCTGTGCAGAGAACTGGGAATGTTTCTTATAAGGTTATTCCCTGGGAGAAGAAGCAAACTTAAACCAATTCTATTCACCCTAACATTAGCCAGCAAACTGAAACCATTCTAGCTCCTTGGTTAGATACGAATTCATTGTCGCGGATCAATGTACGGGAACTGACTTACCGGTAATCCTTTCTTTCTCCCTGGACATAAAGAAAGCCTTTCTCTGGGATGTGTTCAGAAGAGGAGCGGAAAACAGGTCTAGAGTTAGCATTGCCAGATAAACTGCAAACTCCCAGTTGAATTTGAATTTCAGATAAACAGTGAATGCTGCTTCAGTATAAGTCCGTCACACTGAATTTCAGATAAACAACAGATAACTGTTTGCTATAAACATGTGCAAATGTCACATGCAAGTATGTGTACTAAAATTTATTCATTGTTTATCTGAAGTTCAAATTTAACTGTTTTATTTTCTGAATATGGCAAATTTATCTGAAGAACTAATCCGATGGAAAGAAAAGGTTAAAAAAAATGGGACTGGAAGCTGTATGGGGAAACAGAAAATAATAGAGAATTGGCTGAAAGTGCCTGCTAAAAAAAGAAGGGGGAAAAACACACACACACAAACTCAGGAGCTACCTTAAAGGGGCATGTATTTGATTTAGAAACCATGTATATTTTTTTTATTTTCTATTTGCCTAGAGCCATGGTCGGCAAACTGCGGCTCGTGAGCCACATGCAGCTCTTTGGCCCCTTGAGTGTGGCTCTTCCACAAAATACCATGGCCTGGGCGAGTCTATTTTGAATAAGTGGCGTTAGAAGAAGTTTAAGTTTAAAAAATTTGGCTCTCAAAAGAAATTTCAATCGTTGTACTGTTGATATTTGGCTCTGTTGACTAATGAGTTTGCCGACCACTGGCCTAGAGGGTTTCATTCTAGCAATGGCTGTGGTCTCAGCAGCCTCAGTCATCAGTTTGTCACTATCTAATCAGTGTGTCTCCATGCTCACAGGAGACACAGACTGATCTGGCAGGCTGGCTCAGGGGCCACCTTTTCAAACCTGAGTTCTGCTGCTCCCTTCCTTCCCACTGATACTTTCTAGAATCTTGGAGTCCTTTTATAAAACTTTGGATTTGAATACCATATATAATGTGAACTGGAGCTACCTGTACCAGCTTGAGAGGAGATGGCAAATGACCACATTGGTCAGCCCCTCCTTAGACAAGTTGGAGAACCTAAAGTATTTGCCCAAGTCAGAATCATTTTCTGTGGCAACTCCACAACCTTATCTACTTCTAGAGCACAGGCCAACCCTGAGTGCTGAAAAACATTTAAAAAAATAGACCCCTTCCTGTTCCTCTCTTCTAAGTTATAAAAATAGAAGGAAGTGGGGTGCGGGGAGGCAGAAAAAGAGGTGTCGAGAAGACATTCCCTGGGTTTGTCTGCGAGCAGCAGACTCCATTGTGTCTCACACCTTCCCTGTGTTGCTGCTTGCTTACCCTGTTGCTTGCACATCGGTCTAGAGAGGTTAATATCTTCTCTTTCCTCTTTGCTTTTACTTGCAATGGTTGCTGAGGTGAGAATTTAGTTATTGGGTGTTTTTCACCTTATGTTTTGATCTCAAGGGGTTTAAAGTTACTTTCACTTTTGCCCCCTGGGAAAAAGTACAAGCCCTCACCACGGGCCCCTGGTAAGGAGGCGTCAGGATAAAGCACCTCCACTGTGGTTCTAGTTTTCAGAGCTGTCAGGGGCAGAGCTGCTGGTGAAGTGGCAGGTTCTGACCACCAGCTTTCTTATTGACTGCATGTAACTTCCTGCTCACAACGTGCTGTGGTGGGGGAGGCAGTACTATCTCCAAGTTACAGAGGACTGAGGCAGAGAAACGAGACTGTGTCATTTGGCCATCTACAGTTACAAGATGCTAAAGTCTCTGAAAGTGGAATGAGAAGGAGAAAATACTCTTTTCCAAAACTGCTTTCAGAGAAAAACTTGCAAGTGGATGAGAGTTGCTTTGATAGGCTGTGGAAGGAAGAAAGGAAAGGAGGGAGGGAGGGAGGGAGGGAGGGAGGGATGAAGGAAGGAAGGAAGGAAGGAAGGAAGGAAGGAAGGAAGGAAGGAAGGAAGGAAGGGGAAGGAAGGAAGGGAAAAAAGGAAGGGAGAGGAGTGATACCCCCAAAGGCTTGCAATAGATGAGGCTCAGCTGCCTTCTAAGGAGAGATGGGAAGTTTGAACACAGGGTTTTTCTTGTGCTTAGGGGGTTTGTAGGTTTGGGATCAGAATGGAATTGTTCTAGACCTCTGAGCAAGAATACTTCCCTTTTCCACCCTCCTTCCATACACTGCTCGGCCTCTGCCCTAATGGCACATATCAACAGGAGAGGCAGAATGGAAAATCATCACTCTTCTCATTGACAGAATTCTCTTTTTGGTGAATCTCTCCTTTTTTTTGGTAGTGATAAAATTTTGGAAGCCGGTACAGGGTCAGTCCGCATTTTTAACCGGTACTGGTTAATAATGCGGATACTGGTTAAAAATTTGGATTGATCATTTACCGGTTAATAATGCGGATTTTGTAATCAAAGAAAACACGATAATGTCAAGAGAAACATCAAAAGTGCTTTATTCAAAGTAATGTCCATCGCTACCTACACATTTCCCCATCTTTCAGGTAATTTGTGGATACTGTCCCAATAGAACTTTTCTTGTTTTGAGGCAAACCATTCAGAGACCCAATTTTCCATTTCTTCATACGTTTTGAAGTGCTGCTCAAAAAGTGTGTGTGCCATCGATCGGAACGTAATCTGAAGGAGCAAGGTCTAGTGAATACAGCGGGTGGGTTAATACTTCCCAGCCAAGATCTTTTAACGTGTCTTTAACTGGTTTTGAAGTGTGTGATGGTGCGTTATCACAAAGCAAAATTACTTTGCCTTGTCTTCTGGTACATTCTGGTCATTTCACAATCAAAGTGTGGTTCAAATTGATTATTTGTTAAAGCGATCAGTATTAACAGTTTCACCTGGTTTTAGAAGCTCATAATACCACACCTTCCTGATCCCACCAAACGCAGAGCATTTTCTTCTTTCCGAAGCGATTTGGCCTTGTAGTCGATGTTGATGGTTGACCTGGATCAACCCATGTTTTTGTGCATTTGAGATTCTCAAAATAAATCCACTTTTCATCGCCAGTCACAATTCGATGCAAAAAAAACTTTTGTGCTATTGAAGCAACATTTTACTGATGACTTTTCGGTTTTCCATTTGTCTTTCGTTCAGTTGATGTGGCACCCATTTTCCTTCCTTTAAAATCTTTCCCATTTCTTGTAAATGATCAGAAATTGTTTGCTGAGCAATGTTTAATCTTTCTGCAAGTTGTTTATGAGTTTGACACACATCTTCATCCAATAATGCTTGTAATTGTTGGTCTTCAAACTTTTTCAGTTGACCTGGATGTTCTGTCTTTCACATTGAAATCATCACTTTTAAAGCATTTAAACCAGTGTTCACAAGTATCTTAAGATGGAGCATGTTTACCATAAGCTTCCCGAAGTATACGATAACTGTCAGCAGCACTTTTCTTCAAAATAAAGTAATAAATTAAAATTTCCTGCAACTGCTCTTTTTTTTTGGCACAAAATTCAACATTTTTAAGAGTAAAAATATCTATGATGTTAACACCTTCAGAAATTTTGACATATGAAGTTTTGAAGCTTGTTGTCAATACAACAGAACAGCATACATATCAAATCGCATACATATCAACATATGTGTAACTCCATCTATTGAAAAAATCCGCATTATTAACTGGTACACCTAGTAAAAGCCAATGGAGAGCCCAGTTGGTGTGGCTCAGTGGTTGAGTGTCTACACATGTACCAAGAGGTCATCAATCTGATTCCGGTCAGGGCACATGCCTGGGTTGCGGGCTCAATTCTCAGTAGGGGGCGTGCAGGAGGCAGCTGATTGATATTGATGTTCCTCTCTCATCGATGTTTCTATCTCTTGCTCTTCATTCCTTTTTCTCTAAAATCAATAAAAACGTATTTTTAAAAAAACACAATGGAGAAATTCTGAGGGAAAATGGTTTCCAATTTAGAATGCTCTGACCACGACAAAAATTAAATTTCAGTATAGAATAGAGACTTTTTTTTTAATTTAAGTTCTTTATTTCTTAAAGTATTACATATGTCTCCTTTTCCCCCACTGACCTCTCCCCAGTTGCTCCCACCCCCCAGCACATGCCCTCACCCCCCTATTGTCTGTGTCCATTGGTTATGCTCATATGCAGAATAGAGACATTTTAGATACACAATTTAAAGAATTTTTAATCTCCTATGTACTTCTTTTTCAGGAAGTAATTAGAGGAGGTGTCATAAAAATTAGGGATTAAACCAAGAGGACAGATAAAGGGAACACAACTCATAAAAGATGTAAACAGAAAACCTGAGCTATGCAACTAAGCCAGGTCCAAATCCAATTCCATTATCCCAGATTTAGGGCTTCTTTCATTTTATATTTTATCAAATTGTCATGCATGTGATTTAACAACAGTTTGCAAGATATGATAGTTATCAACTCCCTAGGGCTTTTTCCCACTACTTCCCACTTCCCAGAAGCCCCACATTCATCTCTTTTTGCTATCTCTTGGCATTTGCTCTTCCTTCTCAGGAATAACTGAGACTTCGTGGTTGTTGTTATTTGTTATGTATGCAAATTATTACATCACATCTGAGAGAACTGGATGAAAAATGGAGATAAATGTATGGAATCATTAAATGACACACTTATAACCCTATTTCTTGAGTTTTCCACTTTAGTCATTTTCTACTCTGGAAGTTAAAGATATATTTCCCTTTCATCATCACCACCACAAAAACCACATACCTCACACTTTTTGGATGGGTCTGCACTTATTCTGAAAGTTGTTTCTTGCCTTGATTTCCATCCACACTATGCTACAGCTTTGGCTTTGTTTCCTATCACTCAAGATAGTGTTTTGTATGGTGTGGGTAAACTTATGATTGAATCAATGAGTTTGAGGTAATGCAAAGACAAGGAGTCAGTAAAAATAAAAATTTCTATAATCAAGTCAAGCACACAAATGTGTGAATAAGATTTTCATCAGGAACATAACAGAGACCATGCAGGATATAGGGCAAAACAAAGAAAGTGATAATAAGTAGATTTATCAGGACAGCACATGTGAGAAATAAAAGTAAGTTCAAGATCAAAGAAAACACTCAGCCTTCTTACTTTAGATACAAATTGGCAATTAGCCTAGACACCTTGCAAGTGACCACGGAGGATTTTGAGGTCCAAACAGGAAGTAACAGCCTCAGAAATCTTAAAAGCCCCTAATGCAAACTTCTATTCTTGGATCTGCCCAATGCCAATCTCTCATGGGGACAGACCCACTTCTTTTGGAGAACTGCTCCTCTCTCCAGGCTAACTGTATGGTTCTTGTAGGAACTGCATGTCCTAAACATCTTTACCCTCCAGCTATATTGATGGATCCAGAGGTGAACACATGATCCAAGGCCGAGTGAATTCGAATCCTTCCCTGTGGTGCTTAAAGAGTCTTACAGAGGAAAGAGATGCTACATGTCACCTGAAAATCAGAACTTCTAAAATATATAAGAAAAGGAAGTGACTATTGGGGGACAACTAGTAGCTTCTGCCATAATCGCAGGATATTGTAATTGGAACTCTTCCCACCTCATGTTTGATTGAGGCACTGTCAAGGAATAACTGAGACTTTGTGGTTGTTGTTATTTGTTATGTATGCAAATTATTACATCACATCTGAGAGAATTGGATGAAAAATGGAGATAAAGAACAGGCAAAACACAGGGTTTTAGAGAAAAGTAGGGGGAGGAAAACTTGTAGATGTGTAGAAACAGAGAATCTTGTTTACACGTTTAAGAAAACGGATTAGCTGACTGCTGGCTAAGAGGTTAGAATGGGCATTTTGTATTGGAATAAGTCCATTAGAGATATCGAAGGAAACAATTTTAATCATTTATGGATTCCCCAGAAAAACTTGAGAGTTAACCTGTGGAGCACTCAAGACAGAAGTCTCTGGGTAAGGTCGGCCTATCTTTCCCAGAAGCCTCAGCCTTGGTTACAACAGGTCCGAACAATTTTTCACTTTAGAATTTCTCAGCACCAATGGGATTGATTTCAAATTATGCTGATTTACAAATGACATGGATTTAAAAATTCACTCCATAACATCTGAATCCCTTAGGTGGTTCAAGGATGTGACAAGAGGCTAGAGAGGGAAGAGGAGGGAGGGTTTGGGAGGTGGCTGCCACTGAAGAAAGCTCTGCTGTGAGCTCTGTGGGGCTCTCCCCACCAGGGGTGTGTGGAAGGCAGGCCAGGCTGTAACTGCTCTTCAAGTCCAGTGAGGAGGCTTCCATAGAATGTTGTGAATGGAACATGGATTAAGAGCTTTGTGTGGAGAAAGCTGTTGTTATTCTGAGTGTCCTGCTCCTCCATCCTGCTTGGGGGAAGAGTCGGAGGAGGGTTGCTCCAAAAGATCATGATGGCGTCTTCAAACGAACCCCCTGAAGAGCCTCAAATTAGGAGATAGAAGGGATTAGTGCTTGACTGACACTTGAAAAAGTTTAAAGCAGCCTACGGACTGGGGTCTGACTCCCATTTAGAAAACCTAGAGTGAGAAGGGCGACCCAACAGTTTGGTGGCAGCTGGGTTAGATGGGTCTCCATTCTATTGAAACAAGGGGTGTGGGCTGTGAAGTCACATGAAGTCTTGGGCTTTTTGAAAGGCTTCCTTAATGGCAAACACAACTCATAGAAAAGGGCTGGAAATATGTGTCACTAGTGCCCGAGCCTGCTAATACAGAAGGCAGGTCACATCCCTCCATGCTCAAAACCCTGCAAGTAAAAGCCAAAATTATTACAATAGCCTAGGAAGGTTCTCCTGCTCTTGCTTCTCCTGGAAACACTCCACGTGGAGTATTCTTTACCCAGAAGGTACAAAGGAACAAAGCTTGCTCCTTTACCACCTTTAGGTATTGTCTTGGTTTGGGTTCCTCAGAAGCAGGGTCTGCACAACGAGTCTTGTGCAATAATTTATTGAGGGAGTGCTCTCAGGAGAAACCTGTAAGAAGCAAGAGAAGAAGACTAAGGCAGGGGAATCACCTAAACAAAGATGTGATTTCAGCAGAGGTCCAACTTCCTTTGCTTGATCCCAAGAGGAACTCTGGGATATGAATGCACTACAAAATTGTACCACCTTGATGCAAGGGGCCAGGTTACATACCGCTCTATCAGTCAGTCCCTGGTTGCAGGCTTCCCCTGGACGGAGTGTATAAACTTCCAGACATCTCCTGGCAAAATGATTCCTCTCAGCTGAGGACAAGTTTCAGGAGAAGGATTCAGCTGGGCCTACAGAGGTGCCCTATGGGTACCGTCCTCATTCTCTAACAGTCACCTTTCTTTCTCCACTTCCCACTGTCTTTAATGTTTAGCCAATCCATATGTCTGCCCAACTTCTCCTTGCCACTCACATCCAAACTCTTCTCTGCAAAGTAATCCGAGATCTTTTTAGAAGGTGAATCTGAACATGTCAATCCCAGTCCTTTTAGGAAAAAGAACAAAACCTTTGTTCTGATCTCACCCTTTGCATTTCTTCAGTCTCATCTTCCACTTTTGTTCTTGCCCTATGAGTTCCAGACTCACTAGCCAGCTTTCAATTCCTCCAAATACTGAAGATTCGCCTTGTTCCAAAGTCTTCACACAAGCTCTTTCCTGTGCTTCTAACACTAAGTCTCCCTTGCTTAGCTACTTCACTCATCCTTCAGCTCTTGGCTCAAACACCCCATCCTCAGAGTATCCTTCCCTAACCTCTCAGACAAGCCAGGTAGCCCTGTCAGGTGATCCCTGTACTTCCCTGTGGGGTACCTATCACAGCAATTAATTATAAATTTAATTATAGGTATATTTAAAATGTGTTATTTCCCCCACTGTTTTTGCTCCTCACTGTAACCCAAATATCTAATACACAGTGGATATACAATAAAACCATTGTATAAATGAGTAAAGGTGTATAATTAGAATGTGTCCAAGCATCTCACCTCCCTCTCTGCTCTGTGCATCCTGCGTAGGATGCGTATCACCACCCAAGCCAAATCCACCCACATCAATCAACTTCTTCCTTATCCTTTTAAAACATGCTCTTGAGGAAAACTATAGTAAATTATAATGAAACTCACCATCAATAATGTGTGCAGTAGCATATATCTACTAGCATTTTATTTAATAATAAAATGTGCCTAAATTAAGCTCGAGTCCGAGGGATATAGCTGTTTTAGCAGAATTTCAGAGGTTAAAAGGCCAGCCCTTCATTGTGACATTCTGCTTTATTCTAGTCTTATGCTTTATTCTGTCTTCCCCATTAAAGGGTCTCCTTATCTGCTGGGCTCATCATCAGAAAGGAAATGATACCCCTCCCATTCTCTCCTATCCTATTGCACTAATATGGAATTCCTTCTAGAAACACCAAAGCCACCTTTCTATATAGCTTAAGTGTTTCCTTCCCAATAGCTCCTGACAGCTCACTGTAACTAATGACATAGCTTTCATCCTTTTTCTGGGTGGCTTTGATTGGAATAGAATTACACAGTATTTGAACCAGAGGCTTCTACAAGCCCATCCCATGTGGTAACAGACAAACTACTTGAAGGTCCTGTGGCATCAGCTACAGGCAGAGGCATCAGAAGACAAACCAGCCCTGGGTTCAATAGGCAGTGAGATAACAAAATGTGATGATTACTTTGTGAAGCTCAACAGAATCCAAGGTCTTCTCCTAGCTGTGGGATATAAACACCGGAGCGATTCAAGAACCCAAGCTTGGGAGCAGGCAGACCTGGGATGAATTCCTGGCACTGTCCCTGTGAACTTGGGCGAGTGACGCCTCTCTGTGCCTCAGACTCATCATCCATAAAATGAGAACAATGATGCCTACCTCGTGTAGTAAAACACAAATCAAGGATCATGGAGCGGAGAGGAAGGTCAATATGTAATAGCTTGAAAACAGTAGAATTATCACATTTTATGGCTCTGAGGACATGGAATCCCAAGATTGAGAAGGAATCCTTTGCCTTCATTCTGCTAAGTGCCTACAATAATGTACCCAACTGCTATGTAAGGGAGAAGTTTTAGTTTTGGCTTCACTGTTAATTGAGTATCTCTACACAGGCTGCCTTATTAGTCTGTGCATGGATTGGCTCCTCCACCTAACCTTTCCCCCCTAAGATGTATATAATACTAATGAATAAGACATTTTCAAAAAGCAAAATTCCCCTTATTATTTCATCTAGTTGCTATTAGGATAATTTTTCTAGGTAAGTTCATCTGTCATCCCTTAGTTTCCTTACTGTCTGAGTTTAAAAGGCTATAATTATCTCAGTCTCATTTATTCATTTAGAGCAGTGGTTCTCAAGTTGGGTGATTTTACCTACAGGGGGGACATTTGACAATATTTGTAGACATTTTTATTGTCCCAATGGGGAAGAAGTACCTCTGGCATCTGATGGGTATAGACCAGCATGCTACTTAGTATCCTATCACACAAAGGACAGCCCCCCCCCCCACCCACAGCAAAGAATTATCTGGCCTTGTATGTCATTAGTGCCAAGGTTGAGATATCCTGATTTCGAGTGAAGTTGTTCATCTTGTCAGAATCAAGAGAAGCTTCGCTTGAGTTTGGTAGCTCAATAGCCTCAATTCTAAGATAAGCACCTCCCATTAAACTTCTTTAATTCCCTCCCTCCTCTCCAGCACTGACAAACAGCTGCTTCAAAATAGTAACATGCAAAGTCTATCTTAAACACATAGAGTCAAGAAATTCAGAGTTAAGGTTTAAAAATTCGAGGCTGGCACTCTGCTGTTAAAAAAAGACAAAGCCTGAAGGTGCCAGGGTGTGAGTTGAAGACAGAGTGTCAAGCCAAACTTTCTACTCCAACCCTGCTACTTTTGGCTTTTGTGGGCTTGGGTCAGACTCTCTCTGCTCTCCTGGGGGTGGTTGTTCTGTGGTTTCCTTCTGACTTCTATAGAACTTAGAGAAACAAACATTGGCAATATTCAGAGCAGGGCTCACGAGATAGAGGCGTGCACTATTTAAGGTTTGGAATCTAAATTTATAAATAGTATATCTTTGATAAAGTCACTAAGATGTGGCACTTTATGTTCTAGGTTTTTCACACTTAAAACACACTATTGTTCATATCACTTACCTATTCAGTAAATCAATTACCTACTAATTTTGTAAGATGCAAAAGATAAGATGACATAGCCAAAAAGAATGCTGTTGAGAAACAGAAAAATGGATTTCAGCCCCACTTCTGTTTATATTTGGAACAAGTTACATAACTTTTCTGAATCTCATCTTCCCCTTTTATAAAATAGGAATCATGATCTCTGCTTCATGGTTGGACATTGTGTGTACAATATCAATCAAATTAACCCTTTACTAAAAACCACGGTCTGACTCTACAGTTATGGAGTCAAATTATACACATAAGAAAAGGTAAACTAAAAAATTTGAGGTGGCATGCCCTGGCCAGGTGGCTTAGTTGGTTGGAGCATTGTCCCATACATCAAAAGGTTGCAGATTAGATTCCTTGTCAGGGCACATACCTAGGTTGCAAGTTCGATCTCCAGTTGGGGCACAGATGGGAGGCTACCGTTCGATGTTTCTCTCTCACATCAATGTTTCTCTCTCTGTGTCTCTCTCCCTTCCTCTCTCTCTAAAATCAATAAAACAATCCTCAGGTAATGATTACAAAAATATTGAGGTAACAAATGTCATGGCACTTGCCTTGAGACTCAAGAGGATTACAAAGAGATTACCCACAATTATTCATCTCAGTGCCAATAACTACTAGCTATATGTATATTTGTATGAAGACAGAAAGAAAGAACAGTATCTACCAAAGGCAGAAAAGTCAAAGGAGTTTTCAGAGACCATTAGGTTATCATAATTCCCTGGACTGTAGCATATTCACTATACTTTGGTGAAATGGGAAGCTAGAATAGTGGTTGATCTGTACTAGTCAGATATCACCATGATAATGAAAATGTGTAGTAAATCACCCAAAAATCAGTGGTATACATCAACAATTATTTATGCTCATTCTCATGGGTCTACAGGTCAGCAGAGGTTTGGCTGATCTAGACTGGGTTTGGCTGGGAAGTTCTGACTCTGCTGTGGCACTGGATCCAGATCTATGGGTGGAGCTCAGGTCTTCATGTACATTCACTCTGGGACCAAGGCTAAAAGAGTAGCAGGAATCCAGGATATGTTCTTCTAATGGCAGATCCAGAGCAAAAGAGCCAAGCCAAACCATGAAAACTATATGTAAGACCTTTGCTCCTGCAACATTTACTCATATTCCATTGCCAAAGCAAGTCACATGGGATAGGAAAGGATCCTCCAGCTTCAGTGGGAGGACATAGCAAAGTTACAAGACAAATGTAGGAATATATAATACTATTATAGGGAAATGAAGAATTGGGACCAAAATTGAATCTATCACTAGGTCCATGAAGGCAGATTTTAAATATACAGGTAATAAGCTGTTAAAAATTTTGGTTGTGATAGGAAATCTTTGTAAGGAGCGATGTGTTCAGAGCTGTAGTGGGCAGCAAATATATGGGATGAATCATGGAAAGGATACCAGAAGCAATAAGAAAACACATCTGTAGCCTGGGAGGAAGGGCATGATGAGCTGCATTTCAGAGGAGGTTTTGGAAAAGGACATGAGAAGGATTGGGAACATGGCATTTAAATGATTTAACAATTGGCTGTTGAGTGGGGATAGTGGCAAAAAAAAAAAAAAAAGAGTAATCAAAGATAAATTGGGAATTAGAGAGTTCAGTCATTATAGTCTAGGACAATGGTAAAATAAGTCATGCCTGGCCCGAGTGGCTCAGTTGTTGAGAGTCAACCTATGAACCTGGATGTCACAGTTTGATTCCCACATGTCTGGGTTGCGGGCTCAATCCCCAGTAGCAGACGTGCAAGAAGGGACTGATCAATGATTCTCTTTCATCAGTGATGTTTCTATTTCTTCCTCTCCCTTCCTCTCTGAAATCAATAAATATATATTTTTAAAAATAACTCATAATAATAGCATATATATTTTACTAAGCACATATTGTTTACCAGACACAGTGCTAAGAATTCTAGAGATGTTGTTTTATTTAATCTTTCACAATAGCCCAGTGAAATAGGTACACTTTTTATCTCCATTTTTAAAAAAGAGGTAAGTGAGGTTAAGTCATCTGCTCAAGATCACATAGCTAGAAAGTGGTAGAATCAGGAGAGTCTGCTGGTCACCTCCAGAATATACACTGTTACCATTCATCCATTCCTCGTTTCTTATCCTGCTACATAACTGAAATGTTCATATTTTATATCATATTTAATTACATTCCAAGCTACTTCTCTGTGACTAATCAAATTGTCTGAGTGGCAAGTGGAATTCTGTCCAATGCTGTGGATTTTTAGGCTTAAAAAATGTAAGGCAATGGAGTGGGCAGTCATTAACTGATGTTCCGATCAATCAAAATGGTCATGACAGACATAAGAGTCATATCTGCAATTATTTTGTGGGAAAGCCTTTTATTAATCACTCTGGTTAGGTGGTCATACTTCTTACTCCCCCCTAGCCTAACCACTTCCCAAGCACAAATGAAAAACAAAGAGATTGCCAGTAGAAATAAATTGCACTAACTTTAAAATGTCCCTCCAAGTATTCTCAACACTGACCAGCCTTTCCTTGATTGCTCAGGTGCTACATGCCCGGGGCTCTTTCTCATTCTGGAAACTGGAAAGAAGTCTCTAATTTAATGAGAATGTAAAGAGCATTTACAGCTTTATTATTATTGAAAGGTTACTACTATCCTCTTCATATTCCCACTTCACAATTCTCAGGGATGAAGCCTTCACACATTGAAAGGCTCTCTGATCTTACAGCTAAATTATCAGCACCACAGTGGTTTCAACTTCTTCCATTTCTTCCCCAATTTTTTTAACCACTCTTTAAGTCACATTGACTTTCTGCGTGGAGCAGTAAAAATAGAAAAGTGAAAAAAAGTGTCTAAAGTATCTCCTTTAATTACTCTGCAAAATATTTCTTTTCAATCAAGAGTGTGATAATTATTCTCTTTTAGAAAAGCCTCTTTGAGTGATTGAGATGCAAGGAGAGCATTCTGGTTTTTGATACTAAAGGGGAAGACACAGGGTTCTGGGAGAATGCTAATGCTAGACACAATGCTGGAGGTGGATTCTACCAGCTGACTTGAAAAAAATTAAATGGCAGATCATCCTGACTGCTATAGCAAGGAAGAAAAGGCCATTTTTATTTTTCTTCCCAAGTATCTGTAAACTTCTCATTTTTGTCTTCTTTGAGGAAGGCACAAGCCAGTAGCTATGCTGAGGAAGTCAGCAGATACCCGGGGTCAGTCTCAGCCAGACGGTTAGCACCTGCCAGGTTGCACAGCAGGTAACACTTCTGACATCCACACACCTCAATTATTTTCAAAGCAAGTTTTTGTTTTTGTTTTTGTTTTTCTAATACACTGCCAATTTAAAAGGTGTCAAATCTGACAACCTTCTTGCTCTTTTTAAAAGAAGGCTGGGATTGGGAGGTAAACAAAAGGAGATTTACCTGTGGTTCTTAGAGATTATTTCATTTTTTATTCTTTTTTTAAAAATATATTCTTATTGATTTCAGAGAGGAAGGGAGAGAGAGAGAGAGAGAGAGATGGAAACATCAATGATGAGAGAGAATCATGAATCGGCCTCCACCTGCACACCCCCTACTGGGGATCAAGCCGGTAACCCTGGCATGTACCCTTGACTGGAATCGAACCCAGGACCCTTCAGTCTGCAGGTGGATGCTCTATCCACTGAGCCAAACCAGCTAGGGCAAGATGATTTCTTTTTGTACCACAAAAGTCAAAGAACTATTCAATTACAGATGGAAGCAATATTGGTTCAGGGTTCACCATGGATGTCTTAGAAAAAGAACCTAAGACAGTATGTGAAGCATGTGAAAGAAAAAAATTGATACGTTAAATTTTTTTAATGACAGTAAATGTGTAAGTGTGGCCATAACTATAAGGATGACCTATGTACTGAGTGTGCAGAGTTGTAAGAAACAATCTACTCTAGAGATGCATGCACAGGGAGTCAGAGGAATTTAGGCAAGTCCTTTAACTTCCTTGTCCCTCAGTCCCCTTCTCTGTCAAGTATGGGTAGTAATAACTTCCCTGTAAATTTTTTAGGGTTATTTAAAATTTGAAAGAGCTTTGAAAATTATGTAGTGCATTAATACAAAGTATTACTATCCAAATTGTGACAATTTTGAAATTGCTTAGCCTAGTGTTATAGTTCATCTAAATTTATAAAACTTAATTTGAACTCTTTTGTTGTGAAAAACTGTGATAATATGAAGAGATCGGGTACTTTCAGGTCTGGTATGACCTTAGACCCAGGAGGTGGCTATAGTAGAAAGAGCAGTGACTCTTAGAATTAGAAGAGTTGGGTTTAAGTACTAATGCCTTCCATTTTTAGCTGTGTCACTCTTGGAAATACTTCCATTTCCTCTGAGGTTCGGTTTGGTCCTGACAAATGTAATGCATGCTCTGTCGACATTGTCAGAATATTCTGAGTGAGAGACATGTATGGGGAAGTCTTTGAAAAGGACCAAGGTCCACCTGAGTGTAAAACTCTTTCATTCTTATCTTTATGTTGAGAATATAAGTTATCTCTGAGTTGAGTGACAACATTTTTAGTAAAAAGAGAACCAGAAGTGCCAAAAACCTCTACACACTATTCCATCAACTCTCCCCTTATGCCATTACATTTTCACTAACAGTTGAGATGGATATGTTAAATACATCTTATCAAATGTTATTCTCAGAAGATAGGGTAACAAATGTTTGCTGCTTCTATTTTCCTATTCCCCTCCATACAAGCTCCTGCTAATACATATCGAGGTCCTATAAAGTCCCTCCCCTGTGCCACTGCAAACCCCAGGGTGTGCCACATGGGCTCAGTTACTATATGACATCTGCAGAATGCCTTTTCCCCAACTACTCTCCTGCTAAGCACCATCACGCCCTCTAGGTGCCACTGCTTCTTCTGTTGAGTGCCACAGTCCCCACTGACCACAATTCTGGGCAGTGTTGTCCCATGTCTGTTGAGTATGAGTTTTCTGTTGCCATTCATATGCTGGCCCTCAAGCACCCAAAGTTGCAGGAGTAGGATTCACTGTTCCATTTTAGACCTTACACGGAGAGACAACTTGGAAAAACCTCAGTCCTAGAGAGTTTTAGTGGCATGGATCTTTATTAGGTTCAAGCGACAACACAGCTGAATTAAAGGTACCACAGCTAGACTCTGGATGATCTGCCCCAGGAAATCAACATAAGGTAGCTCCTTCCTATGGACACAGCCTTGGTTCCTACAGCGATCCCTACCCTGAATAAAAAACCCTGACTCATCAAAGAGGTCAAGGCAGCCTAAGCAAAACCAGCTTCAAGCTTCAAGTTCTTGTGTATATCTAAGATTTCATTCCAGCTCCTTAGTTTCTTTGAAGTGAAGTCTTGTGTTTTACCTTCTCCACTTTACCTGCTTTGGAAAGATAGAACTAAATCTCCACCTGTTCTAATAAACAAAACATGACAGATGACCAAAAGTGTGAAAGCCAAAACCATGTGAAAAACTGCCTCAATAGATGAGAAGCCCATTTGGAGGGAAAATATGTGGGCTGCTGGTGGGAGTTTCTCACTATTCAGAGTTTTACAAAAGGCTTTGCAAAGGGGAAAAGGTTAAGAGGAGGTGAAGTGTGGAGATCTAGCTAAGATTTCTTTAAAAATTTTTAGAAGTCATATTGCTATTAATCTATGGAAATATCACTTGCAAATATTAAAAATCCCCTCAAAAATAACCGCCAATTCAATCTTGTTGGAAAACATTGTAAGCAAAAAAAAACCAAAATCAGTCATATATAATGAAAGATGGTAGACTCTGAAGGTGCTAGGTGGGTACTGAAAATATCATAGGGAACACCTTGTAAAGTATATGACTATCTAACCACTATGTTATATACCTGAAACTAACATAAAATATTGAATGTAAACTGTAATTGAAAAATTTAAAAAAAAATTAGCCTGGAGTATGATGAAAAAGAAAAGGATGAAGATGGTGACCAGGAGGAAGAGACAGGAATGTTGTTTGGAATCTCATTTCTCATCACTAGAGCAATAATAGCTTATGTTGGGGTCCTCAATGTACATAGCTAAAGCTTGGAAATCATCATCCCTTAGCAGTCTTAGCAGATCTTTTCTTGTACAAAATACTGAACGTCATTGTCATCATAAATACAATCTCATTATTACCTTTGATGATTGATGTTGCAAAACAGAAGTAGAATTAGGTTAAGATTTTCATAGTGAACAAATCTTACATGGTATGTTTCATTGGTTTTATTTGATCTAATTTTTTTTTCAGATTTATCAGTGAGTGCATTTGGTCACCAGAGGTGGTAATGAACCCACGCAATGTAGAATTGGATACAAAACCGACTGGATTTATTCAACCCACTCCTATAACTTCTAAGGCATGATTTACAAATACAAACCTGCCCTTAGTTTATTCTCCAGGAATTGTGGAATAGAAACCCATTTTTGCTTTGTTGGTTTTTTGAAATGGATCCATAATTGAGACTGACAGCCCTGTGCTATGTTACTAAAGGTGACATTTTTAAACACACAGAGACACATACACACAAAGACATCCCAGAGGAAAACCTTTGTCAAAAATGTTCTTTAATCCAGAACAAAAGTCAACAACTTCTAGTATATAATGGCAGAATAAAGCAGATAATATACCAAAAGTCTAGTTGAATAAATTGAACTAAGTAAAAAAAAAAAAAGTGTGTATATATACATATATATGTGTGTGTGTACATATATATATGAACATGTGTATATATATATATGAGAATACATATATACATAAGTACCATTATGATAATTTATATATTCTATTGGTACTTAAACAAGGTATAACTTCATGTAATTTTATTATTTAAAATTTTTTATTTTTATTTTTCAATTACAGTTTACATTCAGTATTTTATGTTAATTTCAGGAATATAACATAGTGGTTAGATAATCATATACTTTATAAGGTGTTCCCCTTGGTATTTTCAGTACCCACCTAGCACCATACATAGTTATTAAAAATTTATTGAGTATATACCCTGTGCTATAGTTTACAGTCCTATGATTATTTTGTAACTACCAATACTTGTCATTGTTTTTATTTTTATTTTTTATGCAAGATTTTTTTATTGAGTGCTCTTATTTTGTTTTATTTTTACATTTTTTCCTTTTTATTGAATTTGTTGGGGTGACACTGCCTAACAAAATTATATAGGTTTCAGGTGCACAATTCCACCACACATCATCTGTATTTGTATTGTATGTTCACCACCCCAAGTCAAGTCTCCTTCCATCACCATTTATCCTCTCTATACTGTCTTCCATCTCTCCCTACCTACCCTACCCCTTCATATCTTTCTTTGAAAACATACTTCCTAGTGATTTACAAATGTCTCCTAAGACCTAAGAAAACTCATTCAGGACCAAAACATCAAGGAAAAAATGTTATTTAGTCAAAGACAAATTCCCAATCATGGAGGAAAGTATTCAAATGATCAAAGATAATGCAGAAAAAAAATGGCTAAGAGGTTAAAAACTATTAGGAAGATGAAAGATAATAGATATGGAGGATAGATCACAATGATTTAATGTACATATACTTTGTTATATGAAAAAAGAACATAATCAATGGGATTGAAAAAATTATAAAAGTTTTTTTTCCTAAACATTGGAAGACAAATCTATGTATCAGTTAAAGACAAGAAATTTCAGGAAACTCAATACCAAAAAACCATTTCCCCCACCTCCAACAGCAGGAGGCAGAAAGGGAGAGAGAAACATAGACAATGGAATAGAGGGCAGAATTAATTAAGAATCTCATGTTTTAATGCAAATTTAGTATAAAATAAAAAATGGCATTTCAAATTAATGGGAAATATAATAGCCAAGAAATAGTAGGTCAATGGCAGGGGGTTGCGGGAGGTAGGATGTTACATTCTGTGATGCACACCATTTGCAAAACTAAATATCAGATGCATTAAAGATATTTATGTTTAAAATAATTCAGACAAACTAATAGGAAATCCTACAGGAGAATATTTATATAATCTTTGAGTGGGAAAAGTCTTTAACATGATCCTATAAACAGAAATGTTAAAGGGAAGTAAAATGACTGTGTAGTTGAAGGATCATAAGCAATTATGATTGACAAATAATTTAATAGCTTACTTACCAAAGTTACTAAAATTGGAATTATTGAGGAAAAAATAACAACATAATTGAAACTATTTGAAGCCTCCCTATTGCAAGGCAGTGAGAGCAAGCCTAATCTCCCATGGTGCCTTACTAATTAGTGTCTCGGCTATATATTCAGCATCACAAAATAACAGACTGAGATGAGGCCTCAAAAATCCTATAATCTAAGTGCCTCATTTCACAGGAGAAGGGACTGAAGCCCAGAGAAGCTGTGACTGTCCCACCCCAAACACCTTGTGAGTGGACGAATGTGCATCTGATATCACTGATTTTAGTTCCTAGTTTTGCCCATGAAATTTTTGTGCAAGTCAAGACAATCCCGGAAACCACTCTTTTTTCCTCTGCCACTGATTCAGATGGGAGGCCAATCAGGAGATATAGGCTTTTGATTAAATTTCATAAGGAAATTAATCACGCCAAGAATCCAAGTATAACCAGTGACCTATTGTAACTTTTTAAAGACCTTAGATTTCTACATTTTCACCAATCGTTTCTCGCTGAGAAAACAAGGGACACGTTCTATGAGCTCCAAGTATCCCTAAGACACACTTGGAATTCCAGGGACCAAGGCAAGTAGAAGGCTATCTCCTCCCAGGAGTCGGAGGACTCCAAACTCCAGAGAGTTTTGTTTTCCGGCTGCCCCTAGTTGCCTGTACTCCATCCCTCGGCTCTTTGTGGTTTGATCAATTTGGCCACTGGCCTCCTTTCCATACTGACCAGAACATCAGCATTTTCCTTTCCTATCCTTCCTTATATTCTCTCTACAAATTTGTAATCACATCTTTCATGAAAAGCAGGTCAGAAGACAGCCTGCAGCCTGACAGCCTGAAAGCTGTAAATCCTCGTGGTGGTTTAGAAGAAACCACATCAGTGAGGACCTCTGGTCTGTTTTTGTCCCAGCCAGCAGGGTGGAGGAGAAAGTGGCCAAGGACTTGAGACATTTACTGAGGACTCACAAGAGGCACTGGGACTCCAAAAGCAAAGAACAGGACGCTATGCCTTGAAGGGGCTTCCAGTCTTGACCCTTCTACAGGATCAAACACTGTAGGGCACAATCCCTACGCCTGAAAAGTCACTAGCACCATTTACCTTTATTGATATGGTGGTGCGGTCCCAATGGTCTGCCACTGCTTACAGTTAATGCCAAGCTCCCCCGTGGGATCTGACCTCTTTCAGATACAGTTAGCACAAGAGCCACTCATGTAGCCTTTGACAGAATGAAACAAGGCAAGATTTAATTGCTTCTGCTGGTACAGAGCTCTCTCAGGTTGACTTCTGCTGAGTCTCTGATCCTCAGGGCTCTAGCTCCTCCTGCTCCTTTGTTTTTATTCACTTCTCTGTGCATACTCTAGGGACTGAAACACTGGGCTTCTCGGTGACTCTACCTATTGGATCTGTCTGTCCCTACAAAGGGAGCCAAATTCCTGACCCTTCCTATCAGGTTTGTCTTAATGGGCCCCCTCCCCTTTTTTTTATTGACCAAATAGGCATTTATTTGACAAAAATTAAGACATCTCAGAATGTGTTGGAAAAGATACTGATCAACATAATGGGGCCCTTGCCATCAGATTGTAAATATCTTTACTTTGATATTATGAGGCCTACATCAGTTCTCTTGAAAATATGGGAAGCTGTACTCACTGGACCTTGGCTGAAGTCTTTCTTCCCAAGCCATTGGTTCCACACAGATTAACACCTCAGATGTACATAGTGTTCCCTGGCTTTGTCATTGATCTTGGCCCCTGTCCCTCCTTATCTATTTTCGTTGTTATTGTGGTTGTGGATGCCCTTTGGCCTCTGTCTCTAGTTCTCAAAATTCCACCTCAAAGGTTAATAACGCACAAGAGTTTATGGACACACTCAACATCAACAATAACAACAGCGGCTAATGGGCTTGCACATTTACAATAGGCCAAACACTGTGCTAAATGCCTTACTTGTATTATTTCACTCAACCATCATAGGAGACTCACATGTACAGTCTTTCTAAGCACTTCAGGTAATTAATTGTTTTAGTTCAATTCCCCCTAAACCAGCCCCTGGTATAAGAATTTGGATGTAAGAAGTTTACTTAGGATTTAGGAGGTGGTCCCAGGATTAGAGTGAAAGAGTGATGACCCGAGATAGAAAAGGTAGGAAATCCATGAAGCATGAATGGGTGGGTAAACCATTGCAGGCAGGTGGGCTTGATGCCCTGGAGGCTTCTGAGAGACTGCAGAATGAACTTCAGAATTATTCCATCAAGAAGAAAAGAATCCGGAATAGTTATCTACCAATTCCCATTCTTCAGTGGTAGAGGATCACCCTGGGCGATTTAACTCCGGAGAACTTCCAGCGTTCGGAGACCAAGCACTCTCCTATGACAGAAAGCACTGCTGCGGACAGGAACTATCTGTCACTGACTTCAGAATGGACCAGGGTCACATGGGCAAGCCACTGATGGTGTCTGCTACAGTAATATGGAAGAGAATTAAGGAAAGGACAACGATGATGAGAAATAAGATCTGATCTCATCCTCACTAATCTTACAAGAATATACACTGAGTGGCCAGATTATTATGATCTCTGAACGCATAATAATCTGGCCACTCAGTGTATTTATATCTCAAATGGGTACCAAAAATATTCTAGACTTTTGCTGGAGATCAACCACCTATTTGCCCTGAGCTTTCTATCAGCCAGTGCAAAGGGGAAAACTGATCAGGTGTACGATTTATAGTATCTTTGATATCAAATAAATGAGGTACTCAAGAGAAGTACACTGAGTGGCCAGATTATTATGCATTCAGAGATCATAATAATCTGGCCACTCAGTGTATATGCACCCCCCAAGAGAATTTAAAATTCATCTACTGTTAATTGATTACCTACTGTGTTCCATACATAATTATACAGTGGGTCTAAGAGTAAGTAAAGCAATCACTGGTCTTAGGTAGTTTGCATTCTAAAACAATTAGGTGCTAAACAAATTGTGCTATCCAGAGATCCAACAAATTGTGCTGGCCAGAGAAGGCAGATGAGTGTGAGCTGAGATGGTCAGGAAACGTTTCCTGGAAAAGTTTCCGTGTCTCATGCTTGAAGATGCCTGGACAGTGATGGGACCTTCTGTACTAAATGTTCTCCTGACTGAGAGCCTGGGACAATGACCACATGTCACCCCATATCAAATCTAGCCCCTCATGTACCCCCCTGTCCTTGGTTCTTCTATGATGCGTTCTAAGCAGGGTCACTTGGCCAGACTGTGAAGGCAGTTAGGACTACCCCCATGGTCCTGTTGCCTCCTAGCCTTTTCTGTTTGATTGCTTATTGGTCTGGTTTGTGAACAGAGGGCTGGACTTGGGACTTTGAATTTACTTTGCTTAGTTTTTGTATTCAAAAGTGGCATTTCAGATATAAAGGAAAAAAAAAACTTCCAACTAGGTTGTAACTGGCAAGTGAAACACATAGCAGCCTGTCAAGCTGCTTCTTGCTGTCATTTATAGATTTCCAGGTACTTCGTGCAGAGATTAAATATGGAGTGATTTGGTACACACAACGCATTTGTGTCTGCCACTTCTTTTTTAGGCATTTTATTGAAGTCTCTGTTGCCTCTACTTTGCTTTTTCTTTAGAGCTACTAGTATGATCTTCTCTTCCCCATAAGTGCTAGACCAAGGCTTGTCAAACTGACTTCTGAGGGTGACACCCACTGTTCCTGCCTTGTCACTCTTAGGTATTCTGATTACCTATCACACAGACTCTTTAGCACCCAACAGACCTCATAAGACACCCACTCCACTGCTACCCCTGATCTGGCCACAGAGGTAGAGAAAGTGGGGAGTACTGGAAGTTGGCAATGAGCTCAGTGTGGCAGAGCAGGCCCATCTGGGAGAAGTGGCTTCTATCCACACAGACTGTGGACAGCTTGCTCTGTTTGACTATTGCAATAGCTCCACTGATCGCTCTGCCTCCTCTCTGAGTTCCTTCTAAATAAATCTGAAGTCCTTCTGGCCAGGGACTACAAACTCTACAGGAAGTAGAGTTATTACTTCTCTGATCTCACTTTGTACTGTCCCTGTCCCTCCTGTTCTAGCCACCCCACCATCAAGGAAGGCATACTGCCCTAGCCGGTTTGGCTCAGTGGCTAGAGCGTCAGCTTGTGGACTGAAGAGTCACAGGTTTGATTCCGGTGAGGGCACATGCCAGGGTTGCAGGCTTGATCCCCAGTAGGGGGTGTGCAGGAGGCAGCCAATCAATGATTCTTTCTCATTGCTCTCTCTCTCTCTCTCTCTCTCTCTCTCTCTCTCTCTCTCTCTCTCTCCCTCCCTCTCCCTTCCTCTCTCTGAAATCAATAAAAACATTGTTTAAAAATATTTTTAAAAATAAGACAGGCATATTCCTGCCTCAGGAACTTGCACTTTCTGGTCCCTCTATCCGAACACTCTTCCTTGCATAGTTCACTCACTCCTTGCATCATCTAGGTCTCTGCTTAAATACCTCATCGAAGAAGTCTTCCTTGATCTCCCTATAATATAAATCACCTCCCCTTCCATTCCATCACTCTGTAACCCATACTCTGTTCTGTGTTCTGCCTCAGCATCATCAGAATACATACTCCAGGGACTTTGCTTACTGTTCTGTTACCACCACCCAGAACAAGACTTGTCACATAGTAGATCATCAATAAATATATGTTAATAAATAACATATTATTTAAGAAGAGGATTTGGTGAGTATACATGTATTAAAGGGATTTAGCCTAGACACATTGTGACTTGAATATGAAGTATTTACATATGAGAACTCCTTCCACCCAGGCAGGTGCCACTTTCATTGCTTCACGGCTATAGAATTTTAACAGGATCCTGCAAAAGCAATTGTCCAATGAATCTTTTAGGGAGAAAATGATCAACCTTGTTAGCAATCAGCTGCCAATTGAAACAGTAATAAGATATCACTATGCACCACAGTTTTCCAACTTTATGGTCACCAATGTGGGGAAAGCTGCCACCGGAATGGGAGAGCACTGGGCACTATTACACTGTGGCCAGAGTATAAATGCATTCAAATTTTCTGACTAACTCATATGCATGGAAAGCTTCAGAATATGTAGTTTTTTAAATGTTATGTTTGAAAAATATTTATTGGTATGAGACTTTTTTTGCAAGCAAAAGAAGAGGGTAAATCAGATTTGTAGAGTACCATCCCATTCTTAGTTAAGGAACTCTATATCCTGGAATGTTAATAGTGCTTATCTCAGGGCAGCATTTCAATGTGCTTAATTTTATGTGCCTATATTTTCTAAATGTTTTATAAGTCACTTGCATTAATGTTTCACTTTTCCATTATGTAAGCTTCACATGGGAAGTTGATAAATATCAATAAACAAAAATAAAGAATGAATAAAATCATCTCTAATAGAGATAAGTAGTAATAATACAATAATTATAAGTAATATTTTATTTTAATAAAATAAATATTTAATAATAAAATGTAAACATATAATTTGATGCTGGAAAATCTCCCCCTCCCCATTACCCCACCCTACTTCCACCCTCTTCTTGATATGGAACCACACAGTATAGATAGTTTACTGAATGCCCATAGAACTCCAGTATCTCGATACTTTGGGGTGGCAGGCCTCTGTCCTGAACTCCAGCCAGTGTCATTCCAGGAGAAGCAAACCTTATTTGGGTTTTCTTAAATGGGATCTGTCCCAAGTGAGTGGCCTTGTAAGGAATGCACCCCTACAGCCATGCTGGGGCAGGTCCACAGAGGACCTTTCCATCTGCTTTAGACTCCTGTATACATTTCAGGTCTGGGACTCTGGCTGTTTAAACAAAGTCTTATAGACAGATGCTTCACAGCACAGGAAGGAGACGCCAAAGGTATTACTTTCATTTAACTTAGGCAAGTTAAGGTCTCAACCTGCTCCCTTCAAGTTGAAAATAGCCACCTATGGACAGGCTGAGAGAGCTAGACCACATCCTGGAAGGTGTTCTTCCAACCAGTTTGTATAATCCTCTCTAATAATAGACAAATATGCAAATTAACCATACCTCCAACACACCCACAAGCCACGCCCATCATCCAATCAGAGCGAGTATGCAAATTAACCCAAACCAAGATGGCTACAGCCACAGAGAGCAAGGTTTCCTAGGTAACAGAGGAAGCCAAGCTTTCCACCTGCCCTAGCCAGGCCTAAGCCTCCACTCAAGCTATAAAGTTTCAATTATAGAAGGTAAACAAATTCAAACAAATGGCGGCAGAATGGAGCTTGAGAGAGCAGGCTAGGGTTGCCGCCGGCAACAGGGGAAGCAAAACTTTTCACACACCCTGGCCAGGCCCACCTGCTTAAGGCAACAAAGTTTCTATTATAACCCCAACACAAATGGCTGCCGGCTGGCCTCAGAGGGAGCCCCAGGCTTGACTCCGCTCCAGGCTACAAAGTTTCAATTGTAGAAGAAAAATAAATTCCAGATACCAGGGCCTCCTCTTGGGTCGCCAGGGGGCATGGCCGGCCTGCAAACCACCACAGGCCCCTCGCTCAGGCCGCCCCACACCCCAAGGGAAACCCCACCTGATCCGGGATGCCCTTCAGGGCAAACCAGCTGGCCCCCACCCCTGTACCAGGCCTCTATCCTATCTAATAAAAGAGTAATATCCAGATTGATCATCACTGCAACACACAATATAGCTGCCCCCATGTGGACACAAGATGGCCACCACAAGATGGCCAGCAGGAGAGGGCAGTTGGGAGGCACCCGGCCTGCAAGGGAAGGCAGTTGTGAGGGACCAAGCCTGCAATGGAGGGCAGTTGGAGGTGATCAGCCCTGCAGGAGAGGGCAGTTAGGGGTGACCAGGCTGGCAGAGGAGGGAAGTTGGGGGCAAACAGGTTGGCAGCAGACTGGTTTAGGGGGTGATCAGGCTGGCAGGCAGAAGCGGTTAGGGGCAATCAGGAAGGCAGGCAGGCAAGCAGTTGGGAGCCAGCAGTCCTGGATTGTGAGAGGGATGTCCAACTGCCCGTTTAGGCCCGATCCCACCGGACATCCCTCAAGGGGTCCCATATTGGAAAGGGTACAGGCTGGGCTGAGGGACAACCCTCCTCCGTGCACAAATTTTGTGCACTGGGCCTCTAGTCTATATATATAAAAGCTTAAGCAACCATCCGACCGGTAGCTATGATGCACACTGACCACCAGGGGACAGACGCTCAACACAGGAGCTGCCGAGCTGTGGTGACTTGGCAGCTGCAGTTCTGGGGTGACACACTCAGAACCAGAGAGGAGGGAGCCGGATTCTGGGGTGTGTCACCTGAGAACCACCCTCTAGCAATCCAGGACCCCTCGGGGGATGTCAGAGAGCTAGTTTTGGCCCAATCCCCACAGACCAGGCCGAGGGACCCCACCGGTGCATGAATCTGTGCACCAGGCCTCTAGTTAATACATAATACATATTATCAAACATATGCAGCTTTATAATTTAAAGAATCTCTTTCCATGTATTATCTCATTTGGCTTTTACAATTCTATGATGTTAGTATGAGAACCCAATTTGGGGTGGCAGGGAATGAGAGAATTGTGGATATCTTAGAGATCTTATCATCAAAGTTATTTCAGTAATTGGACTTATGGTCAGAATTCTGTATGTGGACGGGATGCCATGAATTCTTCATTAATAGCAATAGAGAAAATGAGTACGCAATTCATTCAATATATAAACTTTTAGTAATTTTACCAAAATCAGGGGGAAATATAGTTTAATTTATTTTACTTGTGCCAAAGTGTGCATAGATCCCACTCATACCTTCTGATATAATTAATAAGATACTGGTTTTAACAAATTTAGTAACAATAGTTTTCTACTTTTTTAGATTTCTTTTTTCTTCCTACAGGTAATTCATCTTTATTGTTAAAAATTCTGTAAAATACACAAAAGTAAAAAGAGTTTTAAAAAATTACTCTTCATCTTTTCATCCTGAGATATACTGTCAATGTTGGTTTAACTTTTGCCAGTCTTTTTTTTTTTTTCTTTCAACAAAGATGCATCAATTCTAAATCAAGGTTCATACAACTAATGGGACTCAATTCATTTTGTGAAAGAAAAACGTTCTTCTGAAGAATCTAGTAGAATTAAAAGTTTAAGATTCCCATCAACAAATCCAAAGAAACACAATGCATCTTCTTGTGGATCATTCTCAATTCAAATAGCTTCTCTTGATACTAAATCTCATATTTGTTTATTCAGTTATTCATTCAGTAATTGTATATTGAATGCCTACTAGGTGTTTTCTAGGTACTGGAAATATGACATTTTTAAAAAATAAAATAAACATAATTATTGTGCTAACATTTTTAAATGGGAGATAGCAATAGTTAAGATAAATAACTAATGTATATACACATAGCAAGTTAGTCGTAAGTGCTAACCACAGAACCAAAAACTATGTCAGCAACATCCTGAAGCTTGCACTCCAAAGGCAGCCAGAATTATATTTGTTGTTAGATTTTAAAAGTAGAAGAATGTCTTTTGAAATTGTGATTATATTTCCTATAAGTAGCTCTATGGTCCTTTAATATGTGTAACTCCATTGAGCTCGGAGTTCTTTAATAACGAAGAATAAGAATTGACAATTGTTTTGTTTATTCATTTCGATTCTGAACACCTCACTTTTGCGTAGATTGAGTAGAGCTATCGTTTTGGATTTATTTTGTTCAGTAAAACTACATTTTTTTTCAACCAATTTAGTTCTGCAAGTTGCATCCCAAACTATCCTTTAATTCCAAAAGAATAATTTTATTCTTTACCATTTTTAATTCATTTATTCTTTAATTCCAACAAAATAATTTACTTAAAATGTGCCCAATCTCTTTGGATAAAATCTAAAAATCTACAGACACAATAGAAAGATCACCCTAACTATATTTTCCAAAATCCACCACAATGTTTTCCATCTATCATGACCTTCTTTCGGTGATGCTTTACAACTCCTTCCATTGAGAACAAAGTCTTTGTTCTTTTGCCTTGAATTTGGGTGAAATCGTGACTATAGCAAAAGCGACACTATGTGACTTCTGAGGAAAGGTCAAAGCCAATGCAGTTTCCGCCTGGTTTTTTAAAAAATAAAAATGCTTGTTCTTAGAATTCAGCTACCATATTGGGGGAAGCCCAGACATATCACCCCAAGGCCTCTGCCCTCAGTCCTGGTTGAGCTCCCAGCTGACAGTCAGTACTTAGCGAGATGAGCCATTGTGGATGTGAATTTTGTTTTAATTTAGTTATTCTCCCTATTCCAGCTACCTGACACTCTACTTTTTTTTATTCATTTCCCCCAAAAGATGTCCCATATGTAAGGTCAGCTCATGCAAACCTCCCTCTAAACATTGCTGTTACTGACTTCTTTTTTTTTACATATATATATATATATATGTGTATGTGTATGTGTATATATATATATATGATTTTTCACAGAGAGGAAGGGAGAGGGATAGAGAGCTAGAAACATCGATGAGAGAGAGACATCAACCAGCTGCCTCCTGCACACCCCTCAACGGGGGATGTGCCCGCAACCAATGTACATGCCCTTGACCGGAATCGAATCTTGGACCTTCCAGTCCGCAGACCGACGCTCTATCCACTGAGCCAAACCGGTTTCGGCCTGTTACTGACTTCTTACTTCTTTGTAACCAAGGCCTTGGCTTGCCCAAAAGAATACAAGGAAAACAATCTACGTAATATCTTATCTGAGTTCTTTCCCTCCCTTATTCCTCAAATCAGAGGGAAAAAAAAAAGATGAGAAAAGATACCAACATAACTCTTATTTAACAGAGCAACTCTTCAGAGAATCAGCACAATTTAAAATTTTTTTAATCATTCTTTTCACTGAAGCTCTGACTTGTACGTTGAAGTTGTGCTCAAAATAACAGTAATAGCCTAAATAAATGAATGTAATAAGAACTTCTTAAAGGAGGAGGAAAGAAGTATCAGGAGTTAGTGGAGGAGGAAGGAGGACATAGAGACAAGAAGAAAAACAAGAACTATTGCCACTGCTATTATGTGCTATTTACAATCTTTAGATTTGAGGGTGGGATAAATTAATACACAATCCTTGTGCACTGTTTCTTTCAGGTTATATCTCCCCCAACTTTCACCTGCATTTCCCTACTGACCATTATGTAGACATGCATGCATCTCTACACACGCTAGAAAGCTACCCTTGGATGTTCAAGAGGCATCTCAAGCTCAACTGACCATGTCCAACACTGATACTAATACTTTCTTGCTCTATTCATCTTACCCATTGCATTAAATGGTAACAAATAATAATACAAGAATAAACGCTGTGTTTTGGATACCATAGTTATAAGCCTACTTTTGCCCCCTCCTGAATTTATTTGTGTAATTTGTTTCTGTCTGTGTTACTGCTATGTCCCCCAGCACCCAGAATAGAGCCTAACATATAAGAGTAGTTTAATAAGTATTTGCCAAACCAGTGAGAGAATTTAGCACTTTCAACTGTGTGGGTTCATTTGTCAACTGATATGGAGATAATTAGATTCACACCCCCAATTACCTCTTACATCTTTAAACAATAACAGAATTGCAAAATTTCTAAAAGGAATATAAATATGGTTCTGGTGGGTTGTGTTTGTTTGTTTGTTTTACCAAGTTCAACATATTTAGAGCTGCAGCTACAGCCCCAGTAAGAGATGGTCCTGAAGAAATAATAAACTCTATAAATTAATTCTGTTCTCATCAAATCTGATCTGATCTAATGCCTATTCAATCAAGAGACTTCATTGTGCTCACTGGAAACAGACCATTACCAGTAACTCTGGTCATGCTACCATTCAATTAAAAGCCTTTACTGGGCCAATTAGCTCTGGATATAAAGTTTCAAGTTCTTGGGTCAGAAGGAAACTTTGGTATAGACCAAAATGTCTCCAAACTCAAGTGTGAGATTTGAAGAAAAGAGGGAACTAATCTGCATCTGGAATCCAATGTTTTTTCATTGAGTCTGAAGGCTGCAAAGGAATATAAGGGGGATGAGCATGAGTATAGGACCAACCAAAACTCTGTTTCTAAAGCATCAGTGTTTCAAGCCAACACTACAACATGACGGCCAAGGCACAGGCTTTGAACTACACTGGCTTAGATGCAAATATTTTCTCTGACATATACAAGCTGAGAAACCTTGGAACAAGTCATTCAACGGCTTCAAATGCAAACATGTAACATGACTGGGAATGTGACCTTTTTTCCTGTTTTCTCTCTCTTCAAAATTCTCTGTGTTGTCGACATATTAACTTGATATTGAAGAGTACAATTATGATTATAAAAATATCAGGCTAGTCTGAACTGGTAAAAGCTAAAAAGTCTACATAAATGAAATTTATGAAAATTATCTATATAGAGTGAAACAACCTCTCTGAGAAACAACCAGGTCAGAAACGCCTGTGTCTGCTTTTCTATTGTGTGTTTGTAGGGCAAATGCTAAAGGGAACATTTCAGTATTTCACACCTTTGCCACGTTTTAAGATAAAAAAATCTTCACAAAAGGAAGATTTACGGGCTTTAACGAGGTCAAAGGATGTCGCCCATGGCTTTGGTTTTAAAGAAGTTTACAAATCAAATAGTTAGATGGATAAAATGATAGATGTCACCTCTAAGAGGTTTCCAGACATTGGGACAGGCTCTGAGAAAACTCATGGAATCCTCATTACTAAAAAAAAAAAAGTCAGAATTTGTCAAAAGACCTGGACCTCTCCTGAAGAAAATCAAGCATGACCTGAGGAGTAAATATATGGAGGAGTTCTGAGTGCCTATCAGTCTCTGGCTGTCCTATTTGGTCATTTGGAAATGATCTAAGGCATGCTGTGTGCCTAAAACTACAACAACAATAATAACTAACATCCCCCATAATACATCTTTTTTCATGAATATCTCATATAGTATATTGTTAGTAACTAGGAGAGAGCAGAAACTAACACTAACTGAGATCAAGCATTTATCATTCACATTTAACTCATACCTTTAGCAAATGTAAATTGAGCTGCTACTGTATAGTAGATAGTGTTCTCCTTGCTCTCCTGGAGTTACAGCGTAAAGAAACAGACAGGAGAAAACAGTGATTGCTAATCATTGCAAATGCTGTGAGGAGTATTATGAAAGCTTGTAGCAAAGAAAGTTCATTTTGATTCAGCTGAGACTTGAAAGATTGCTAGAAGTAGCTAAGCTAAGAGTGGGCACAGTTGACCCTGAACTTTGGCTTTCTCTGGGGGCCTCAGATGATCCAGAGCTTTCCTGATTAAAAAATAAATAAATATATCCAGGCGGACAGTGGAGGGATTCCTGATGATGTATGCATGCTAAGGCAGAAGTGAGAAGGCAGCTTTGGCTAAATACTGCAAGATTGGTTTCTGTAACCAGTGTGGGGTTCTGGAGAGAGCCCTCAATTAGGAGTCAGCTGAATCTGACTTTGAAACCTGACTGCTGTGTGGCTTTGGGGAGACGTATTGCCTCTCAGTGCCCCAGTTTCCATTCGGTCAATGTGAGAGGTAATTAGTCTTACAGAGTAGGTTCTGTAGAAAGAAGAGTCTGAAACTAAGCAAGATGTTTATTAGGAATCTGTGATCTGTAATGGAAAAAGAGGGGAGTGGGATTAGACAGAGGTAGCATTCAAATTGCAATGCATGTCCAACAACACCTTGGCCAACACTGGGTGGAGCTTAGGAGCAAATAAAACCCAACAGAATTATTCTGATGGGAGGGGCAGGGGAGGGCAGAAAGACCTGGCCTTTATACCCTTACTTTATTCAGTCACTGGATATAGGCTTTCCCTGAAAAGAGCATGATGATTGGCTCGGTGGCTCTCTGCAGCTGAGGCCAACTCAGAAGTAGCTGACAGCAGAACAGAGCCAGTGCTCTGACCACACCCTCCACAGCTAGGAAGCCAGTCCTCCTAGGAAGCCCTGGGTTGCACATTTGTGTCTACCATGAATACTGCAATCCTGAAGAGTCAATGTCCTTGAAAACATCTGGCACGACAGAGATGGAGAATAAATGTTGGTTAAATCCTAGTCATTACCACATATGCACTTCTTTATTCAGCAACATTCAGTAGGCTCCTACCATCATCTTCTCTCAAAAATTTTTTACTAAGCATCGGCCCTTTGCATATTCTGCAACCTCAGAGTGGAAGGCTCCCCTCCCCTAAAATGTAAAGGGAATCTATCACAAATGCTTTCTCTGCCATGAATTCTTTTCAGATCCTCCATATGACCTTAAGGGAGCATAATTATTTATTGGAAAAATATCTATTAAGCCTCTGATCTCCTAGGACTGGAAATATAATGGCAAAAAAAAAAAAGATCCAAGTGTACCTTCAAGCTCACCTTCTCTCTTCTTCAACAGTCCTCTTCCCAATTCCATCCCACCATGGCGACAAGTACTGTGGTACCCAGCATATGCCATCTTGAACCTGGTATTATAGTTTGGGATTATAGCTACCCCCATTCCTGCCCCCCAAGGAATTCTGTGTTTCTAGAAAGCAGTGATAATGCCTTACTGATATTTAAATAGCAAGCTCTACTCTCCGATGCATCATACAATGTACATTCAATATTATGAACTGAGTTAGCTAAATTGAGTTGAACTGAATGAAACAGAGGCCTAGCTTGTATTTGGCTCTGGTTCTCCTAATAAAAATTAATAGCTTAGTTTAAAAGTAAACTCTTTCAATTGAACTTCTAAGCTGATTAAACGTGCCATAAGAGTTCTTATCGTTTGTAATCCTTTGTACAAATAGAAAGCCGGTCTGCAAGGCTGGCTTTCAAATTGGTTCCCTCAGTGATTATTGGACAGCTCAGTAGCTTAGTGGTTAAGAATACTAGGCTATGGAATAAGTCAACATAAGTTTGAATCCTGCTTTTGCTGCTGTGTGACCTTGGGTAAGTGACTTAACTTCTCTGGGTCTCAGTTTTGTAATCTGTAAGAATATTAAACTAGAAACAATAATAACATCTACCTCCTGGGATGTGAGAAGCATTCAAAGACATCATGAAAATAAAATGCTCAGAACATAGTAAGAACTCAGTAAATGTTAGTTATCATGATCATTGCTATTAACCCAGAAAACCATGTACACAGATAGGTGAATTCTCTCCCCGTCACCTGCAACTGACTTCATATGGAAGATGAGCTAAGTGAGGTCTGTATCTCTCGTATTCTACTAGATTTGATTGTAGAAATACATACATTTTCTAAAACATTAGCAGACTTATTTTTACTCCATCGAGTCTGGTGTTTTAATAGGAAAAAAACAACAGCATTCTTTCATTTCTTCCTAAGAAAAGCTTAAAAGCACAGAACTTTTTAAACTATGCCTTCATTACTTTTGTAAAATCTACTGTGAAGCATTATCATAAATAATTTAAATCAACTCCACCAATTTGTCAAAATAAATTAGCAAGCATACAAATGTATGTGTGGATTTTGAACTGGTCTCTGGTGTGTGTGTGTGTGTGTGTGTGTGTGTGTGTGTGTGTGTGTGTGTGTGTTTCAATACATGATAGATCTTGGCTTTCACTAAATTTACCAGTGTCCAGTAAATTTAGGTAATTGAGGATTTCACATTTGTGTAATTAGCAAACATTTTGTATTTGGCCATTCGGAGCCAAATATCTCTTTTCTGAGTCATTTTTTAAACAGATTGAACAGAGTGTTACCGTGCGTGCACAGGTCTCCTTTGTGGCATGTGAGGAGGCCTCATCTCTCATCCAAACTGGCTGGTGGGCAAGGCTTGTTGCCAGGAGCTAGTCACACCTGGATTGTGATCCTATAGGATGATCGGTAGGCCTCTGTAGGCTTGGATCCAGTAGTTATCCTGAGACAGGGAATTTACAGGTTGCTGAGTGTTGTAAGAAGCACAGGTGCACTGAGACTGTAAATCAGGCACACCTAGAGAAAAAGGTGTTTAAGTTGGAGCTGAAATACAGTCAACGCCAGAGGACGAGTACAAAGGGATAAGGCCAGGGCAGTGTGTATGTGTGTGTGTGTTTTGGGGGCAGGGGCGTGAAGACCTGGAAAGACTTTATAAATACGTTGGGGCTTTCTCCTAAGGACCTATAGGAAAGTACTGAGGGAAGAGAGACACACTGGTTTGATTCCTCCTCAGGTTGCAGGTTCAATCCCCAGTGGGAGGCGTGCAGGAGGCAGCCAATCAATGTTTCTCACATCGATGTTTCTCTCTCTCCCTCTACATTCCTCTCTCTCTAAAATCAATAAAAACATATTTTGGAAAAACAAAAACTGAAAGTCCCTCATTCCAAGAACCCCCTAAGTCCTGGGTAGACCAGGACAGTTGGTGATCTTAACCCCGCTCCTCCCCACACGTATTCAGGGAACAAGGTTCCTTCCACTTTGGGTTTCTATCATCCATTTCTAGGGCTTTGGGGCCTCTGTTTCCCACAAGTAGAAGAAGGCACACCTACTTCTTTAAAGCTTCAGCCCCAAATGACATCCATTCCTTTCATTCATAGTAGTTACATGAATATAGGAGGAGCATGATGGGTAATGCAGCTGGGCAGCTGGGCCTTTAGAAGGGAAAACACACGTACTGGGTAAACCAGTAGCCACCTCTGCCAAAAAGATACCATCTAACTTTATTTCTACAACAGTGTTGAGAAGAAGGTAAGGTGGGTATTACAAATGCTACCCGTTATTCTCAGGGTTTAATAGAAATGAGAAAATGGAGTCTTAGAAAGTGTAAATGCCCTAAGTAAGTGGTGTTGTTGATCTCATTTCCAACTTTATTCTTGTGTAGAGAATTTAGTTTAAAACAACCAGTAGTGATTGATGAAAGAGCACATTAATTTTCACAAAAATTATTCTTTATGAATATTGACCAAGCAAATTATATTTTAAATACATCAGGAAAATTCTGTACTTCAAGAAATCCCTTTAATACAAAATAAGCTATCTGAAAAACAAAGAAAACCAAACGTATTTTTTTCATTTGATTTTTTTTGGGAAAGGTGTTCTTAAAGTGGTATGACTTGTGTTTTCCAATTATTTCTAAGGCTGAGCTCTAACTTCTAGTGTTTTTAATTTTTAAATGCTTTCACTTTGAAATGTCTGGCTCTCCATGTCCCTCAACAAAGCAATGGTAGAGTTGAGTCTGCCACCCTTGCCAGAGGTCTTCCCACTGAGTTAGAATCTGAACACAAATTCTAAAAAGTGGTCCATGAATTCAGCAATAAAAGAACATCATCTCACTGGCAGCAAAGTAACTTTCTTAAAGAAATTCTAATAGACTAGATTCACCTTTTAACAACCAAAGGTACATTTAATTGCATAATTTAAAACTATAAAAAAGAAAATAAATAAATGAAGTAAAGTTGGGTGGAAAGAAATTTTTCCTATCCTTCAAATCTTTCATTTTTACAAATTGAAGATGTTTTTATTAATAAAGATGAGGGAAAATGTGAAAACTACACATCACTGTATATGCAGAAGACACTGTTATTGGAGGATATAATATATTAAAAAAGGCAAAAGTTAGAAATTGCTTATAATCAACAGAGAAGATGTATTAGTATAAATTAGTATGAATTTAAATTCTATTTCTAAAGTTTCCAAATTATAAATAACTACATAATTCATCCCATACCATATAATATATGTTATTTGCATTGGTTGCTCACATTTTCTGGTACCTTCAGAGTTTAGCAAGGAAAGTTTTCTTAATTTTTACAATAATTGCTCTTCCTTGACCTCATATTTTCCCTCCTTGAATAATTTATAATTTAACTTCCACACAAAAGTAAACTGTACAATAGCTTAAAAATTATAAAAGTATATTCATCTAAAACTAAGTGAATTTCCCCAAAATAGGATCACACCCTTTCTTTTACCTAGTCGGTGGCTGCCAAATGTGGAATTTTGCTGCATTAAAGAGAAAAACACAGGCCCCAAATGGCATCACTTCTGGTAAAGCCCAGGATACCACACCTAGATTTAATACCTAACCTAATTGCAGCTTTGACCTTCCCCAGAAACATAATCTTTGTCAACTAGTCTGTAATTTCTGGTCAATACCAATAAAGCAATCTGTAACTTGGGCCCTCTTTATTCCCTGAATCCTCCCCTATAAGAACAATAGGCAATCTGCATGATATAATTATTGCCACTCCCCTCAAAGAAGATGCCCCATCTAAAAATAATCTTTTCTTTCCTTTGCTAATAACTTCTCTACCATACCTTCCTTCCTATAAAAACCTTCCATTTTGTATAACCCCTGGAGTACCCTTTTCCTTGCTGGCTGAGAAGCTGCCCAGTTCACAAATTGCTTAATAAAGTCAACTAGATCTTCAAATGTACATGGTTGAATTCTGTTCTTTAACAGCTGAAAGTATAAACACTGAGATTTGGAGGCTTCATCTGAGTCATATGATTTTAATTTTACTAAAAATAATGATTTTATTTTTACTAAAAATTGATCTTCTGGCTCATGTAAATATTAACATATTACTAAGAAAAATACAAAATGTGTTTTATATTTACATGGTATTTTCTCAAAGAATCAATAGTTAGAAGGGTAATATTAAGAGTTACAAATACTTAAGGCATGCATTCTTATTCACTGTATAAAATTCTAGGTTGTGTTTTTGTTTTCATAGTCCATCTTGTCTGAAGGGATTAGTTGCTTACAAAGAACTTTAAAAAAAATTATTCTTTGGTTCTGAGATGGAGCTCTTTACTTGAAATATAACTTGCCCAAAGCATGTAAATAGAAACAGTGGCAGTTCTTTCCATGTGATTTGCCAAAGGGGTGTTAAGAAATTTCTGTTTTTTTCCTATATGTGTGATTCGAAAAGAAGTGCTAAATTGCTAAAGGAAATTAAAATGGAGGGAAAAAATGGAATTCTACACTTTGCAGTTTTTTGAGCAATTTCTGAGCCCTACATACCCAGTTAAGCTGAAAATTCAATTGTTAATAAAGGAAAGACTTGTTGGAAATAGGAGAAAAAGAAAAAGAAACTATTGTGTTTCGTGTCTTCAGCTTAAATGAAAATGAGTGTCATATACTGAAGGGAGAAAAATTAAAGGGAGGAGTAGGTAGTTCTTTAAGGGGCTTTTCATCCTGAGAAGTGGCTTTACATTTTCTTTCCTCTTATTCTTACATTATAAATATAATAGAATAATATTCAGAAAGTATAGAAACGCAGAAAGAAAGAAAAAATCTTGTCCACAGGCCCAGGTCCCAAACAACAATACTATTTTAATTTTGATGTATTTCCTTTCAGTTACAAAACACTTCTAATAAGATAGCTTCTTTCAAAACAAACAAACAAACAAACAAACACAAAAACCGTTTCCTAAAGCTCTTTGATTTTGACAGTTCTGAGTATCGAGTAGAGCTTTTGGCCTTGAAGATCAATTGGTATTCATTCATTTTGTTTTTCACAATTTGGGGAAGAATTTTCTTTTTGATATGCAATCAGAGCAACAGGTAAGAGAAGGACCCCCTTAGACTGCACAATTGAAGCCTGCTAGACCTTAGTCAGCATTTAAAAGCCCCCAGCAGTCCCACGGTTCTAAAATGGAGATTGCCCAGCTCTCATATTGAATCTGCTTCCTTCTTCCTAATCCTCAGCAAAGATCATCACCAAGATCACACTGTCATTTCATTTAGCCTTCCACCCTGGTTTTCTGATCTTGCCATGCATACTGTAACCCCTTGTCCCCAAGAGTAAAGAAGTCATAGGCCCAATCTGAATGCATCACTTGGGTCCGTCCCCATGATATGATCTTTAGACATGTGCCAAGTGTCTCCCTCAAATCCAGGTGACTACAATACTCTGTGCCTTGCAACTTGAGAGCTACTGTCCTGATGTCACTGAGGAGAACAATTGCCTGGGCTCATCTCCTTGCTGGAAAGGAGACAGAGAGAGACAAATACAGCTGAGAGCGTTGTGGGCTTGAATCATAACCCCATAGGGATGGAGAAAAGTTGCTAAACAAAATTAACCTCTTAAAATCATTTTTAAAGGAATTCACTACATCTCTCTTCAAAATAGCTGTATGAGGTTGTTGAAATGAGAATTGATATTCACCAGTGAGAAAACTGAAGTTTACTGAGGTCCAGACATTAGACTAGAGTTTAAGGCATCAGACCCCTCGACCAGTTAAACACTGAGTATTTGCTGATTACCTATTTAGTCAGTAGGCTTTCAACAAGGCAATGCCAGTGCGGTACACAAATTCCTTTTCCTCGAATAATGTATGACCTGACAAGAAACAAAACACGCATTTAACACATAAAATGTTACTAAAATTTTAGGTGTCTGTGTGCCTAGTCACCACGTGGACTTTGCTAAGAAGTTACAGAGCTAGATGAGTATTGATTGCCAAGGAGATTTTTGAAACTGGGTAGGGTTTTGTGAAATGAGGCTCTGGATTTGGGGAATCCAAGAATTTGTAATCTTGCTATGCTAATAGGAATAGAAAAAAAAAATCACAAAATAGCTCAATCCAATGTTAACTGAGAAACTGAAAACACAAGCAAGGGGGAAAATGTAGTCCTAAAGGGACAGCTTTTGTAACAGTCTCAAAGTATTCGAAGGGCTGTCATTTGAAAGAGGAATCAAATATCTATATATACTAGTATAAAATGTTAATATGCAAAGTGTTCCCTCGGGAGTTCGACCGGGAGACCAGGAGTTCTACTGCTCACTATGATGTGTGCTGACCACCAGGGGGCTGCGCGGAATGAAGGAAGGCCCCAGCCGGCAGCCAGCAGCCAGGGAAGGGAGGCCCTGGCCAGCAGCCAGAAGGCCCTGATCAGCCCTGATCACCAGCCAGCCCTAGGGACCCTACCCGTGCACAAATTTCATGCACCAAGCCTCTAGTGTGTTATAAAACTTCCAACCAAAGGGAGGATATTGAAAATGTGAAAAAAACTGTAGTTCATCGTTAAGTAGTCCACAGTGGATATTGGTCATACTTAGAGATATTTCAGAAAGCATCCCCACTTTGACAGGTAATTTTGAGGGGATGACCCATTCTTTGGAAAGTTCAGAGCCCATAATGCATGTTGTGATAAAGTGTTCAGACTTTCTACAGAAGTATAATTATATGCCTGATGCTGACCCTCCACTAGCGAGAAAAAGGAAATGCCACATGTTTGTGCCATTGGGCAACCCAAACTGGGACTCTGCTTTAATTGTATCCTTTAACTTAGGAGTGAATATGCAATTTAGTTACCCCTGGGTTGTTTGAAGCTGCCCTCCTCAAAATGCAGCATCAAAACAGCTGCCCTCAACAAAGCACTTGTACACCCACTCGTATCAGGCCCTATTTGCTAACAGACCCTGAATGGTTTTCATGGGTAATGGGTTGACGTATCATCCTTGACACATGACACATAGAGAACATGCTTGACTCGGTCTTGTAGCCCCGCGGGCAGTACAGGGTTGCAGACATCCACAGCCATGCCCGCGAAGCTGCACAGGTGCCCGCTGGAACCAGTGGTGATATTATTTGTGCATTTGGATTCCAGTAACTCATAATGTGGAGCCAATCTGAACATTATACAAAAGTTTATGAACTTGTTAATGTACATATTGCTCATTGGTATATGGGGATGAGCAAGTTGTGGTCTTTAATGTAGCATTTGTGGAGGGGCCTAGGGAAAGCGTGCAGGAAAGATTACTGTGCTTGGGTCTTATAAAGGAAACCATGTGTGTTGAGACTCAGAAGTATGTTTACGTTTGACCTTTTTATTTTAACACCAAACCACATTGGAAAGTATTTTAGATAAGCCAAGTATATTTTGGCAGGATAGCTCCAAATATTAGGCTTTTTGTTTTTCTAGTAATGGTTTTAAAATGTGATCATATATATATATATATATTATGTGTGTGTGTGTGTGTGTGTGTGTGTGTGTGTGTGTGTGTGTGTGTGTGTGTGTGGTTTTTAGCCGTTAACCCCAGGATACATGTGATACAATTGTCAAAATCCTTTGGAGATATCCAGATTTGGATGGGAAAAAATATCCTCATAATACAAACAAACATTTTTAAGTATAACTATGCACAGCCTCTTTCCCTGCACAGCCTTGTAGCAGTCCAGGTATGTCTGGTACAACTTGGGACTTGGTGTACCAGAACCAGGAAGGGCTATAGAACTGAGGGTGCTGGGCAAAGCCAGAAGAGTGATTTTCATAACAAAGACCATGGCGTCATTTCCTAGGAGAAAGATCTGGAAGAGCCAGACTGGGTTTTGAGCAAGAGAGAAACAAAGATAGGAGGAGTTCCCTTGAGGCTGGGGAAACTTCAAGGAGAGAAACATCTCAAGAGAATTTTTTAAAAAATTTTTGCTGTGAGTTGCAAGGCAGATTTCTCACTTTATTGTCTCTTATGGAGAACTTAGGATTTAAGACTATGAGGATTGGTATCCGTGTCTCTTTTAATGAAACAGTATAGCAGAGATAAGAGACCTAGGGTGATTGGAGATGCAACTCCCATTCTTGGGGGTTAAGAACAGCACTACAAAAACTTAAATTGCTACAATTTTTTGAAAATATATTTTTATTTATTTCAGAGAGGAAGAGATAGAAACATCAATGATGAGAATCATTGATTGGCTGCTTCCTGCATGCCCCCTACTAGGGATCAAGCCCGCAACCCAGGCATGTGCCCTTGATCAGAATCGAACCCAGGACCTTTCAGTCCGCAGGCCGAAATGCTATCCACTGAGCCAAACTGGCTGGGGCGCTACAACATTTAATAGCATATGAGTAACATTTGCTAATTATGAATACACAGAAGATGGACATGCACAGATCCTATAGTCCAAGGGTAACTCCATCTTTTCTATCCAAGAGGGCAAATTAAAGTGTCTGTGACTGAGGGAGACAAGAATCTGGTGAAAACCCTGACCCTGCTCTCATTTATAAAAATAGTATCTTATTTGCAAACTTTAGATTTTAACCACTTTGAGCAACATGTAAAGCAGTGTAGCATCTTGACTTAGAACTGGGTTTTGGGACCAGGTTGGCTGAGCCTGGATTCCCCACTCCAGCCCTTCCTAAGAAAGTAGCATTGGTGGTTACTTAGCCTCTGAAAGTCTACATTTTCTCATCCCTGAAATGGCTTTCATGAGCTTTAAATAAACCCATGAATATAATTGATTCTTAGCATTATACATGTGGCACGGCAAAAATTAATAAATGTTTTCTATGATTATTCTTAGCAATAAATTAACTTGGGAAACATCTCACAACTAGATGACAATAAGCCAGGAAGTCACAATATGCTACTGCAGACAGGCCTAGGTTTTTCTTTTTTTATTAAATCAGGACTTAATTTCATTATTTTGCTCTGAGTTTAATTTTAATTGTATGTATTATTTTATCATCAAGTAGAATTTACTAGGCACCCATAGCACTTTATCCTGCGGTGAGTACTTTACAGTGGAAGCAGAATGAATCATGTCCTTAGCCTTAGGAAACCACCGTATAAAATGGGCAACAGTGATCAAGATTAACATTCAGTATTTATATTATTTATGCAGCACTAAGGAAAACTTTTTAGCAAAAGCAAAAAAAAAATGTTTTGTAATGAAGACATTTTCTTTTTTAATCATCACCCGAGGATATGTTTTCATTGATTTCTTTTTTTAAGAGAGAGAGAAAAATTGATTGGTTGCCTACCGTACACATCCCGACCAGGGATGGAACGCATTAGCTTTTGGTGTACGGGATGATGCTCCAACTAACTGAGCCCCGGCCAGGGCTGTAATGAAGAAATTTAACAGTGAAGTTTTCAATAGCAAAAAAATTTTAATTCTTTCTTGCTCTTGGCTCCGGGTCGTTTAGTACTTTAAGCACCACACATGTGTGAGTGCCTGCTCTGTGCCCCGTGCTGGTCTCAGCAGCTGAGATGCTGCAGTGAACAAAGTGAGGAAGACCTCAGCCTTCGTGGGTTACACCCTGTGGAAGTTTGGATGTTATCACTGTGTTTTAAGGACTCAAAAATGACATCATGAAGGAAGGTGGATTTGATACTTGCCATCACTTAGGCCCATCCCCTAGAATCTATTTCTTCCTAGAATCATGCCTTTAAGTAAGTAGCTGCCACCAGGAGACAGGGAAAACATAGACAATATTTGTTTCTTAACACTTTGGCTTCCCTTAGGCATGGGAAGCTGGATTAAAAATGCATTTTATGTCTTTTCTATGGAAAATATAACTTTCTAATAAAACTATCACTTAAACCAATTCTGATCTCCAATGTAGCATTTAAAGCAAATTTAATCAAAATGAGAACATCCATGTGTGCTTTTCCACAAATCTTCAATTATCATGCACCTCTTAATTTAACCCTGGTTTTCTGCTTAGCTGGTATGAAGAAATACACTCTTTAGCTAACTAAAAAAAAATCTTTCATAACACATCCAGATGGAAGCACTGATTTCTCTCACCAGTAATTTATTGGAGAATTGGTCATCCAAGTGTTTGTCCTTGGATGAGTTACCCATCCATCAAGTCATAATAAGTAGAAATTATAGAAAAGGCTATAAACTAAAGACATTGTGCTTCTGGGGGTGGGGGTATAGGAGAAAGAGAGAGAAAATGGGAAGATCCTAATAGCAATCTCCCAAGAGTTCTAACCCCAGAAAAACTAAAGGAAATGGTACTGTAGCATGTGTAGATTTGAGGAAAATGAAATAAATAGCTTTTCTTCGACAAACCAGTCTTTCACATGGCCTGAGCCAGTGTATCAGAATGCAGACATTTTACTGGTGTAGTCTAAAACACTGGGGCAAAGGAAGGGTTACCAAAGAGAAGGAATAAAAGCAGAAACATAAATACCACGCCTTTGGCATACCCCCAGAGGATGTTTAATTGTCAGATGAATAGTTCAGACCTTTTATGATAAATGTCAAATGTTTGATGCTTCTAGAGGAACAAAGTCAATTCGAGATGGAAATTGGGCCTTGGATCAGTATGAGGAAGCTGGGGTCAGGTGGTAAGGATCTGTGTGCTGTACAGGAAGACAGTTGTGCTCAGAGCCAATGCATCCAGGTCTGGGTCATCCCGGGTAAATCATTGAATCCCTATAGAACTCTCATCCCCCTTATTGGGGTAGCAGGCTGGTTCCCAGGGGCACCTCCAGCTTTATGATTTTAAATTGCCTCCGCTACATCACCCCCAGTTTCTGAGTCATCATGAGCTGTATGTAGAGAGTAGCCAAATAGATTTCCTTTACCTGACCTGCTCAGAGGCTAAGAATAACCAGCCAGTCCTTGTCGGGTGTCCACATTCAGTCCCAACTTGTAGCTCACCTTCCTCCAGAAAGCTTTCCTTACTCTAACTTACTCTCACTCTGGTGCCTCCATGTCCTTTCAATAACTTTGCATATTCTTTACATTTTATTATTTACAGTGATGACCGTTCTCGCATGCATTATTGAACGCTGTGTTTTGGTGCCTCAATTATTGTATGGTCTAGTAGAAAAAAACATGGGAATATATAAACATGTGTTAAATAATCGCAACTAGAAGAAGATGGTGAACAATGCTGACCTCCTAGGATTTTTTTTAAGATTCCTTGAAATACTGGGTATAACATGCCTGGTACAGAGAATATACATTATTGTGAATCATAATCCTCTGCCATTTCTTGAGAGAAATACCAATCTTTTGGAAGGGAAACAAGGTTTTTTTGTTTAACTTTCTGGTAATTTCAAACATATAGCATAGTCCTTTGCACATGGAAAGTATCCATTTACCACTGAAATAAATTTTGAATTGGTAAAAATTAAGCAAATTAAGGGTAAAACATAAAGGAAAAATTGCTTGCCCCACAGTTTGGACACCAGATCTTGGCTCTCATTCTGTGACTAGCTGAGTAACCTTGTAAACTCTGGGAGAATCATCCTTAAACATTGAACGAGAGCATACGTTGCACTGGTGGTCCTCAAACTATATCCTGCCTGTAGACATGTTTTGTTTGGCCCAGAAAATGTATTTTTCTGAAACTTGACTTGTTTGCTAACATTAAAAATTTGTGAAATTTATTGTTTTAAAAAATCCAGATTACTGAAGTTTAATGGAAAAATCTGACAAGCAAGTCTATGTTTCCCATGGAGCTGAGCTTGGCTATCCCTGCAGATGAGGCACATGCTCTGCAGTTCACACCGTCCCCTCCTGCCTGCTGCATCAGTTTGTGTGGCCAACCTCGTTCCTGGCATTTGATTATGGAACTACTAGACTAAACAAACTCTAGAATCCCTTAGTTGTTCTAATTTTTGTAGCTGGAAAACCAAAATTGTTGAGGGCATAACTGCTGGTAGGGCCAGCAGTGATGTACAGGGATTACTGGCTGCTGTATTTGAGGGGCCGAGTGCCTCAACCAGGTTCCTTCTATCTCTTTATTTCCACGCTGATCAGACACACTGATGGAGAACACAGAAGTTTATAAAGTGCAGAAACTAGAAGTAGAAAACAAACTGCTCAATAACTGTCCCCAAAATATTGAGTAAAATATTGAAACCTCAATGCTTTCAGAGATTATTAGGAAAGAGGCTGTAGCTTCCCTTCCAGAAGCTCTCAGAATGATCCCTTTGGAAGAGAGCCACGTGGTGTGTGAGACCGTGAAGGAGAATATGGCTTTCTTGGGGAGTAGTGGGCCCTTCGTCCTGCCTGTTGCAAGGCGGGAGTTATCCTGCAGGCTCCCTAAAGCCCTGAGAGCTCTTCAACCCCAAAACAAGGCCTCACTGGAAAGAAGTGTGGAGCTAGAACTTGGAAACTGTACATTGGCATCAGTGACATAACGTGCACAGAGCATTCAAAAGCCACCCTTGATACATGGCTTGAGTGGGGCAGCTCAAAATCAGCTTAGGAAAGTAGCCTCATGCCTTGTAAATAAGATGCACGCAGGTAAATACACTCAGGAATGTACCTCTTGTCCTGCTACTCAACTCTCTCACAGACTGTCTGCACTTCAGCTTTCCAACAGATCCAGTGGATTCCTCAAGAAACTGCACCCAGATTCCTTTACTGGGTGTCCACCCAAACAGCAAAGCAAAAGAACAGGTGTCTCTGTGGCTAAAGGAAAGGTGGGGGAAGAAAGGTCAAGGAGAGAAGCAATCTGTGTGTAATATGCTGTGGTAGTTAAATCGTTATCTTCTTTGAATTCTTTTAGAAATAAAATAAATATAAAAAGACAAGTAATTTTCTCACCTAATTTGCTTGTGGAGCTGATAATTAAGTGTTGTTGGTTGCATCACCAGAATGAATTTGTGATACTTGCTGTAGTGTCTCTGCATATTTAAAGACGAAAATGTTCTTTCTGGTGCTCAGTAAAAATACCATTTTTAAGAACCCTCTCCCCCAGGCAGTTCTGTAACCTCCATTCCGTGTTTCTGGAGCAGCAAGACTCCCAGTCTGAGATCTGACAAAGACCAACTTTACACCTAATCCTCCTGACAGCCTACCTCTTCCTCAACTCTGAAAAACAGGCCTAGACTCAGAGAGCTACTGAAATTCCAGAGGTTCTCAGTGAGGCCTCCTTCGCCTGCATCTGTATGTTTCCTGCCCCTAACAAAAAATGTTAGGGAGGAAAAATTGAATCATGGTTTTAAAACCTCCAGTTCCAGAGACACACCCATTTTGGAATGCCCAGCATCATTTGCATGATTAACTTGGGCAAGTTAATTAAACTCCTTGAGCTTCAGTTTCCTCATATTCAAATGGAAACAATAATAGTAACTAATAGGGATTACTATGAGAATGAAATGAGCTACTGAATGGAAGATATTTAGCATAGGCCCGGAACATAGTAAGAACTCCATGCAGGATAGATGTCATCATTATCATTATCAACACTGTCTATTCTAGATGATCCCAAAGTAGATGTATGTTAGAATAAGCTGAAGAAATTCTAAAAACACATATTCACAGATACCACACCCAAAACTCTATTAGAACTTCTGAGAGTGGTCCTAATGATTTATTTTAAACTCCCTGGGTGAATAAATTCCCAGCCACGCCTGGGAACCATTGATCCAGGCCTGCATCTGCAAACCTTAGAGGCTGAGCATGGAGACCGTGACTTCTCTATGGGGACTCAAGGTCAGAGACAAAACAAGGGCCTGGCTGCTACTTTGAGAATCATTTTATTTAGTCTTCAGGAAGGAACGTCATCACACTGTCATTTTGGTATAAGTCATCCCTTTTCTCTCAGCTTTCTTTTTAGTCTAAGTTATTGGTGCCAAAGACACTCATTACTCGCATACCAGGATATTCCAGAGACATTGAATTGGTTTATTCTTTGAGTAGGTGTCACAATGTAGATGGCAGCTTAAACACAGATGGAAATTTTTAAAAAATATTTCTTCTTTTTTTAATTTAGAGGCAATTCCAGCTTTCCTAACTAACATCTCCAATCAAGTTTAGCTTCTAGAGGGCTAATTACTAAATATTCTTTGTGTGATGCCCTCAGCTGAAATGATCAGCATAACACATTTCTCCTATGAGATATGGTTTTCTTCTGCTGGTTGGGACGATGGAAGGTGAAGAAGCAAAAAAGTTCTCCATTCCAGCTGACTGTGTCAAACCAAAATTGTTTTGGCTGTGGAACAGCAGTTTTCACTCAAGCTTTCTTATTTCTGCTGCTAGTCAGGTGATGGATCTGTGGGAAACCAATGTGGGTAGCTGGTACGGCCAGGTCTTGACAAACCCTCAGAATTAGAGAGAGCAAGCAAAGCCCTGCATTTACTCCTAAACATCACAGCCATGTTGGTCCATATCAGGTAGCACACTGCAGGCTGGAGCAGGACAAAGAACACAGCTCATTCCCAAAGCTGTTCATCACCACTCCCTCCCCCATTCAAGAAATATCTTGGTCAGTAACAACCAGCAATTTTTTTTTAGAGGGATAAACACAAATTTGGTCTTTAGAAGCTGAATTGTTTATAAATTTTATCACTTTATTAGGGCTTGCAACATAGCTCCCAACTGACCTTGGAACTGGGAACCTTGCTATAAAAGAGTGGTTCTCAACTGGGGTTGACTTTGCACCCCAGGAAATGTCTGGAGATTCTTAGTCTTTACTAGTGCTCACCATTACACTATCCCAGAAATCCTAAGCGGGTGTCAGGGGTCTGAGATAGCCTGTAGTGGGAGCTTACTGCACTGGTTTCCTCTGAGGTGCTCATTGTCCAGGTGGTCCTGAATAGGGTTACTATGATAACCAGCTCTGGAGGTTGCCACTCACCACAGATTACAGTATAAATTGTTCCCCTAGAAATGATCAGGAAAGACATGTCACCTCAATGCAGTGAGGCAAAGCTGTGGCATGGGGACCTCAGCCAATTCTGGAAGCTACTGCAAACATCATCAAGCTGGCTGTTCCCCTCTGAGATTCTCCCACCTCCCTGGGTGGGCACTGTGTAGGAGCAGGGTACCAAAAATCCCACACTTTAACTGCTTCCCAGTTTGAGGGAACTTCACCAGAGCATCGAAACTCCTTCTTTAATTTCTCTTGCATTTTCTCTCATAGAACTCACTACCTAGTATCCTTCTAATCAACTTTATTGGGTAACCAGAAATATGAATTTAGCCTTTCCTTGGTGTGTGCAATGGGGCAGTTGGGATAGAAAAATGAGATGTTAGAATTGGTCTGATTTTTTTGTTTTGTTTTTCTAATTCACCCGGATTTACCTGGGACTGAGTTGGTCCTGGAGCTTATTCCAGAAGAGTTCTGATAACTTGTTCAAATGAAAAGAAGAGAGCACATCCCAAGAGCATTATACCTCATGAAGAAGAGCTCAATATGACTCCATTAGGATGAAAGAGAAGGAAATACCTTCAGAGTGAAAGTTGGCAAGGGAAAAGCAACAAAGGCAAATGCTAGAGACATAATTTATCCATCCAGAGTACATGTTGGATGACCAATTCAGTTTCTCTTGTTTTCTTATTGCACTTGTCTTTCAAGGAGTGTTTCATCTTCTTGTTCTAATCTCTCCTCTTCGATCCTGGGATCCTAGACCACCTTGTCCTTGTCCAATCTATAGGTGTTAGAGTTGATTGGCAGAGAATAAAGTTTCCATGCAATAAGTAAGGAGAGAAGAAAAGTATAATCAGGAAGAAGGAGAGTCCATACATCGACAAAATAAAGAAAAGAAACATTCTGATCCACCACCATGACATCTCCCCTTTGAATAGCAGTTTTTATAATTCACTTCTTTGCTTAGACATTTTGCTCTACTGCCTAATGGGCTCTTAGCACCTTGCAGGCTGTTTATGGTCCCCCTTTGTGCCCTCATGGTAATACTTTACACATTACCTTGCACACATCAGGTGCTCTATATGGGTTGGAGGATATTCCCGTTAGCTGGAAATAAAAGCATGGAACAGGCTTGAAGATGTAAAAACAAAAAAGCATGGGAATGAGAGCCACTGGTCACCATTTTCTATTAATCTTGTATAGCAGCAACCATACTCCTGAGAACTGTCACACCTTTAAAGCAAGACAGCTTTCTGTGTGTGTGTGTGTGTGTGTGTGTGTGTGTGTGTGTGTGTGTGTGTGTGTTAAAGAAAGAAGTAAAAGCCACTACAGTCTGCTTGTTGCTCAGCCACCCTCCTACCAGGGCGCTGGAAGCGTGGGATTCACTAATGAGCATGGGTTTTATTGCTTCCATTAGTCCCCGTTAGCTGGATCAGAAGAGAGCATCTTTGAGCCTAAGCAGCCCACAAATCCTGGAGCACTTCCCTTTTATGTGCCCCACTGCTTATCTACTCTGACAACAATATGGTGAGACTTCCCTCCCTCTGGCTTAGGGCCATGGTCACCATCAGAGCACACACAGTGCTCCAGGAGTGGGCAGAATAGCAGGAAAAGGTCACAATGAATACATACTTCTCTAGAAAGAAATATACCTTAGCTCAATTGCCTGTCTACAGGAGCACAGGACATCTCTGTAAGGCATTCACCAAAGGAGCAGGTGCTTCTGAGGGTGGGATGCTGAACTACAAACTACTACTAGAGTCAGTCACAAGTGATACTGCTTCACAATGAATAGAAACCCCAAAAAAAAGGGCTCTGAAGGGGGAAAGACCCATCTCACTCCTGAGTGGTGATAAAGGACAAAGGGAAAGTGGTAGGTAATGTACAGTGTTTGGATTTGTCTTCAGTGAGAAGGAAAAGAGAAATGAATGAACATCAGAGTGCTATGTCAAATGGCACCAGGTCTTACCAGGGAAGGGGGCAAGTGTCCAGGCCTTATTTGAAAAGATGCTGTAAATGCCAATTCTCCTTTGCCTCCTTAGAATTTGTAACTTTCATTTTAAGTGGTTTTCTCATTTAAAACGGGAGGGGAAAGACACCAATTTGCAACGGTACTAATGAATGATACATGGCTTAAAATGGTTAATTAATATGATATGCATTTTTTGCTATGCAATAAAATACCTGAAGACTTGAGGTCTTGAGACACATTTATTTAACCCACAGTTCTGCAGGTCAGTACAGTGGCTGGGCTTGGCTGGGAAGTTCTGGTCTAGGCTGGGCTATGGCACCTATAGTCAGCTGCTGAATCTGTTGGAGTCCGGCATAGCTAATATCTGCTCTACATAGTCTCTCATCTTCTAAAGACTGGCCTGAGCTTTTTGACATAATGGCTGATAAACTTCTAAGAGACATAGCTAGACTGCTCAGAACTTCTAAAGGCCTAAGCTCACAACTGTCTCATTCTGCCACATTCTATTGGCCAAAACAAGTCACATGGCTAAACCCCCTTTCAAGGAGTCAGGAAGGTACTCTGTCTCTTGAAAAGAGAAATTGCAGTCACATTGCAAAGTGGTGTGACTTCAGAGATGAGTTGAGAATTGGTAACTTTTATACACTATTTACACAGTGAGGCTTTTTGCCACTTGACTGTGGCCTCTGTCACAGCTTTGCAGATATCCACAGAGGCAACCAGTGGCCGATTCAAAAGAAGAGCATTGGAGTAAGAATCAGGAAACCTGAATTCTTGCTCTGATCCTGCCATCATCAAACTATGTGACACTGTAACTTTGATCTTCTTTTGTCTATAAAATGAAGAAGGTGGATTTAGTGAATTCTAGGTCAGAACAGAAATACTCAAAAATGTTACTGCATAACTAATATACACATGTTCTATGAATACTTCTATATAGGCACACGTGGTACTTAAAACATATAGCCATCATCTTTAAAGTATGTCTTGACCCGGCCAGTGGGGCTCAGTGGTTGAGCATCAACCTCTGATCCAGAAGGTCAAGGTTTGATTCCAGTTAGAGCACAAGGTTCGATCCCCAGTAGGGGGTGTGCAAGAGGCAGTCAGTCAATGATTCTCTCTCATCATTGATGTTTCTATCTCTCTTTCCCTTCCTCTTTCTGAAACCAATAAAAATATTTTTAAATAATAATATGAAGTATATGTCTTGAGAAGAGAGATGGATGAGAATATTCTTTATCAAGCCATTTCTTGTCTGAAATAGAAACCAGGTTAATGACTGGCATAAAAATCGTGGTCACTTTTAACTAGGATATGAATCATCTTGGAGTAAATGACTCTTTTATAGCTATTTTTACTTTCATTAGAGCCTTGTCAGGAAACATTATTTTAATAGGTGCACGATGCAAGCTTATTTTTTAAACTACTTAGGTCTCCAATATTCTTCAACCTGAAATACTTAAGGCAATGTGTGCAGTCAGGTCTAGGTGCAATTGCATGCCTTTTGTTCAGTTTTGAGGGGGGAAAGTTATGTCAAAAGATGCTATCAACTATGTATAAACAGATTATTTCTAAGATTCATTTCAGTTTTACAATACAATGATTGCTAGTAAGTAATAATAATAAAGACCATTTATTGAGTGCCTTCATCTCACAAAGGAGAAAGGTGCCATTATTTTCACCCATGGTACACGGGAGGAAACTGAGTCCTAATAAGGATGAATAAACTGCCAAGGTCATTCCCAGTGCCAGGATTCTAATTCTGGCTACAATGATCACATGTTCCTAACTGCTGCTCTCTGTAAAGGACATTGAGTTGTCATTCTCATTTACACAGCCAGACTGAAAGGACCCAGACATCAGGAATGAGAAAGGGATATGAGTTAGATGGAAAAACTTACCACCAACTTAGAATTAAGAAGCAGTGAAAAATGCTACTATAATGAAGCTATGACATATTTGCTGCAATATTTAAGAAGATATTAAAATATCTAAATATAACCAGTCAGGTGAATCTGCCTAAATCAGAGACCAAAAAAGTTTTCATCCTGAAATTCTGTGTCCAGTGAGTTCCCAGAGAGAGTCTGATCTGTTTACCCACTAAAAGTGTTAATCAAATGTAATCTCTAAAAAAAGGGACTGCCGAAACTGGTTTGGCTCAGTGGATAGAGCGTCGGTCTGCGGACTGAAAGGTCCCAGGTTCGATCCCTGTCAAGGGCATGTACATTGGTTGCGGGCACCTCCCCAGTAGGGGGTGTGCAGGAGGCAGCTGGTCGATGTTTCTCTCCCATCGATGTTTCTAGCTCTCTATCCCTCTCCCTTCCTCTCTGTAAAAAATCAATAAAATATATTAATAAATAAATAAATAAATAAATAAATAAATAAATAAATAAATAAAGGGACTAAGTCATTTTATCACTGTTTTGTCTGGTACATAGAAGACATTAAAAAATGATTATTGACTGCCTACTTGGGTGAATATTAACATGTTCTGGCCCGCTTGGGTGGGCAGGTATGGTGGGCTAGCTATGTTTTAATGGATGTGTGGACTTGATGAGCCTACTTAGATGTGAAATAACTGAATTAGAAGTGATGGTAGAAGCTGTAGGAATAAGACCTCCCAACAGATGGGAGGAAAACCATGGCTATAGTCATTGTCCCAAAGAAGAGATGGTCAAGGCTATTAAGTTTGATATGATGGTCTTGTCTGAGCTTTAGGGAAATGGATAGTTTGCATGCAGAACAGGCCCTTCTGCATCTAAATTGGGTTTAGATGAGTCTTGTGGGAACTTGGAACATGTTCCTAAGAAGAAAGGGACTTCATAACCTAAAATATCAAGCTAGTGAAAAAGTGCACCAGTAGGTCTTCAGGAAGGGAGGAGCACAAAATCATTTGTTTCTGACTTATTTCAGAACTTAGCATGAAACGGAGCAAAGCCTTTTTCCCATGACTCATGGGAGACGTTGATGCTGAGTAACATGTCAACAACTGCAAATCAGGACGAATGACCATTAGAGTGAATGGTCTCATGAAAACGAAGGCCTAAGCAGAATCTCAGGAGCAACAGGCAGAAGGAGGGGAGGTTCCTGAGTAGAAGAGGTCTGCAGCAGTTTACTGGCCAGGACAACTTAGGTCACCTGCAGTGCGGTAACCAATCGTCTCTATCCCCAGGGCCTGGCAGGAAGAGCAAGTGGAGAGCTGTCTCCTATAGCCAGAGCTCCTGGGGCTAGGCTGGACACTGGGAAGTTCTCTGTTTGTCTGCTAGTGCTCTCAAGGAGCCATATCCCTCATGCCTACAGGTTAAGTGTCTAGATAAGTCTGCCATATGGGTACACATGGTGTTATCAGGGAACAATGGAAAACAAGGGTATTCATAAATGTCCTCTTTACAAACTTCCCATGTTCAAGTTACTACCCTGTAGTCTGATGATAGAAATGAATATTTATTTATTTATTTATTTATTTATTTATTTATTTATATTAACACCAACTTTATTATTTTCTCAAGGGACTTGTAGATGAATATTTCTCCTAAGTCTCAGTACCAAGAACCATTTTGCTGCTTCCAAACAGCTCTTCAGTTTTTATGTTATTTGTTGCAAATCATGGGACAAATCTTGTGCCCTATTACTAATCTAAATTTGTGACTATGCATCTGTTTAAAATATAGTGTTTATGGTATGCATTTGGGATTCTAACTTTGCAAATCTTTATTCTATCCCTCTCCCTTCCTATCTGTAAAAAATCAATAAAATATATTAAAAAAAAAGATATATGTACCTCTCTGCTCATTGCAGCATTACTCACGGTATCCAAGACATGGGGGAAAAAAACAACCTGTACTTTGATGGGTGACTGGATAAAGAAAATGTGATACATATATACAATGGAATACTACTCAGCCATAAGAAAAAATATTATCATTTGCAACATGTATCAATCTTGAGAATATCATGCAAAATAAGTTAGAGGGGAAAGGGCAAAAACCATATGGTTTTACTCTAATGCGGGATATAAAACAGAAAGCAACAAATGAACAAGCAAAACAAACTCATAGACACAGATAACAGTATGGTGGTTATCAGAGGGGAAGGGAAGTGGAGGGAGGATGAAGAAAGTAAAGGGGGTCAAACATCTGGAGATGGAAGGAAACTGGACTATATACAGATGATGTATTATAGAATTGTTCATTTGAAACATATAATGTGATTAACCAGTGTCATCCCAATAAATTTAATTTTCAAAAACTGAGTGTTATATTTTGGAAAGTGCTTATGTGGTACATTGATATCACGGCATCCTTAGAGTTTTGGAAAGTTATCATGAGTTTATAAGGTATTCGCAAAATCCCACTAGCTTATAAATTCCATGAGGACAAGGTTTGGCTATTTTGCTTACCATTGGATGGTCTACATCCAGCACAATGCCTAGTAGGCACCCAAAATTACTTGTTGCATGAACAATCCTACCACTGGGCGACTGCTTTGCCATCAGAATGGATATTGGGAAACAAATAGCAGTTTCTGTAGCAGAAAAGCATGAAAGTGACAACTTAAGACTTAGAAATAAAATTATATTTGAAGTTTGGAATTGTGGTTTGGAGGAGTCATTACAGTAAATCAGTAAAAGGCTTAATGGATTTAATTCCCCCCACACTTTGCTATATCCATTCCATTTTAATAATCTCTAACCTTCCCTTCCTATTCCTCACTTCAAGTCCAGAGTAAGAAAACACGATTCCATATGTCCCTTTCTTCTCTACCTGCTTGTTTAAGACTTGGCAATAAGTGCTGGGAAGCCAAGATTTGGAGTCTCTAACAGTTAAATATGGAAAAAAGCATGAAAAGGACCATGATCCATTTTCCCTAAGCCCGTTGGTCTTCCTGAGTTCCTACTGTCAACGGATTCACCTCAGCAGGTTTCATTTCAATCCATTGCCAACTAGTATGTATGGAGTCAGCATGAATGTATAAATCCCATTATGGCTAAATACAGAGGATAGAGATAGCTCAAAGTGGTATCCAAGGACATTGAAGTCAAATTAGAACCTGAAGATTGTGTGACCAAGTCACTAAAGAAAGGATTCCTGTAAAATTAAGGGGTAAATTGGAGGGGGTATCAGAATAGTGATACATTTTTTTATTTATTTATTTTATTTTATTTTATTTTATTTTATTTTATTTTATTTTAAATGTGCAAAAAGTAGAAGGAGAATATTAAGGTTTTGCTTGTCAGGGGACACTATTCTAAATTGGTTAAAACTGTTAGCACAGTGTTTTATGGTTTTGTTGCAGATTAGCTTGGGTTGGTTTTTTGCTGGCACGTCAGTGAACCAAAAAAGAATAGACTAGTCTGTGAGTGTAAGAGACTCTTGAGATTTCACACCCTTAATTAGTTCATCTATCGCCATCAGCATGATGCAGCAGAGGGGGGTGGGGAAAGATATATATTTGTAAAAGTAATTAAAATTCTATTTATGGTGAATCTCAGATGCAATGTGTTAAGTGCAAGAAACCAAACTCAGAATACTACCTGCTATATGATTTCATTTATGTAACATTTTGGAAAAGGCAAAATGATAGGAACAGAAAATAAACCAGTGGTTGACAAGGTCTGAAAGTTGGGATAGGAGTTGACATAGCAGAATAGATGAGACTTTTGCAGGTGCTAGAAATGTTATATGTCTCATCATTGTGGTTACACAAGTACTTGCATCTAGCATAACTCACAGAAATGTACACTAAAAATGTTGAATTGACTGTATGTAAATTTTTCCATAATAAAAGTAAAAGGAGAGGGAAAACCTCTGTTGACACAAGCATGCCAATTTCTCCCTAAAGGATGAGGGGGTAAGGAATGGAATGAGGTAGAGGAAGTAAAGCAGAACTAACATTAGACTCCTCACAGCTACAACGCTTGGAGCTCTCATTATGTACCAGACATACTGCCAACATTATCTCATTTAGTTCTCACGTTAATTTATCCAAAGTTACATACTCAGTAGGACATGGACATGGGCTGTCTGACTCCAAACTCAGGTTTTCATGATGGAGCTAAACTACTTCTCTAATGATGCAGCAGGTACTTAATGTACAGAAATGCATCAGTGTACCCCTCTCACAGATGGCGTAACTTGCCCAAGAGCCAGAGCTAGGACATCCCCTGAGGGTTCCCAGATTGGAGAGGGTGCAGGCTGGGCTGAGGGACACCTGCCCTGTGCATGAATTTCATGCACCAGGCCTAGTTTCTCAATAAAAGCTGAAAATTACAAAGAGAATATGTCTTATTATTTTTCACTCTCATGCATACAAGGAATGCAGGTCTTACTACTAAAGAGTTTGCAAGGTGGCTACCTGAGCAATTAATGATGAACCAAAGGCTAATAAGTACATAGCTAACTATACACGTGGATTAAATTAATTAATTAGTAATAAATAGATATAAGGAAAAAGTCAATACACCTTATTAAAATTCTCAGATGTTGAATAGCAATGAAAACCATGGATTTTGGAATCAGATGGCCCAGGTTTGAAACCCCATTTAGTGCTTACTAGCCGATTCTGGAAAAATTTCTTAAACTCTGTGTCTCAGTTTCTTCAACTATAAAATAAGATGCTAATAGTATCAAACTCATAGGGTGATTGTTGCTATTAAAGAGCTGGAATGCATACAGTATTTAGAATAGTGCCGGGAATATGTGGTAAAGCATTGATAAAATATTTTATTTATTTTATTTGGGGGGGGGGTGTAAACAAATGCAGAAATATAGAAAGATAAGAAATATAAAATATGGTAAACTTCAACAACCAAATGATTGTTTCTTTCCTTCCTTCTTTCCTTTTCCTAACTTCCTTTCTTTCTTTTGAACACACACAATATGTTCTAACCAAGCTTGGCCTGTTTGGCTCAGTGGTTGAGCATTGACCTATGAACCCAGAGGTCACAGTTCAATTCCTGGTCAGGGCACATGCCCAGATTGTGGGCTCAATCATCAGTGGGGGTGTGCAGGAGGCATCTGATCAATGATTCTCTCTCGTCATTGATGTATCTCTCCCTTCCTCTCTGAAATCAATAAAAATATATTTAAATATATATATATGTCAAATTTTGGGAAACAAGAATAATGATATCAAATATAAATTTCTACAGATTAATACATGAATACACACAGTTTCCTAAAAATGAAATCACTTTCTTAACCTTTTCTCTGGGGTTAAAAAAAAGTCCCTGATGATTCAATCAAAAAACATTCTCAGAATATAACCAAATTGTGTGCTTTCAATTTTACAAAATAACAGCCCTTAAAATCTGTCATTTCTCCTTGAATGGAAGAATTTTGGCTTCCCACTTGTGTAAGTAAATTTCCTGACAATCTCTCCAGGAAAATTCACAGAACGAAGAGGGGTGGTTTGCTCTGGCAGATGAACAGCTTTCCCACTCGACATCTCTTCAATGTGTTGTTTGTGTTTCTCTCCTTACAGTTTCCTTTCCCGGACGGAAGGAACATATTTTCACATAAACAACAATATGTTCATATCAATATTTGGTTGAGATTTTGTCACAATGTTCCCCCTTGGCAACTACTTAACTGCTATTCGATAACAGACTTTCCCATATTTACAGTGGCAAGGAGTGCTCGGGAAAATTTAATTTCTTTTTTCTAGCCTTTAACAACATGGTTTTATTAAATGGCACTGTACACTGCGCAGGGGGCTGTGCAGTAACTTCCAGTGCTTCACAGACCAGTTCCCTCCCACAGGGAATACTGTGGAAGGCTCTCCTGCTGTCCGTCTCTCTTGCTCCCTCCTTCCCTCCTCAATACACACACACTACTTTGTAAATAAAAGCTGAAAATGGGGGGGGGGGGGAGGAAGAGGGGAGAGAAATGCCAATGTAGTAATATGCATAATGATCATAAAATTCCAGCCCGCGCCCTGACCAGTTTGGCTCAGTGGATAGAGTCGGTCTGCAGACTCAAAGGTCCCAGGTTTGATTCCGGTCAAGGGCATGTACCTTGGTTGTGGGCACATCCCCAGTAGGGGGTGTGCAGGAGGCAGCTGATTGATGTTTCTCTCTCATCAATGTTTCTGACTTTCTCTCCCTCTCCCTCCCTCTCTGTAAAAAATCAATAAAATATATATTTTTTTAAATTCCAGCCCGGGTATGAAATTTGTGAGAAACTTTACTTGCCAAGAGACGTGTGTAAGCCTCTGCATTGCCAGCAGCCCTCATCCTGGACAACTTTCTCCCTCGCTCTGTCTGGGTTCATTTCCTGCATCTGAGATTGGGCCTTGGAGAGCCCCAAACAAGAAGCTATCGTCTAAGAATACTGTTGGGACAAGCTCATTCTACTAGTAATTAATGGGCCCATAATAGGAACCCAATCTTGATCTTCAGCCATATCCATATCCATCACCTCCTGTCTCTAGTCTTTTTCTCCTCTCCCCAAACCATCCTACACTCTACCCCTGGAGCACCAAGCTGCTTTGGCCAGTATTACCCTTTTCTGCTGGTCCAAGTTTTAGCCTCTCCTGTATGCTCTACTCAATGTGCTTTCTCAGAGACCCTTCTCCTGGCTACTCAGGTCTTCAGATAATAGCTTCTTTGCCTCCTGTGAATTCACTACCTTCTGCTAGTTCTATACAGCCTCTGCCTGATCGGGTTCTTTGTCATTTGGAGTAACCTCCCTCAGCAGAGCTGCATGGGGAAGGGAAGCTGGGACATTCCCCAACCACGTGAAGAAGAGAAACTGCCAAACTAACCACAGAGTGTGCAGTGGAGTGTGTGACTGCCATGAGGGAGAAGCTAATCCAAATCACTCCCTAAATCATGGTTCCCAGAGGCAACAGGACTGAAGCCACTGAAAAGATACCAAAGCAGCAAGGATCAAACTCAGGTCCTAGTGCCTGCTGAAGCAGTCGCCACCAAGAGGAGCTGCAGCGCTGTTGAATGGAGACCTGAAATAAAAGCCTGGTGGATGGAAGCAGATGGCAGCTAGGAAAAGGGGCTGGGGGCTGGGCAGTACCTTCCAGAGCTTCACAGACCAAGAAAAGAGAGATGTTCACTTCCCTTCATTATGTTCGTTTCCCAGAGTGAAGTTTTTCTTAGAAGTTGTGCTTTTCAGTTGAAAATAAGACCAGAAGAAGGGTATCTGCAGGAACAGGCAGAGGGGGCTGATCAGGCTCTCTTGAGTTGGGGGAAATGCCCGGAGAGGTCACAAATGATGAAAAGGGGAAAAGGAAAATGTGACAGTAACAAATGTAAACAGTCAATTGAGTAGGTTTCTAATGCCGAGAACATAGAGCATGTGAAAGCTGCAGGGAATGTCTGCAGAGTGGGATTTGCATGAAAGTTGAAGGTTCCATAGCAAATAATGAAGAGCATCACTCAGTGGGGAGGGTGCCATGGTGCAGAGAGAAAAGAGGAGATAGAAGAAGGGCAGGAAATCAGTTCTGCAGGCTTGGAAACCTGGAGGAGTGGGGGGAGCATCCATGAGGCATTGTTACTATTTAAGAGAGATAAACAAATTCAGATTCTTCCTGACTGTGGCCAAGAGGGCACCACATCCGCTTACCCAAAGTCCTTTCTCTTTGAAAACACGTTGTCTCTACCCTCTTGTCCTCCCCTACCTCCACCCCTGTCCCCTGTTCCCCACCCATGGCCTCTATCCAGGTTTGGGCAATAACAGAAGGAAGAAGAGGCTTGAGGAGATAGCCCAGCTCTTTGATCTTCCAGGGGCAGCACTGGGCCCACTCCCCGGGTGCCCATCACCTCTTCCTGCCCACTCAAAGTCCCATTGATCTTTAACTACTACTTCCCTGTGAGAAAAATAGAGGGAATGCCATTACCATTGCTCCAGAGATGTCAAAGCTGAGGCGGAAGAACTTAAGCAATTTGATGCAAATATACCTAACAGATCAGTGAACTTCCATGAAATTTGGCCAAGCAGCCAACATTATTTTTAGCAGTTTGTTTGTTTAATTCAGTCATTCATTTAATTTTATTGTTGAGAATATTACAAATGTTCCTCCTTTTTCCCCCTCATTGCTCCCCTCCATCTGGTTCCCGCCCCACCCCAGGCCTTTACCACCCTATTGTCTGTGTCCATGGGCAATGCATATATGCATATAAGTTCTTTGGTTAATCTTTTCCGGGCCCCCCGCCCCAACCCCCTTTCCTCTGAGATTCGTCAGTCTATTCCATGTTTCTAGGTCTCTGATTCTATTTTGTTCATTGTGACATCGTTTATAATAGCTGAAAACTGAAAACAACTTAGAATTCCACCAGTAAGAGAATGGAATAAATGATATATGCCCATATTTGGAAAATTGTTACACAATTAAAACGATTAAATTAGATCTAGATTACTCCGATGAAAATCTCCTCAAAAATTAATGTTAAAGTGAAACAAAAACCAGTTGGGGGGAAAATAGACTGTGATACAACTTATGTTTTTAATTTATATATATAACTATGTATTCTACAGATACAAACATATGTATATAAATACATTTTAAAAAAACCTAGAGAGATAGATCAAATTTCAATGTGGGACTCAGATGTGGAGTAAAGTACTTTCATTTGATTTGTACTGTTTATGTTTTTATAAAAATGAATTCACTTATATAATTTAAAATTTAAGTAAATACATTCATTGCTTTTAATTCCTACAGAATCAATAGATATATATTATATATATGCCTTACACATACAATTTGATCCCATAGTTGGTAAGAAATTTTTGTCCTTTTCTAAATTTCCACTTGATTTTTCTGTTTCTATTATATTTCACTCAGCACTTCCTTATCTTAAAAATATTTTTATTTATGTACATTATCACTATGATGTAATAAATATTAATTAGTTTCTCAGTGGAATAAATTATTCCCCAGTAGAATATACATTGCTAGTGTACTCAGAAAGCGGTTGAAATCCTAAATGTAGCATTGACCATAGCTCACCTCATCCTTTCTCGCCTCATCCTTGCCCTATCCCAACAGCCTAGTGTCCTTCCAATGCCGTTTATCAGGAGATTCCAGGTGGCTTTACCTTGAGCTGCACTGTGGCCACCTGGTTGCCTCCTTCTCTTCCTACTCCCTCTGGGATTTTCCCTAACCACACAAATTAGCTTTGGGTGCCTCTCCTATGGACTTCCTAAATAACCTGTTTTCATGCTCAGAGCACTTACAACATTGTCTCTACCAGTGCAAATAGTATTAAGCATCTACTATGTGCAATGCCAGACATCAGAGGAGTGAATAAACGGTGCCAATAGAGGAGTGAATAAACGGTGTTTCCTGCCCTTGGAGGACTTTTATTTGTTTACTTGTTTATGCTGCTCTCTAGGTCTGCTGTCTCCAAATCATCTTCATCTCACACTCAGGCTAATAAATACATTTGAATTCATAGTCCCAATAATGTGCTAATAGACTTAAGTTTGTTTTAAAATTGAAAAAATAAAGCAAGAAAAGAAAAAGACATTTTACACTTGGTGAGAACAATATAATTTAATATCCTTTTAATTTTTTTAGTTGAGAGAGAAAAAAATCATTGATTTATTGTTCCACTTATTTATACATTCATCGTTTGATTCTGGTATGTATCCTGACCTGGGAATAGAACCTGCAACCTTGGTATATCTTGTTGGGCTTTAATCAACTGAGCTATCCAGCCAGGTCTAGATTTAATATCCTTTAAAAAAAAGAAATATTGGTTTAACCTTTGGTAATTTTTTAGTATGAAGGCTTCTTCATTTCAATACAATACTTGTTTTTACAATATAATTAAAACTGCCAGAAGTTCATAGCTACACACGCCTACCTCCAGAAACAAGAAAAGCCCAAATAAACAATCTAACTTCACACCTAAAGAAAGTAGAAAAAGAAGAACAAACAAAACCCAAAGTAAACAGAAGGAAGGAAATAATTAAGATCAGAGTGGAAATAAACAAATAGAAATTTAAAAAACAATAGAAAAGATCAATGAAACTTAGAACTGTTTCTTTGAAAAGATAAACAAAATTAACAAACTTTTAGCCAAACTCCTCAAGAGGAAAAGAGCCCAAATAAATGAAATCATAAGTGAAAAATTAAGTTACAACCAACACCAGAGAAATGCAAAGAATCAGTAAAGAATACTACAAGCAAGTATATGCCAACAAATCTGACAATCTAGAAGAAATGGATAGATTTCTAGAAGCATAGAACCTTTCAAGATTGAACTAGGAAGAAATAGAAAATCTATAAACCAACCAATTACTAGCAATGAAATTGCATGGTAAGTTTTAACTGCTGTCACAGCTGAAAATTTGCCTTAAAGGATCCTTAGATGGAAAAGGAAGACACACAGTACTGATTGCTCTGTTTTTCCAAACATAAAAGTCAACTATGCAAAAATTTTTATTGAAATTTGCCTAATAAATATCCATTTTCTCTCATAGCAACCATTTCTAGTTCTTCTTCAACCATTTCTATCACTCCCTCTCCCCAGTCTTGGAATCAGATATGCCCATGTGACTTCTTTTGGCCAAAGAAATGTACGGAAGCTTTAAGAGCCGTGCACAATTCACCAGAGCTCCCTCCCTTGGCCATGGTGACTACCAAGGCTTCAGGCAGTGGCTGCTGCATCAGTTTGCCGAACAGAGGCCCAGCCCACCTGCAGTGAACATGCGGGAAGGCTGAAAAGTAAGCCTTTGTTTTGGGCCATCTAGATCTGGGAGCTTTTTATTGCAGCATACTTAGCCAACCCTGACAGATTGGATACTGTGCATCAAGTGGCCAGTTAGTAGGCAATTGGCTCTTTGCTCCAAACCTACTCCTCTCTTCTATGTTTTGTGGTGCTGAGCCTAAAGATTCTACATATTTCATGCCTCCTTTTCCAGCTGGCTTCTTGTTGGGCTGTGCCAATGTGGAAGGATATTGGAAGACAGGAAGGTGGTAGTGGTGGCAGTGAGGAGGTTTCTTCTTTCTTGTTTGCTCACTATTTCTGTTAGCATATCTCTCTGGCTGTGGCAGATGGTTCCAGTCTCCAGGGTGTGTGTGTGTGTGTGTGTGTGTGTGTGTGTGTGTGCGCGCGCACATGCGCGTGCAACACCAGTCTCATGTTGGCACCTCAGCTAAGTAGCACCTCAGTGGTCCCAGCTCCAAGAAGTCCCTCCTTTGAGTTCCTGAACCACCAGCACCATCCAGACAACACCTCCTCCCCACCTGCCCAAACCTCCCAGCTCCCAGCCCCACCCCACAAAGATCAGTGTTTCAACTTCACAGGGCCTCTCTTCCAAGTTTCTCTGTTCAAATAACCCGAACCCCATCTATTTGTTCCCCACACCCCAGAGGTCATAGTTTATTCCTGGAGTTACTATCTCTGAGTTATCTCAATGACTATTTTTCTAGTTTTTCAGTCCTAGAAATCGGTTAAACTAATCCCCCCCAAATTAGATTCTCTCAGTTAACATACTATTGCAATTTCTGTTTTCCTGTTTGTACCCTAGATAATACACTGAGAAATATTTTTATATGTGAGAGAATTGAGCTTAGTCACTCCTTTACTCATTTTGCCCCATATTTCTCCCAATCTTTCATGACAGAAGGAAGATGTGGACCACTGGTCATCTCTTCCTGTCTTTTCTATGAAGGAAATTGCTCAAGCCCATAATGTTTATGGAACAAGCGCAATAAGCCAAGGAGTCAAGTGTTGGGTGAACATTTCACACTGAACCAAGATCTGTGCCTTTGATTTCTAAACTATTCCAATACCAGAAATCATCTAACATGGTTCAACTGACTATTTGCCCCTATTGAAGACACCAGCCAAGTAATGGAAATAAAGTTTTTGCCTGTCAATATACATGGACAGAAAAGAGTTTGACTTAATAACAAAAAATTCTATGAGTGTAGGTGGGCAAAGGGAGAATGAGAACATCTGTAATAGCGTCAACAACAAGAATAAAGTTAAATTTGTTTCAAATAACAAGGAATTCTAATTCACAGCAGAAGACACAGCCAAGCTGCCTGCAGTGGGAGTGTTTTACTTCCCTTTGTTGCATAGGTATAGCCAACAAGAGGATCCCCCTTTTCTCCATCAAGTTTGCTATTGACTGTTCTTGGCCTGGTTCCCAAAATGCAGTCTCACTTATATAATATGGAAAGTAACTTTGGGTTTTTTAACCAGCATCTGATAGCATAGCTATTAAAAAGCCACTGAACAGGAAATTGAAGCTAAGAACGCTAACAAGTGGCTTGTTAGTGAAGAATGTCCTGACTGAAGTAAGGAGCAGGCTTGTCACTTTTTACCCCATCCTCTGAGGATGATAAGTAAGGAGGACAAAATGAGTGCAGCTCTCCTGGGTCTCCCCTTAAGAGTTTAAAAGCAAAATATTGATTTTGAGTTACCCTGCTTCAACTCAGCTTTGCTCTCATGATATTTTTATTCCCTTGTAGATTCCTGGGTCCATTTGTTGCAGATTTTAAAAAGTAAATCACTGGTGAATCTGTGGTGTGTCCATGTAATATTTCTGCACCTAAAAATATGGTCAATTGACACCTTAAAGGTTTCTGAGCAGCTCTAACTCTTAGTGACATCTCCAGTTGCATCCCCAGTATGTTCAAAACAGATAAAGTGGATGCATTGATTTTAGTTGTATAAAACCCTTGACAAAATCTCTTTGTGGCCATCTAACAGTCTCTTGATGATTTAGAAAGGATTTGCTCTGACACAAATGTGATCCTTCCACTCTTTTCCATTTTGTTTCTCAACTAAGTCCACAGTGAATTTCCTGAGGCCCGCAAACCAGGAGCAGAAAATTCTTAGGTATGCAGTGCTAGCCATAGAATCTTTAATGTTAAGACACAACACTAGAATTGTGATTCCAATTATTATCAATAGAGCCTTGGATTAGATCTTAAGATTCTTAATTTTAGCTAGTACTTTAAATTAAGTTTTCTGCTGCTATGGAGAAAATATATTGACTAAATTATGACTAGTGAGAGCTGGAAAAAAACATACCAACATTCACTCTAAGTGAAATTTAGACACTCTTATGGGTTTCTTGGGAAGAGATGAAAAGAGTTTACACTAGAAAAGAAATCCAAATTCTGAATCTTCATTTGAATTTCTCAAAAAGAATTCTGTGACTTTATTAATAGTTATGTAAGTATCAAAGGAATGAACTCCTTTCTTTTCTGGATTCTTCTGTGCAGATGAGGACCATTTTTATCTAACAAACTAGATATCAAAATCTTCAACTGCAAAAGGAGGTATTAGTCTCCAAAATGCTTTGATATTAAATCCAGAATGTGGAAGGTTCCTCGTGGCTGTGCTGTAGAGATGCTAGTGACCTTGATTAATGTACTTTCTCTCTGTTTATATCTATGGATTTCCCTCTATATAATGAATGTCACCATGTTCCTATGAGAAAAATATTTCACCATGGAGATGGTGCTAAAGTCATTGAAGGTAAAATCCATTTGTCCAATAACACATATTAAGACATTTATGCAAGGAGCTGTAATAAAGAGACGAACAAGACACAGATCACAGTGAGATACAAGCAAAGAAATCAATGGTCAAAATGCAAAAGACTTGAGAGCCAGAGGAGACGCCTAACTAATTCAGCCATGGGAGAGGGTAGGGGATGTCAGAAGAAGCTTTTAAAAGAGGTGACCAAATTTTTTTAAATTGATTTCAGAGAGGAAGGGAGAGGGAGAGAGATAGAAACATCAATGATGAGAGAGACTCATTGATCGGCTGCCTCCTGCATGCCCCTCACTGAGGATCAACCCCACAACACAGGCATATGCCCTTGACTGGAATTGAACCAGGGACCTTCATTCTGCAGGCCAATACTCTATCCACTGAGCCAAACCGGCTAGGGCAAGGTGATCAAATCCTGAAGCTAAATATTGAACAGTGAGTACAAAGACTCCACCAAATGGGAAGAAGATATGTTAGTTCTTTAGGGCCACCATAACAAAGTACCAGAGACTGGTGGCTGCGGACACTAGGAATTTATTGTCTCACAGTTCTGGAAGCCAGAATTCCAAAATTAAGGTGTCAGTAAGGCCCTGATCACTCTGAAGGTGCTAAAGATTTATTTCAAGGCTCCCTCCTGGCTTGTGGCAGCATCGTTCCAATCTTCACAAGATGCTCTCCCTGTGTGCATGTCCGTGTCCATATTCCCCTTTGTATAAGAACACCAGTCGTATAGGATGAGGGGTCCATCATACTCTAATATGATCTCATCTTAACTACTTATATCTGCAATGAACCCATTTCCAAATAAGGTCACCTTCTGAGACATTGTGGTTAGGACTTAAACATATGAATTGGGGTGGGGGAAGGGAGCACATTCAATGTATAACAGAGAGAGAAGGGCCAGAGAGGCCAAGTCAATGCCTGTGCAGTCGCTGAGGGAGGACTCTGAGGTGGGGATGAAGGGTATGCTGGGAAGAGCAAGAGAAAATAAGGAGAGTGCTAGACAGTCAGATTACACAGGGCCTTGGGGGCTAACCAAATACTTTGGCTCATACCCTGAAGATCATAGGAAGCCGCTGGAGAACATGAATCAGAGTGGCATAGTCAAGACTGTGGTTTAAGAAGAGCTCTCCGGCATCATTACAGAGGATGAACTGAAGGGGGCAAGATTGAGGCTTCAGAGCCATTAGAAGAAGAAAAAGGAAAAAATAGTAGTCCATGACTATTTTTCATCATCTAATGATTTCATTAATGATTCATTTCCTTATTAAGGCTAATTACCTAGGAAGTGGATTATTCTCATAATCAGGCTCACTGAGGTCTTACTATGTACCTTTTATGGAATGGTACTAGTTTATGAGGACATGTATAACAGTTTAGACAGATATCTACCTCATAGATATCGATGTCTAAATTATGTAGCACATAAACATGTTGAGAAGATAATCTATAATAAGAAAAGCGTAATATGCTAATTAGACCAGATGACCTTCCTGATGAACCCACGGAGGCGGGGGGCAAGGCAGAGGCAGCTGCCACCGTGGCAGTGGGAGGGGAGCTGACCCCCTTGCATGAATTTCGTGCATCAGGCCTCCAGTGTTATATAAAGTAAACAAATAGGTAACAAACTAGATTAGAAAGAAAATAAAAGCCAAACACCAAAAAAGTATGTGTTGCTAAAAGTAAAAATTGCAAGAAAGTCTTCTGGAGGAGATGGTACTTTGCATTGGTCTTAAAAGATATGCCCAGCTGGTGTGGCTCAGTGGTTGAGCATTGACCTATGAACCAGGAGGTCATGGTTTGATTCCCTGTCAGGGCACATGCCTGGGTTGTGTGCTCAATCCCCAGTGGGGGGTATGCAGAAGGCAGCCAATCAATGATTCGCTACATCATTGATGTTTCTATCTCTCTCTGCCTTTCTCTTTCTCTCTGAAATCAATAAAAATCCTATCTAATAAAAGAGTAATATGCAAATTAACCATCACTCCGCAACAAAAATGGTGGTGCCCATAGCCACAAGATGGCAGCACCCAGTCTTCTCAGCCCCGCCAGAGTCCCCCAGTCTCAGGTAGGGCTGCTGCTGAGAGCCGGCAGAGTAAGCGGCCTGGCAGAATGCTGCCCAGAGGCCCTCCTGACCCTTTATAAAAAACAAAAACAAATTCATTCCCCATGGAGTGATCTCACACACACAAACCTGCAGCCTGGGGTCTCAGCCTGGGAGGCACCCGCATCCCCATGGAGAGATCCCCTCCCAGCAGAAGCCTGGAGTCTCAGCCTGGGAGGGGCGCGCACCCCCATGGCGCGATCCCCTCCCAGCGGCGGCAGCCTGGGCTGGGATCTCAGCCTGGGAGGGGCGCACACCCCCACGGCGCGATCCCCTCCTAGCTCCAGCCTGGGGTCTCAACCACTGAGTCACACCAGCCAGGCAGATATAGAGGAATCTTAAATGTTTCTTTTTTTAAAAAATATATTTCATTGATTTTTTACAGAGAGGAAGGGAAAGGGATAGAGAGCTAGAAACATCTATGAGAAAGAAACATCAATCAGCTGCCTCCTGCACACTCCCCACTGGGTATGTGCCCCCAACCAAGGTATATGCCCTTGACTGGAATCGAACCTGGGACCCTTGAGTCTGCAGGCCGATGCTCCATCCACTGAGCCAAACCAGTTAGGGGTGTCCAATATGTTAAAGAAAAAACCCTATCTAATAAAGAGGGAATATACAGGGGAGGGCATTTGGGGGTGACCGGGTTGTCAGGGGAGGGCAGTTGGGGATGATCAGGCTGGCAGGGGAGCAGTTAGGTGTCAATCAGGCTGGCAGAGGAGTGGTTAGGGGGTGATCAGGCTGGCAGGCAGAAGTGGTTAGGGGCAATCAGGCAGGCAGGCGAGCAGTTGGGAGCCAGCAGTCCTGGATTGTGAAAGGGATGTCTGACTGCCTGATTGCCCCTAAGGACACCCCCAAGGGGTCCCAGATTCAAGAGGGTGCAGGTTGGGCTGAGGGACAACCACACCCCCCCCCAGTGCACGAATTCCGTGCACCGGGCCTCTAGTATATATATATATATTATAAATATATTTAAAAAGATAACTAGAATTTAGGAAAAATAAGAATAAACTGAGCTTATGTTTTGAGCTCTTGTTTCAAAACAAGTTATTGCTCTTTTCAACTACCAGGGGATGAACTAAGAACTCCTTAACAATGATTGGATTGGGAATGGAAGAGTAATAATAGGCATGCTTTGCAAAATTCTTTATTTTAAAAAATTTTCATAACTCCACTCTAACAGCAGTAACTGGCTATTCCATGGAGACATACAGGAATATTCTCCCCAAAATATATACAGCATTGAATGTCAGCACTGCGGCAAGTAAACTGTGTCAATGCATTTCTGAGCCATCCTAACATGTTCTTAATCCAAAAAGAAAGTGATTCATCTTTGCCCTTTAGGAAACGGGAGCAATTTTCATATTGTGAAATCTTGGCAAAGGTTTCCTCTTCACAATAGGTGAAGGGGAAAAAGCTGCATTAGGTACCATCTGTCAAACATAAATCCTTCAAATGAGTGGTGACCCCAGAATAACATACGCAGTGAAAATGTGGACAATATATTTTTATGTGCGTAATCCTGTTAGGAGGAGGTGTCTTCTCATAGTTTATTAGCCTTCTTTCTTAATGACATTGACGAACTTTATACTCTCCTATGTATCCTACTACTTCCTTTGGGGATTATTAAGATAAAATGCTTTGATAACTTAATAACTCTTGTTTTCTTAACACATGACTCAGTTATCATCAAATAATAAATAAATGCTAGAGACTAAAAACCAATAGTGTGGATCACAATATGGTTTCTTTCTTTACAATATAAACCTAAAGGAAAATGAATCTATGAGTTAGGATGCTTTTAGCTACAAGCCATAGAACCAAAGAGACTTTATGGCATGTAATCAGACAACATCTTGACTTGGGTCTCCTACTCTCCCGTTAAAATGTATTCCACATGGAAACTCTTCCTTCTGCTCCTGGATGAAAATTCAGGCACTCAAGCAATTCAATTATTTTACTAATAACACAGGAATGCGTGAATGAATGAATGAATGGCTTGCACTTATTTTAAGTTGGAAAACTTGTCTAAGCTCAGTTATTTATAGTCCCATGTAACAATCATAAATTTGAACATGATTTTAAGTTAAAACACTCTCCCTTCCTAATTTTGGGGGGATTCTGAAGACAGGAAGCTATGAAAGTGTAGCATGGTGGCTACAAGAGCATGGACTTTGGACCAGACTGCCTGCCTTTGAATTTAGATTCCATAATTTATGACCAGGGCTCATCTTGGGGGAATTGCTTGATCTTTCTGTACCTCAGTTCCTGATTTGTAAAGTGGGATAATAATACTTACCCATTTTGTGATGAAGATGAAATGATTCTATACATGAAAGTACTTAGAGCAACAGTGCCTCACACATTGCAAGCACCGGGTAGACATCTGTTATCTGCATCTTGCCTGATATATGTTTCCTTATGGGAACGTTAAGAAAAAATGAAATAGTACTTACTGTATGCCTCTATCAGAAGTGGGAAATATACAGTGCCTCAGAAAATAAAGACTATTCCTGAAAAATGAATCTGTTTCAAAGAAATGGATGATACCACTGTGAACAATTCACAGTAAGAGCTTTAATCGAAATACAAAATAATGGTGGAAAATTGTTATCTAAAGAAAGGATTAGGATTTCAACAAGAGTTGTTTTCTTAAAAATATATATATATATATTTTATTGATTTTTTACAGAGAGGACGGGAGAGGGACAGAGAGCTAGAAACATCGATGAGAGAGAAACATCGACCGGGGATGTGCCCGCAACCAATGTACATGCCCTTGACTGGAATCGAACCCGGGACCCTTCAGTCCGCAGACCGACGCTCTATCCACTGAGCCAAACCGGTTTTGGCAAGTTGTTGTTTTTTTAATTTGAGCAATATAATTGGTCTTAATATAAAGTAGAATAATACATGAAGAGAAAAGGAAATAGCAATAATTCTGCTTCCTTGATTTACTGTATCTTACTGGCTCTTATAAACAATTAGTTGGGTCACCATGAATTTAGGCTTTAATTTCAGGACAAGTCTAAGAAGTACCAGGAAAAAAAAAAAAAAAGATAGCTGTCTGGATGAGGCAAACTGAACTAAAAATCCTAGATATTAGAAAATTCAACTGTAGACCTATATAATTTTGACATTATTATAATAGCAAGTTATTGAAAAACTGTACAATGAATAATCATATTTTTAAGCAATCAATTTAGTGATACATAAAATAGGCTTTTGAGAAAGATGGCCCAGGTTTACAGAACACCTCTTTCCACAAACAAAAAAAAATAAAAGACATAAGACTCAAAGCAAAGGCCAGCCAATGCTAAAACAAAAGAGAATGTAGCCCTAATTCTATAAACTGTGTTAAGAATCAACCAGAGCCCTGATCAGGTTGCTCAGTTGGTTGGAGCATCATCCTGCACACCAAAAGGTTTAGGGTTCGATCCCTGGTCAGGGCTCATATGGGAGGCAATGGATCCATGTTTCTCTCTCACATTGATATTTCTCTCTCTCTCTTCCTCTCTCTCTCACTTCCTCTTTCTCTAAAAATCAATAAAAACATATCCTCAGGTGAGGATTGAAAAAAGGAGCTTTGGCCGGTTTGGTTCAGTGGATAGAGCATCAGCCTGCAGACTGAAGGGTTCCAGGTTCGATTCTAGTTGAGGACATGTACCTCATTTGCAAACTCGGTCCTCCACCTTGATTGGGGCCCATGCAGGAGGCAACCAATCGATTTGTCTCTCTCACTTCGATATTTCTGTCTCTCTCCCCCGCCCTTCCACACTCTCTAAAAATCAATGGGAAAATATCCTCAGGTGAGGATTAACAACAACAACAAAATTAATGAGAGAGGGAGAGAGAATCAATCAGACAGAAAAATCTGCAACTCATTGAAAGAAGTCTCTGAGAATCCGTACTGGGTTGTTATAAAACAAGAGCAGTAAGTCAAACTGATGATGTTGGCTATAGCTCTGGAAACTCTCACCAAGCCTGAGAGTGCAGGTGGCCCAAGGGGAAGCTCACATCTCAAATGGAGCCCTCTTCCCATCACCAATAGGAAATAATGGGGCCAAGTCTAAAGAAGTGCTAAGATGCACAAAATGAAATTTAGAGGGTCTAAGGAATACCTGCCTAAGGCATGGTTCACCATACATCCCATTCACCCAAGAGGCTTTCATAAAAAGTCACAACCCAGAAATTCTGATGCAGTTGCTACTGAATAGAAAAGGAATGCAATGCAAAAGTTTACCTATTAAAAAGCATTAAATGGCAAATGACTAAAAACAACCTCAATTACCATCAGTGGGAAGATAGATAAGTAACTTTGGTGCATTTATATATTGAAATACTCTTGCAACTGGCCACACAAAAAAAGAGGAAACTTTACAAATTGCTATAAAGTAATTTCCAACATATATTATTAAGGGGGGAGGGGAGCTGATGCAGAACAATGCTAGTCTGTGCTACAATTGGGGAAAAAATAAGTATGTCTCCATTTGAATAAAATAGCTCCAGAAACTCCATAAGAAACTGATAATATTGGTTGTGTCTAAGAAGAGGAATTCAGTGGCTGGGAAAGGAGAGGAACAAAGATTTTCCTTTTTTATTCTTGAGTTTTGAACCATGTACATGTCCTACTTACTCTAAAAATAATTGTCTTAGAAATATATAAAGAGAAGGAGGGAGGGAGGGAGAGAGGGAAGAAGATCAGATCATGGAGAAGCAGCACCTGCAATGATTTCCTGAAACACACACACACACACACACACACACACACACACACACACACACACACCCCACATGTATATATAATAAACACAACCCAGTCAGGCAAAAGAGATTGGAAATGCAGAGGTCAGTGCACAAGAGGACTGGCAGTGAGCTCAGACCTCAGAATTCACTTAATTATAAATGATGGCAAATCATTACAGCAATTGTAGTTATAAAATGAATGTCAAGTGTAAAACAACATAATGTTGAACATACAAGAATACATATAGATAGAATAGACTGTTTACCTAAATCTCAAAGCCTGCTGTCAAAACTTAGTGACTGTATTAATTCATTCATCCCATCAGTTTCTATGTATCTGACATCTGTGTCTGTGTCCCTGTGCTGGGCACTGAGGATACAGAGTGAGAGAGACGAGTACTCACCCTGTCATGATACTTCCACTCCAGCTAGTTCTCTCTTTAGCAATAGTCTGTATAACCTATTTTGTTTCTTAGGTTGGATGGGAGAGGAAACTTAGGTATATAGTTTAAAGCCAGGAAAATAATCTCTAATGGCAGATATTTTCTGAAATACTAATACAATGGGAATATATCACACACAAGCAAAAAGAAGAAAACAAAAAGGAAAGAAAAAAGAAGTAAAATCATAAAATAAGACAGCAGAATCAAGGCCAAATGTAACACATGACTATTATTACTATATAAAAATAGGTTGCTATATTGTATAACTCTACTATTTGGTCAAATTCTCAGTTAAAACATTTGAATTTTAAGAATTAAATAGTGCAATAAAAATAGAAGAAAAAGTGAAAAAGCTTGTAGAGTATTTCCAAGGATAAAGTTCAGGGGTAAATTTTTATTAAATTTATCTGAGTTGTTTCATAGAGAATAAAACAAAGTTCCCAAATTATTTTTACAAATTTAGCATATGATTCCAATCAAAACCTACAAAGATAATACAGACCAATTTCCCTTGTAAATATTGTGCAATACTCCCAAATAATAGGTTAGCATATAGAGTATAGCAATGCATTGTGGATATAAAATATGACCATAGCCAGTTTACCACAAGAATGCAAGAGTGTTGAATATTAGAATACTTCTTAGCAAAATTTCCCATGATTGATTATATAGGGAAAACAGCACACCTTGTTTTATTGTGCATTGCTTTATTGTACTTTGTAGGCACTGTGAGTGTTAATATATATATATATATACTAGAGGCCAGGTGCATGAAAATTCATGCACTGGAGGGGGTTCCCTCAGCCAGGCCTGTCCCCTCTCACAATCTGGGAGCCCTCAGGGGCGGGAGGCAACCCGGCGATCAGGGAAAGGCAACACCCCATCACACCTCTGCTGCTGCCACGGCCGCCAGCACAAGCCTCGGCCAGCCCTGGTTACCTGCGCCTCAGGCCAGCCCTGGGCACCTGGGCAGCTGCCATCTGAGGCTTGCCTGCACCTCAGGCTGGCCCTGGGTGGCTGAGGAGCTGAGGGAACTGAGGGACTCTGGAGGCAGGCGCCCCGGCAGGGCTGAGGGGACTGGGCACTGTCATCTTGTGGCTATGGGTGCTGCCATCTTTGAGGGCGTGACAGTCAATTAGCATATTCCCTCCTTATTGGCTGTGGGCGCCGCCATCTTTGCGACAGCGTTAGGGTCAATTAGCACATTCCCTCTTTATTAGATAGGATTTTTTTTTTATTGATTTCGGAGAGGAAAGGAGAAGGAGAAAGAGACAGAAACATCAATGATGAGAGAGAATCATTGATCAGCCACCTCCTCCATATCTCCTACTGGGGATTGAAACTGCAGCTGGGCATGTGCTCTGACCAGGAATCAAACCATGTCCTCCTAGTTCATAGGTCAAGGCTCAACCACTGAGCCATACTGGCCAGGCAGATACTGTGTTTTTACAAATTCGAGATTTGTGACAACTCTGCATGGAGCAAGTTCATGGGCAGCATTTTTCCAACAGCATTTGCTCACTTCTCATCACGTTTTGATAATTCTCACAATATTTCAAATTATTTCAGTATTATTGTATTTGTTATATCTGTGATCAGTGATCTTTGATGCTACTTTTGTAATGGTTTTGGGGAATGACAAATCACGACCATATAAGAAAAGAACCTTAACTGATGAATGTTTGTGTTCTCACTACTCCACCCACTGACCACTCTCCCATCTCTCTTGCTCTCCATAGGCCTTCCTATTCCCTGAGACACAACAATATTGAGATTCAGCCAAATTATAACCCTACAATGGCCTCTAAGTGTTTACATGAAAAGAGGAGTTGCACATCTCTCACTTTAAATCAGCAGTTGGAAATGATTAAGCTTAGTGAGAAAGGCATGTTGAAATCTGAGATATACCAAAAGCTAGGCCTCTTGCACCAAACAATTAGCCAAGTTAGAAAAGTTTTTTAGCCCAGCCAGTGTGGCTCAGTGGTTGAGCCTCGACCTATGAACCAGGAGGTCACGGTTTGATTCTCAGTCAGAGCACATGCCCAGGTTGCAGACTTGATCCCCAATAGGAGATGGGGAGGAGGCAGCTGATCAATGATTCTCTCTCATTATTGATGTTACTGTCTCTCTCTCTCTCTCCCTTCCTCTTTGAAATCAATAAAAACATATTTAGGAAAAAAATGGAAGAAAACTTTTTAAAAAGAAAATTAAAAGTGCTCCTCTAGTGACCATACCAATGATAAGAAACTGAACAACCTTATTGCTGATATGGAGAAAATTTTAATGGTCTGAATAGAGGTTCAAACCAGCCCCAACATTCCCTTAAGACACAGGCTAATCCAGAACAAGGTAGTAACTCTCTTCAATGCTATGAAGATTGAGAGAGGTGAGGAAGCTGCAGAAGGAAAGTTTGAAGCTAGCCGAGGTTGGTTCATGAAGTTGAAGGAGAGAAGTCATTTCAATAACATAAAAATAAAAGGTGAAGCAGCAAGTGCTGATGTAGAAGCTGCAGCAGTTACCCCGAGAATCAAGCTAAGATAACCAATAAAGGTGGTTACACTAAACAACAGATTTTTAACGCAGACAAAACAGCCTCATATTGCAAGAAGATGGCATCTAGGCCTTTCATACTGAGAGAAGAGAAGTCAATGCCTGGTTTCAAAGTCAATGCCTGGTTCAAAGCTTGTTAGGGGCTAACGCGGCTGGTGACTTTTAGTCCAGTGGTCATTTACCATTCTGAAAATCCTAGGGCCCTTAAAATTATGTCTGTGCTCTGTAAATGGAACAACAAAGCCTGGATGAGAGCACATCTGTTTACAACATAGTTGCTGAATATTTTAAACCCACTATTGAGACCTGCTACTCAGAAAAAAAAAATCCTTTCAAAATATTACTACTGAAGTAGCCCAAAATTTCAAAGTATTACTAACTTTGTTTTAAAATCTATAGTCTGACCTCTGTGACCCAGAACCCCCACTCCTGTGTGTACAGGCTTGACAGAAATGCCATACAGATGTTCACCAAGGAACATATTCAAGAATATTTGTACCAGCTCTATACATAATAACCCAAACTGGAAACAACCCAAATGTTGTCTCCATCAGTAGTAGAATATATATTCTCACAATGGAGTATTACACAGCAAGGAGAACACACAAATGCAATTAGGCACGACAGTATGAGTGAATATCTCAATGAATGAAAAATCCAGACACAAAGAACACACTGTAAGATTTCATTTATATAAAATTCAAAAATCACAAAACTGAGGTCTAACTGAAATAGAGATCTCAACATACCACTTACTAGTAATTGAGCTCTCAAGTCCTTTCTCCCACCACTTATACCCCCTTAGCTTCCCTTTTAACCCTTTTGAGTCTGTTGACTCAACTACACACTTTTCTTTTTTAATATACTTTTATTGATTTCAGAGAGGATGGGAGAGAAAGAGAGATAGAAACATCAATGATGAGAGAGAATCATTGATTGGCTGCCTCCCACACTCCCCCCGCCCCCACTGGAGATCGAGCCCAAAACCTGGGCATGTGCCCTTGACTGGAATCAAACCCGGGACCCTTCAGTCCACAAGCTGATGCTCTATCCACTGAGCCAAACCAGGTAGGTTAATCCCCACACTTTTCTCAGTTTAGTGTGGGGATTAAGCCCACAGTGTATTTATATCCTATCTCTACAACTTGGTCGTGGCCCGACTTAAAGTAACTTACCTTTCTGTGCCTCTGTTTACTCATCTGTAAAATGTTGTTAATAAATGGTAGTTCTGCCTGGCTGCTGTGGCTCAATGGTTGAGCATTGGCCCATGAACCAAGAGGTCACTGGTTCGATTCCCAGTCAGGGCACATGCGTGGGTTGGGGGCTCGATCCTCAGTAGAGTGCCTGCAAGAAGCAGCTGATCCATGTTTCTATCTCTTCCTCTCCTTTCCTCTCTCTCTAAAATCAATAAAATAAAATTTTTTTAAAAATTGTAATTCTGCCCTAGCCAGTTTGGCTCAATGGATAGAGCGTTGACCTGGGCACTGAAGGGTCCTGGGTTTGATTCCGATCAAGGGCACATGCCCAGGTTGCAGGCTCCATCCACAGTAGGGGGCATGCGGGAGGCAGCCAATCAATGATTCTCTGTCATAATTGATGTTTCTGTCTCTCCTTTCCTCTCTAAAATCAATAAAAGTAGATTTTTAAAAAATTATAGTTCCTACCTCATATGGTTGTTGTGAGGAGTAAATTAACTGAAACCTGCACAGCATTGAGAGTAGAGAGCTCTTTGGATGACATGTGCTTACTTTATTCTATGACTCACCTTTAAATTTATGGAAATTCAGATGCATTCTGCGATCAATGGTGTCTTACAATCACTGTTCCTCAGGTGGCAAGTGTGACATAGTTGTTACTGCTTGTGCTTACAGCTTTTCTTTCCTCCGTGTGTATGAGTGAAATATGGAAATAATTTGTCCAAATAAGCAGTTCCTTCAATAAGCACAAAATTAAAGTTTTAGAAGGAAGCTTCCCCCCACCCCCCTTAGTGGACATATGAAAGGATAGCTTCTTTGATTTGGGGCAATGTCCTTATGAAATACCTCATGAAGTTGCTGTTCAAAGCTTTCCAGCAATATTCAATTTTTAAAATATTCCCATGCATTGTTGGATTTTTAAATTATGCCTAAAAGTCAGTCACTTTAAAGTAGGTATTTTCTAATGATCTTTCAAGCGTCCCTAGGAATTGGGCAATTGAAAGACTCCCCAGGGATGCACTGCACTGTGACCAGATGCTCAGCTATCACCTGCTTCCTTCTGCTCCTAAAACGCCCTTCCTCCCTCTCCACTGCCAATCCCAGAGCCCAGCAAACACAGCACCTAGGCAAAGGGTATTCCTTCAGGTCTTCTGCCTGTCGCCTCCCATTCCCATCTGAGCTCAAATATCAACTCTTCAGAAAGACCTCCATCAACCCCCAACTCCATGAGCCCGGTGGTTCTCCAACTTGGCTGTATGTTGGAATTATCTAGGGATCTTCAAGTAATACTGATGCCTGGGTCTCATTCTCAGAAATTCTGACACTACTTGGGCATGAAATTCTAACCTGCAGCCAAGATTGGGAACCATTGCGTTATCCTGTTTGGTGATGGTCTGATATCATTCTCTTAACTGGTGGTTTGAATTGTTGTCTGCATCTCCCACTTGCTCTCGAGAGCATGGAGTCTTGTCCTGGTCAGCATCGTGGATCCTGTATCCCAGCTACCCCGCACCCAGCTAAGAGCTGAGCCTCATTGCACAGCTTCTGAAAGAGAAGAGGAGGCAGCTTAGGCTTCTGCACTGAGCCTGCCCTTGAGCCTGGAGGGAATTCAGAGAGTACTTCAGGTCCGGTCACTCCTTGGGCCTTTTGCAACGCGCGGTTCCTGGCTCTCTTCCTCAACCTCACCCCCGCCCCAGCTTCGGAGCCTGGTGGGATGTTAATGGAGATGACTGTCCCCTCCACGTCCTCCTTTGATCAGCCAGGGGCCTGTCTAGCAGATCGCTCCCCCGCCCACGAGCCCCAGGAGCACAGAGCAGGGTCTGAGAGCTTGTTTACCTGCTTCTGGGGTCTCAGAGGACAAACAATGAGGGTCGCCAAGAAAGGAAAACTCCCACAGGGAGGCCCCGAGGGGTTCCGCGCACGTGAAGCCAGGGGGCGCTGCGCCTTTTGCCGGGCCAACCTCTCCTCCCGCGGGCGCTTGCGGGGCGCTTGCGGGGCGCAGAGCAGCTGGCGACCAGCCTCAAGAGAGGACCGCGGCGCAGCTGCAGGGAAAGCCCCCAAAGCCCCCATATCAGCTATTTCAGCTTTTCCCGCCAACCGTGCCCCACCCGGATGTGCTGAGCCAGCAAAAACTCCGAAGTTTCCTGGAACTGCCCTCAAGTTGTATTTTAAGTGGCAAAAGCAGGGTGGTGAACAGTGTGTACAACCCCGCGCAATGGGTGCAGGGACCGATAAGGAGATTCAGGTGCATATACTTACTTGCTGGCACAAACATTTAATAAACCCTGGAAATACGAGAAATTAATCCTGGTTGCTAGCGGGGGGCTGAGGCGTGCGCGAGACGTTGCAACCAGGTGACTTTTGGAGTTATTAAAGCCTATGCAATGTGTAAATATGTTTTAAGCACATGTGATTTTCTATTACATTTTATATTGGATGCTGTTATATATATTGATGCATGTATTATATATTATTATATATAGCACCACGCAATATATTGTATAGCACACATATATCGCTGGCTGGTGGAGTTAAAGTATAAATTAGCCTCTGCTTTCGACCTCAAGTACAGAGAGAAAGACTCGCGGCGTGAAAAGGCAAAGAGGCAGGACCAGCGGAAATATGTGGGCACCCTCCACCCCATACATTTTCACTGAAGACAGCAGAGCGGTTGTGGGAATGGGGCGGAGGGAAACTGGGACGCGGGGCTAGACAAGCGCAACCTGAGCGCATTTGGAGTTCTAACCCCGCAGCGGGGCAACGCCGGGAACCCAGCCCCGGAGAGACCCTGGCCCGGGTGCAGATGCCTCGGTTCCAGCCCCTGCCTCGATGAGCGCTTTTGGGCTCAGGCCTCCTGCAGGGTGTGACTGGGATGGCCGTGCGTCACGATGGGGACGTTCGCTGCGCGCTCGGAACCCTGCAGGACTCCCTGGAGGAGGACTTGGCTCCTCCGAAGGCGAGCCGCGGTACCGAGGATGCGGCCGCAGAGGCCGGAGCGCATTGGAGGAGCGATCCCGGGCACTGTCCCGCGTTCCCGTCTGTCCATCCTCAATCCAAAGGCTTCCAGCGCCTGCCTGGGAGGGGGAAAGAGCCCCCAAGGTCCTCCAATCCCCACCCTGGAGCGCATGGACGGGCCGGGAAGGCGGGAAGAGAAAGAGCAACTCCGCGGGCAGCCGGGGGAGAGCTGGCTGTTGCTTCGCCGCAGCTCCCTCTTCCCAGCGCCCAGTGATAATAAAGTCCAGGCCTGGAGGCCCCAGTTTCCTCTTAAAGGTTTTAAAGTTCCAGGGAGAGGTCGCCGCCTTCCCAATTTCCGGGTCCGCTCGGACCTCCTACCTTCAAATCGTTTGCCCTCCGGCAAACTTACCTCTCCCAGCCTGGGTTTTCTCATCTGTAAAATGGGGATGATTTAAAAGTACCTTCCTCCTGAGGTGGTAGTGGAGGTTTAAATGAGATAGTGTATGCCTAGGGCTCGGGTCAGCTCTAGCTTGTAGAGAGGTCTCCCTCCCCCCATTATGGTTATCCCAAGCAAGAATGACCAACTCGAACCCAGGATTGAGATTTTAGAAGTCCAGCGTCCTCCAAAGAGACTCCTTGTAAAGCTACAGCGGCTGCAGATGGGCACTCCATTCTAACACCTGCCCGGGAGCCTTCCCAGGTATAGACAACCACGCGCTCCATCCCATTCGCACATACTTAACCCTTCCACCCAGGGCCCCAAGGTCAGGCCGCCCCTTCAAACTCCCGGGCTACCATTTTCAGCTGGTGCCCTTGCACAAGGGCCTTCACTTCTCCAGGCATCTCTTTCCCCTTCTGTGAAATGGGATGAGAACAGTTTAGGGTGCTGGTTTGGAAAGACCGCACAGGTAAAGGAAAGAACCTGGCCTGTATAGTCAGCTGCTGCTGCTTTTATTATTTCCCTCCTTTGGCTGTGGATTCTAGGATAAACTCTTTTTTGGGGGGGAGGGGGAAAGGGGAGGATCAGCCTCAAATGAATGCAGAGATGATCCCAGCTGCTCTTTGCTCCCGATAGAGCCTGCTGGCCTGTGCGCCCCTCATAATCTGTGGGAGGAGGGGGTTCCTCCCGGCCCCTGCGGGGCGGTTACGCAATCCAGGGAGACCTGGGCCGGCGGGCCTCCTCCAGACTTCCCTGAACAACGACCCTCCGTGGCTGATCATGCTCTGCCCTTGTCCTGTCAGTTTTCAGAAGCCGCCACTGACGGGCCAGACGGCGTCTTCTTCGGGACTCCCGGGTCAGGGTGCCTTCTCCCGGAGCGAGAGCCCTGCGGGAGGCTTCCGACTCTTCACTTAACTTGGTCACCGTCGAGCGTTTAACCTCATAGGGCGAAGAACAAAACCTGAGCTAAATACCCTATTTTCTCTGCCTTTGACGAGTAACCCTCCGGAAAGGCAAAATCCCAGCGGGGGTGCGGGAGGGCGGGGAGGCCTGGGAAAAACAGAATGCTAATGGCAGCCTGCAGGGGGCGGAAGGGGCTCCGGGGTTGGGGCACCCGGCCGCCTCCCTTTGAAATGCACCTTCCCAGCCGCGCGCTCAAGGAGAGGGCACTGGATTTCCTTCCCTTCTGGAGGAGAAAGAAGCTGATGGAACACTAGGGTCTGTCTCCCTCTCAGGTTCTAACGGACTCGCTCCAGCTTCCTACTTCTAGTTCGTGTTGCCTTTGACCTGTTGGCTTCTGGCCTCCCCACGTCAGACTGGACATACCTGGGTTCCTCATTGAACCCCAGTATCTAACAAGAAGGGCAAAAAAAGCGAGCCCTATGCAAGTGTGATGGTAGGAATAGAAAAGACTGGAGACCTTCCTCTGTGCCAGGTGCTGCTCTAATTGATGTTCTGTCTGCTATTATGACATTGGGCATTGGGGACAGAGACGTTAAGGAGCTTACCCAGACCCACAAAACTAGTAAAAGAGAGCCTCAAATACCTACAATCCTGCCTACAACCTTCTGCTTTTCTCTTGGGGGGGGGGGGTGGTCTGAAAAGAGAGTTTAAGGAATGATCTCTTTGGTCTCTATCATGTTGACTTTCCTTCCTTCCTCCTTCCCTCTCATCCTCTCATCCTTGGCTATCTCATGGGCTTAATTCCCTCTGCTGAGTAATTCCTCAACCCAGACTGCCCCTTTCCTCACTTCTCACACGGGGCCTTGGGTCTGAGGGTCCAGCTCCCTGTCATACTGCAGCCTTGCTCAACAGGGTTGGATTCTGTCCCCCTGTCGTGTGGACATCCTGCCCCACCTGTGTCCTAAGGGTGCCTCCGGTTGAAGCATTAATGTCCAAAGGCTCTGCCAGCTCTGATAGTGATGTGCCAGCGGTATACGTTCTGGATAATATTTCCTCTTGGCTACATGGCGGCCACTCCCATGAGCAGCTGCACTGCAATCCCAGCACTCGCTTTTCTATTTCCCCCTGGGAAAGTGTCACCACTGACGTGTACACGAAAAGCCATGCCATAATGTAAGAATGTGGGATTAGGAAAGGTCTAAAGGAGGTTTTTAAAATCTTAAAAATATTAAAAAAAAAACACACAATGAAAATGCCCATTCTATCAACTTAGGAAAATCTGTTTCCTTTTTCTTTTCACTCCAGTCTTCATGATTGGAAAGCCTGACACCTAACACTGTCCTGGGGCTATTTTAACTGTTCTAAAATTTATTAACCCTTTTCTTTCCATGAACAGCCAAGCAGCTAAGCGGCAGGCCTTTCCAGGTGCAAAGTAAGCAAGCCAGGTGAGCCCAGCATAACTCTTTCATATTTTAATGCAGCAGCATTTAGCCAACATTCCCATAATTTACTCTTGAGAGTAATTCACTTTGTTTACTTTGCTTCATGTGGCTTTTCTTGTTATTTATGGGCTCTATGTACTCCCATTAATATGATGATGATGATAATCAGTTAAATCCAGGAATTCATTTGCAGTTTCAAAACTACTTTCATAAAAAAAATTCTTGATTCTTCTTAAGAAAAGTCCTTTTTTTTAAAAAAAAATAAGCAACTTTTGGTGTGTTTATTATCTTTCATTCCAGGATTCCCCCACCTCCTCATATTTTAACAGTGAGCAACAATTGCATTCAGCCTTCAAAAACTAAGACTTGATAACTAAGATCATTTAAATTGGTCTTTTTTGTTTGGAAAAAAAATACAGTGGATTTAATAGAACCTTTTGCCTCACACATTCGTGGGCCTGGTGGTTTTTTTTTTTTTTTTATTTAAGCAGGTGATCAGTCCATTTTAGTGTCACGGTGACATATATATGCTTATAAAAGTGAAACTGTGCTGATGGGAGTATCTTGCTGTTGTCAGCAGAATCAACATGACTTGTCCTTGCCAAAAATGTTTTATCTTACGGGACATTTTCTTTCTTTCAAGAAAAAAAAAAAAAGTGAAACTTGAACAACCTTACGGTGATGAAAGCTCCCTCCCCCTTCGGAAAGCACAGTGGAGGTGGCAGATCTGGCCATCAGAGAACAAAGGGCCAAAGAGCGAACCCGAGATGGTGAAATAAAATGTAACGTCAACAAAGAAAAGGCCATAGATAAATAGTAAAAGGACCAACTCACCACAAAAAACCCATTGACGTTTTCCCAGAGTCCAGGCGAAGCGCTGGTGACCGGTTAATGTTGGAATGTTTTCCTAGGGTTAAAAGGAGAACCGGCAGCAAGTCTGCTCGGAGTTTACAAAGTGTTTGAATAACACGGACAGTGTTTGGATAACACATTTTTAGTGGGGGTGAAAATAATAGAATTTATTGGGACATTTATATAGGCCCCCTTGGTTGTGTGTGGGGGGTGGTGGGGGGGATATAAACTATATATCATTGCACTCATCTATAACTCACCACTGTAATGTATCCATGCATGTATATATGTATTTGATGTGTAATAGTCCTGTAACAGCCAAATGCTTCTCAGTTTTGCTTTTAAAAGAGGAATGCCGTCACAGTAGTTACCTTTGGGGGGCGGGGGAGGGTGTAAAGAGTTCACCTGGCCAGGTTGGCCGTCACTGTGTGTTATCAGGGTGAGACAGTGGCATAAAGTTGGTATTCTTGCTTGAGACAACAGAGCAGAGATTCCTAACGGGCATGGCCTTGGCCCCATTGTAGCCACCAGAGGGTCCTGCTTGCTCCATCTCAGGCTGAGAGGTGCAAGAGTTGAGTTAATCCAGCCAGCATTTGGGTCTGGGGCTCCAAGGGGTCTCCCCGTTTCCTCCCCAATGTTGATGTTTTTGTTCAATGTATTCCAATACACTTGTCAGTTGAGCCACATAAAACCAGGCACCTTTCCATAAATGTCTCATTTGGATTTCATGAAGCTCGGGGTGTAATTGAAATCAAACAGCAAGCAGGCTGGAGGGCCCTGCTATTTGCCCACCCAGGCTAAGGAGGGTGCTGCCTGACGTGTTCCCTGGAGCCGCTGCCTTCCACTTTTCTGTTTCTCTGCTGGGAAAGAGCGTTGGTTGTTGTTTTATTTTAAAGTGCAGCTGGGACACATGAAAATAATGTTCATGTCTCTTTCCTTGGTTATAAGTAAAACCGAGCCAGCCCAAGGAGAGCCCATTCCAAGGAGGAAACCCCAGATTTGCTCATCTACAACTCTGTAGGCATGGAGACTTGTATATCCTATCTGTAATCATTAAAATGTGATTAGTTAATTAATACAGAAGGACCATTAAATGAGATGTCTTTATCTTGACGCAGTCAGAAAAAAAATATCTTTAGCTGAAACAGTCCTTTTCATTATGTTAAAAAAGAAAAAGGTATGTGTAATATCTGCTTACAAAATGTGATCTAAATGATGTACCTATTTTTCATGTTCTGAAAAGCCTGCGTTCCTGGACAGTTTTGTAGAGCCTGCATGTTGATTCTTTCTCGTTGTTTCTCCATCTGTAAAATGGGTTGAAGTTTGAGGGAATCAATAGATGTACGGGAGAGGTGGGGAGAGAGAAGCTGCAGCTTCTTGCCCCAAGAATCGGCCCTAGTCCGCTTGCACATACCACATCGGTCTACATTTCAGCAGGAGGTAGCGCCGGGACCCACGCGCTTTCCAGAGCTTGCTCTAGGGCTGGAATCAAATCAGCGCTTTCTGATGCGGCGCGGGGGACAGCTGGCCCGCGTTATGTGCGCCAGAGTGGGTCGGAGCGCTGCCTGTTGCCTGCGATGGCGCTTTGCCACGCGCAGCGCTTCCCTGGCCGCCTCGAAAGCAATTGGAAGGGGCACCGAGGCCCGCTCTCTCGCTGCGACAAAGCGCTACACGGCTATCCACCCCAGGCCACCCAATCCCCCCAATGGAGATCGGATCGCACCCCTACTTTTTCAGCAAACCTCCCGAAGCTCAAGGGTAACGTGGGGGAGCCTTCGAGTGGTTTCCAGGATCCCCTAGCCCCGGTCTACGTCGCCAAGCCACCCCGGCCGCGCGCCCCCTTCCTTTCCTAGCTCTCGCGTCCCGCTCGCGGAATCTCCACTTTGAAAATAAACCACCAAGTGTCCAGAAGCACAAAGGATTTGCAAAGTACAACTCTTCCGGCTTTCCTTGGGTCCAAATACAACAAGAGCCGGGGAGGTGGGAGTGGACGGTGGGTGATCAGCGCAGAGAGCCACGTCAAACCTGAACGAGGCTTGTGGGACGAAACGCTAGGAGCGCAGGGCTGAGCGCGCGCGGGGGGACCGCTTTCCTGGGGTCTGCGCCCGGGCTGCTCGGCTCCGGGACTACGAGGTCCTTGCGCCGACCCACTCGTTTCACTTGCTCCCTCCCCCTGGCTGGGCGGTGACCCTGAAAACCTGCGCGCGCGCTCGCTTCTCACCGCCGCGAAAAGCTGGTCAAAGCCCAGGAGCACCCGAGTTGCCTTAAGGACCAACCGCCTGGCTCTCTAACCCAGACGTGCCGACGTTGGCGCGGCTGTGGTTGGAACCTGGGTTCGAGCCGCTCTGCCCTGGCGTGTGGGAGCTCAGTACATCCCGCGGCCGCCTCATCTGTTGTGGGCGCAGAGTTTCCCGTGTGATCGTGTTCGGTTGGGGAAGCAGAGTCCCGGCATCTCAGCCGGAAAATGCGCTCCCGGAGCGATTACAAGCAGCGGCTGTAACTGCTTATTAACGGCGGAACATTCAGGCTCCTCCGTATCAGCAAGGAAACGTGCCCCATCCCCCGTAATAATAACACGGTATCTAGGATGGCACCACTCTGGACTCTGCGGTCTGCGGGAACTCAGGGGAGACGCAGGCAGCTGGGGCAAAGGGGCTTCATTCAATATCAAACTGATTATGTCACTGATTATTCTCCCTTCGGTGTCGCGCCGCGGAGGAGAGGCGCAGGGAATCGTCGCCGCGGGGCTGCAGGCGAACCTTTGTTTCGCCGCGTCAGGCCCAGCAGAAGATGGGGTGGGGGCAGGATCTGGGATTCGGGGAAACTGAGCGGCTTGCACTTTAAATGGCAGCGGGTAAGTGCCTGCCTCCGAAGGCAGGCGTGTTGGCGTGGGGATGAGGGTGTTGCCGGTATCCCACCCCACCCGGCTTCTGCTTCACCAGCTGAGCGCTTTGGCTCTCCAGGATGGCAGTGCGCGCCCGCCGTCCCCGACCCCAGAAGCCGAGCGCGAGGTTCCTCCCCCAAATCCTTCCCACGGCGGGAAAGGATGGGGCCAAACCAAAGTGATTCGCGTGCGCTGACGGCCCGGGAGTCTTCCCCCATCGGGAGGAACGTGTACCTGAAATTACAGGGAAACAGTCGCTTGGGCCTCTCTCCAACTCTCCAGATTCTCACCCTCAGGGACAGGGGCCTCCCAGCAAGCCAACTTGCAGGGCCTTCTCCCTCCCGGCCTCTAAAACCTGCATTTGTCTCTCGGAGCGCTGAGGTGACGTGGGCCCCGCTACGGAGACCCCAAACCCTGTTCCCCTAAACTCCAGCGAAATACAAACATCAGAATTGATTCTCGCAGCAGGGCAGAGTCAAAAAAAAAAAAAAAAGAAAGAAACAAAAGAAAAGAAAAGAAAAAAGAAAAGAAAAGAAAAGAAAGGAAAGAAAGAAAGAAAGAAAGAAAGAAAGAAGAAAGAAAGAAAGAAAGAAAGAAAGAAAGAAAAATCAGACTAAAAGAAAAGAAAGTTGCAGGCGACTTGATCCAATTAGTACATGCCTAATTGAATTAGTGTCACCTCCATCAGCCAATAGGCGGGTCCCGGGGCTGTGGGGCCTCGAAGCCCCTCCCTGGCAGCACATATATAAAGCAGCCAATGACAGCCTGCAAGTTTCCAAAGTGGTCAACTTGACCGGTAGCTTGGCAGCCGCGAAGGGCAGAGAGGCTAGCGCCGGTGGGTGGATGGGAAGAGAGAGCCAAGTCCTCTTCTTACTGGGCGTGAGTGGGGGAGGAGCCTGGGGGTCCGGGGCGGCTAGCGGGACGGCTCAGAAAACAGGAGCGCTTCTCCATCAGTTTCACCTCCCGCCCGGCAAGCTCAGTGCGCTTTCCCTGCGGAAAGGACGCTGGGCTGCGTACGCGCGAGGGTGCCTTAGCCGCCCCCGTGTCGCCAGGTGGGTAGCCCCGACACCGGAGGAAGGGGAAGTTACCTTCCCCTCGGAAGAGGGCGCTGGCTCCCCCATCCAGCCTTTATAATAAGGCCGCGGGAGGAGAGGAAGCCTTGCCGTCTGCACTCTGTAAAGCATGCAGTTAGGGGAGCAGCTCTTGGTGAGCTCGGTGAACCTGCCCGGCGCGCACTTCTACCCGCTGGAGAGCGCGCGGGGCGGCGGGGGCGGGCCCGCCGGCCACCTCCCCGGCGCGACCCCCTCGCCCCAGAGGCTGGACTTAGACAAAGCGCCGAAGAAGTTCTCGGGCAGCCTCTCGTGCGAGGCAGGGAGCGGGGAAGCCGCGGCCGCCAGCGCGGGGGCCCCCGCGGTCATGCTCAGTGACGCCGACGCCGGGGACGCCTTCGCCAGCACCGCGGCCGTGGCCAAGCCCGGGCCCCCGGACGGCCGCAAGGGCTCCCCCTGCGGGGAAGAGGAGCTCCCCTCAGCCGCCACTGCAGCAGCCACCGCCGCGGCCGCCGCCACCGCGCGCTACTCCATGGACAGCCTGAGCTCGGAGCGCTACTACCTCCAGTCCCCCGGGCCGCAGGGCTCCGAGCTGGCCGCGCCCTGCTCGCTCTTTCCGTACCAGGCGGCAGCCGGGGCGCCCCACGGACCTGTGTACCCGGCTCCCAACGGGGCGCGCTACCCCTATGGCTCCATGCTGCCCTCCGGCGGCTTCCCCGCCACCGTGTGCCCACCCGGGAGGGCGCAGTTCGGCCCGGGAGCCGGCGCCGGCGGCGGCGCGGGCGCGGGCGGCGGCGGGGGAGGCGGCCCGGGAGCCTATCAGTACAGCCAGGGGGCTCCGCTCTACGGGCCGTACCCCGGGGCAGCAGCCGCGGGTTCGTGCGGAGGATGGGGGAGCTTGGAGGTTTCTGGCTCCAGTTTACGTGCTCACGTCTACCTATGCAACCGGCCCCTGTGGCTCAAATTCCACCGCCACCAGACCGAGATGATCATTACGAAACAGGGCAGGTGAGCACGGCGCGGAGGGGGCGCGGGGCGCGGGGCGGCCAGGGACCGTGTGGCCCGCAGCAAGGCCGGGGATGCACTCTGCTTGGAAAGTGTTTTTCCGTGCGCAGTAAGTGGAGATGCTGCATCTCCAATTCCTCGTCCCTCCCCTCTACTCACGGGCGGTCGGTGCAGGGTGTACTGTTACGGCTGCCGCCTCCCTCCCGTTACCCTTACCTGGATGGAGGAGGAGGAGGCGGCGGCGGCGGAAATGGAAATCGAAGCTTGTCCACAAAGCTGGATTTACTAGATCCGCCCTCTCGGCGATACGCTGCTAGACCGAGAGGAACGGGATGGGGGGTGGGGGTGGGGGGCCGGGAGGCGCAGGGGTTGTCCCCCTGAGCGCAGTAGATGGGCTCCTGCAGTTTTAGGCGCCAGGGTCTCCATGGGGCACCTCCGGAGGATGGAGGTAGTTGGTTAGGCAGGTCTTGGAGCCAGACCTGGCTGGGGTTCGGGGACGAGAAAGTTCTGATGCACATCCAATTGCTAACGGTGATTACTCCTGCGGAAAGTAAGGGGCGGAGGGAGAGGGACTCTCAAAGGGGACTTTGAGCCTTACCAGTAGAATTGGAAAAAGACATTTTCACATCATGGAAGGAAGAAAAAATGAATGAGCGCCTTAAAAAGTCGAGAACTTGAGTGGGGAGAGGACACAGAAGCACGTGACTTGGGGGCAAATTATTTTGGACAAGAGATGTCCAAAGAGGTGCCAACTCAAAACGATTGGGCATAGTAAGGGCCACTTTCCCGGGATTCTGTTCATTCTGTAGATTGCTAAACGTCGGACTCCCACCCTCCCCCAGGTGCCCGCGAACCTGGCCGAGCACGGGCCTGCGCTCGGGGTGATTAAATCGCTTCTCATGGCTCTGTTCCCTCGCACAGGCGCATGTTTCCTTTCTTGAGCTTCAACATAAACGGACTCAACCCTGCCGCCCACTACAACGTGTTCGTGGAGGTGGTGCTGGCCGACCCCAACCACTGGCGCTTCCAGGGGGGCAAGTGGGTGACCTGCGGCAAAGCCGACAATAACATGCAGGGTGAGGAGAGAGGAGGCCCTGGCAGGGGGGAGCAGGTGGGGAACCCCTGACACAAGCGTTTCCCCCACACACACACACACCTGGAACCTAGAGGTGTCAGCATGAGTTTCTTTGTCTTGAGTGTTTGGCTGAAAGAGAGAATTGCTAAGTCAGATTTCTTGCTTACCAATATACAGAGCTTTAACCATAACCCTACTGCAGCCCCCCAGTTTCTACGTTTGAGTAAAGAATTGTCATAAACTCTCGGGGTGGCAAGGGCTCCTGGCATTCTAATGTTCATCTGAGAAAGCCTTCCCCAAGGTTGAATCCCACCCATAAAAATGCAACCATTTCCATCAGATGTTGCCCTGAACTACATGAGGCATCCCCCGTTGCCTCCATTTTTATATTTTGAGGTCCTGTTAAGATGAGCACCTTGTCAAGGAAGGCCTGGAAACACGGGGGCTCTGGAGGGGGTGTGGTGGGATGTATCAGTGGAGTCTAATGGTCTCCATTGGCCTTTCTAAGCAGCTCGTGCTGGGGAGGTTTGTGCTGTAAGGCCTGCTCTTAAACCTTGCCCAGAGATAGTAAGACGTCCTTCCCCTCCTCCGCTCCATTTGTAAACAGCGCTCTATGCTTAGGTCCTGTGTTTTGTTTCATTTTCTCTCAGGCAACAAAATGTACGTCCACCCAGAATCTCCTAATACTGGTTCCCACTGGATGAGACAGGAGATTTCCTTTGGGAAGTTAAAACTCACCAATAACAAAGGCGCCAATAACAACAACACTCAGGTAGGGTGACAGAGGGTATGTCTTCTGGCGAGTGATCTCTTTTCTAACAGGTTCCCATACGCTTCACTGCTTTTACCTGTTTACTCGCCTATTTCTAAGCTTTTTTTTTTTTCTTTTGACCTTTCTCATTCTCACTTTCACACTGGATTTCAATAACAGTGAGTTGACTATTAGGAACAGAAATACTGAAATCTTTGGGGGACTTAGGAAACCCAGAGGAAAGAGTGCTTTCGAAACATGCACGCCCAGCTGTTTTGTTACAAAAGTGGCGATGATCAGATGTTAAAAATGGCGATAGAAAAAGAAGTAGCTGTTGGTGGGGAGCAAGCAGGAGTCCCATTCCAAAATATGCAGTTTGTTCAAGTCTACTTTTGTTGAACCTTTAAGAGACTGTTTCGATTTGGCCCCTCTGTTCCTGTACCACTTCCAGATGATAGTCCTCCAGTCTTTACACAAGTACCAACCACGACTGCACATTGTGGAAGTTACAGAGGATGGCGTGGAGGACTTGAACGAGCCCTCAAAGACTCAGACCTTTACCTTCTCAGAAACGCAGTTCATTGCCGTGACGGCCTACCAAAACACCGATGTGAGTGCCCCAAATGTCCCACGACTCTGGCAAGCTAGGCCCAGCGTGCCAAAGCACTCAACAACTCTCTTTCTCCCCTATCCAGATAACGCAGCTAAAGATTGATCACAACCCCTTTGCCAAGGGCTTCAGGGACAACTACGATTCGTAAGTGCTGCTTTTGTCCATGCTTGCGTGTCACCTTGGAGCAGGACATTCATAATCAGACACTTTCCTAGGAACATATTCTGGGAAAAGCTTTCATACTTGAGACTTTCTGTTTTTATTTTTACTTTTTTTTTTTTTCCTGCCTGGACTAACGTTGCTTTAGAATTTTCACAGAGGGCTTTTGTTCATTTCTAAAGAAATGTAAAGGACTTTAAAATGAGGAGCATTTTTCTTTTTAACATTTGAGTGGAGATTTGACATTTTCATAATCTGCATTTACATATCTTTCCATGTAATCCCAACTTTCTTACCCTCTCAGGAGCAAGTATTACTACTACCACCTCCCCCCGCCCCCTTTTTTTCTTTTACATAAGAAAAACCTGACACTAAGAGGATGTAATTTTCACATCAACAACAAGGCTCTGCAGATGCCTTTTAAATGTGGCATTCCTCCCACCACACTGACAAGGGAGAGTTGTTGCTCTGAGTTCCTCAAATCCTAGGATTTGCAAAGGTGGACTTCCTATAGTTTAAATACTTAATACCTGGGAGGGAACTTTTTCTTACACGGTGGGAAAATTCCCCCCTGGAACCAAGAGTCCAAGTTCAGACGAGCCAGGGCATCTCCTGCCTCTGTCCCTCCACACCAACAGACCAGTGCGTTTTCATTTCTGGGAATTTGCTTTGTTTGGGGACATTAGGGTTATTTTTTTTTAAGTGTTTTTCTTTATATTGTAGCATGTACACCGCTTCAGAAAATGACAGGTTAACTCCATCTCCCACGGATTCTCCTAGATCCCATCAGATTGTCCCCGGAGGTCGGTATGGCGTTCAGTCCTTCTTCCCGGAGCCCTTTGTCAACACTTTACCTCAAGCCCGATATTATAACGGCGAGAGAACCGTGCCACAGACCAACGGCCTCCTTTCACCCCAACAGAACGAAGAGGTGGCCAACCCGCCCCAGCGGTGGCTTGTCACGCCTGTCCAGCAACCTGGGACCAACAAACTAGACATCGGTTCCTATGAGTCTGAATATCCGTCCAGCACCTTGCTCCCCTATGGCATTAAATCCTTGCCCCTCCAGACATCCCATGCCCTGGGCTATTACCCTGACCCAGCCTTCCCTGCCATGGCAGGGTGGGGAGGTCGAGGTTCCTATCAGAGGAAGATGGCCGCTGGGCTCCCATGGACCTCCAGAACCAGCCCCCCGGTGTTCTCTGAAGATCCACTCTCCAAGGAGAAAGTCAAAGAAGAAATGAGCTCTTCTTGGATAGAGACTCCCCCTTCCATCAAGTCTCTGGATTCCAACGATTCGGGGGTGTACACCAGCGCTTGTAAGCGAAGGCGGCTGTCTCCCAGCTCCTCTAGCAACGAAAATTCTCCCTCCATAAAGTGTGAGGACATGAACGCCGAAGAGTACAGCAAAGACACCTCAAAAGGCATGGGGGGATATTATGCTTTTTACACAACTCCCTAAAGAGTGGTTTTTGACCTCATCAAAAATGAGCTGAGTTTTTTGCAGATGAACTTGGTGGTGTTTTTTGTTGTCTTCTTTGCCTAGGTTGCCAAAAAGACGTTTGCCTTCCACCTTGATGCATCCTGTTCTGTGCAATTCTCTAAAAGAAGGTGCCAAAGCTTTTTGATTGCTGCAGGTAACGGAAACGAGCCTAGCATTTTATTTCTTCTTTCTGAAATACAGTTAACGGAGGACTTGGAAGGGTTTTAAAATCTGAAGGTTATTCAAGGTTCTGCATTTATTTATTGGAAACACTAAAACATTCAGAGAATGGGGCTGTGAAGATGGAGTGCTGAGCGCTATCCAATGAGTTGAAAGCTTTGGTTCTTATTTCTGTTTTTTTTTTTAAATCTGTGAGCATATAGAAGCCCAGAATCGGGAAGGTATTTTGCTTCTAAAAGAGAAGGGCTGGTCCGTAAGCTTCAACAGGGGACTTTTTGCTGTTACCTTCTGCTGGGGACAAAAGATGTTAGGCCTGGGAGGCAAGCAAAACTTTTGTAAAAGAAGGTACTGGTCTTACTGACTTTGATTCCTCCCAGGCTTTCAGCACAAGCCATGTCTGCCCTGGTTCAGGACTGCCTCGCTGGCTAGGCCTCTGCTGTGTGCCCGGGTGGCTCAGAAGACTCAGGAGAGGACAAGGGAGGGAGTCAACTCCCCCCCACCCCCAAAACTAAAGAAAGAAAAAAAAAGAATGAAGGAAAGAAAACTTTAAAGTGTATAGTTTGTGTGCTTAGATACACTGTAGAATAATGTGGAATATATTGTACAAATAGTCTACCTATGTGTCCGAGATGATGTGAAATCGGTGCTTTGGCTTTGTACAGAATGTGCAGATCACCTAGCAACAGCTGCAGAGGAGGGGGGGTCGTTTCTCTCCTCATCCCGACCGTACTGGGGAATATACTGTTTACTTTTTAGATAGTTAAGAATGTATTCAGCTACTCTGTACTTAACTTGAACCGTGTCTAAGGGAAACGCCTATTTCGTCCTCTGCCTTCGCCACCCCCACTGCCCAACTTGGTAATGTGAAGAAAGTAAAACCCGATGCCACAGCCCCTGTAGGCTTTTTAGAGACCTTGGATTTTCATGTACAGTCTTAGTCATTTTTTAATAAATGTGGTTCATTAAGGGAGCAGGCAGAGCTCTGTCTTCTGTACTCTGGGTTTTCATGGAAAGATCTTATTTTGCTTTTGCTTTCCACCCTCCTCCCGCGTGAACACTGTTTCACCAACCCCTCTCCCTGCCATGGAAGGCTCTGGAATCTCTAAGTGGACACTGTAGTCGTGGGGGGTGGGATGCTTTTTATTTATTTTATTTTTTTATCCTCGAACATGAATGGGGTTGTTTCCTCACCCCTCTGGGAAGTCTGGACAGTGGGTATGGGGGCTGAGGGTGGAGGTTGCCCAGATGCAAGATTGCCTACACCAGGGCTAATTCAAACCTGGAGAACCTGGGCGTCCGGGCTCTGGGCACGTTCCTAAGGCTTACTCGGGGCCACCCGTCCCTGACCCACATGGGCTCCCTGGGAACCCCCGAGGCCCTTTGAGCGCCCACGAGTTCCGGGTCGGCGAGGAGCGGCGCGGAGCTGACCGCCCACAGCTCAGCTCCTGCTCCCACCGGCGGCTGCTGCGCGGAGCCCGCGGCTGCGCTCCTCGGCGGCTGCGGGCCTGGCCCGGGGCGCTCTGCGGGCAGCCAGACTCGCCGGGTGACACTGGGCCCGCGGGGGCGCGACGCCTCCCCACGAGGACCCCAGTCCTCCCGCCCCTCCGCGTTTAGCTCCGTGTATTTGGCGCTGTCACTCCCCCAGGAGGGCGGACGCTGCCCCGTCCCCTGGCTGAGCCCTGGATCCGCCGAGGAGTTAAACCGAGGATGGGGCGGAGGGCCCTTTGTCCCCCTGCCAGACGTCCCGCCAGGTTTATCAGCAGACGGCTTCGGGCCCCGCTGGCAAACCTCCCCGCCCCCTCCTGACCCTCCCGGGGTAAAGGTCTGGCCGGGAGGGTCCCTCTGCTCACCGCGGCGCGGAAATGCAGCTGCTAAGAGGATTAGCTGCTGGGAGGCGAGCAATCAGCCGGGACCTCCTCCCCTTCCGCGTCCAATTAAGGCCGCTGGGAGCTCGGACCTCGCCTCTCCCCCGTTTCCCATCCCCTCCACCCTTCAAGGGCCCACGTTCTTCCCGCGCCGCCGCCGGTGACCTCGGGAGCTCAGACTCCAGCGCCGCGTCTCCGACCGACCGTGCAGGTTCAAAACGCTTTGTCAACGCCGCCCTGGATCTCACCTGAGCTGGGAGCGAAAGCCTTGAAGTTTGGTTTATGTATATTTATTTTTTATTATTATTTTTTTTTAGCAAGCAAGGCTATTTACTGTGCTTTCATTACAAAGGGCATTTCACATGACACTTTTGCTACCACTTCAAACACAGGCATCCTTCTATCACTAAAATGAAAATGATCTCAAAGATTTTTTTTTTTGGGGGGGGGGTTTCCACTAACTAACAGTGAACTTAGATAACTGAGTCATGTTTGTATTTTTGATGACATTCAGACCCCTAACCTGGTCTACGTCCCCTACCCGCCCCCCACCCCACCCCATCCCCAAGAAGCAGCGGGTGTTGGGAGATGCTAAGGAATTTCCACGCGGCGCCCTCCTGCTCTGCCCTCTAGAAAGCCCGACAGGGCGCATCGCCGCCGGGACGGAGGGACGGAGCCGCCGCTGGCCCCCGTCTATTTCGAATCCTGTATATTTTTGCACCGTACAGTGCAAAGCACCTGGCACTTGTGAAAAGTCCCTCACCGTGTTTAATAGAAACGTTAGTGGCTGAGTGGCCCCAATTAACACCTTGTGATAAGGCATTCCTAAGATGGAGTGTCAGACACCAAATTGTGAAGAGATGTATCTAATTAATCCTCCTAGGATGACACCGATAAACAAGCCTCGATTTAAATAAAGATCAAGGGCGCGGCGCCCGGTTTGTTTACATTCGCCGGCAGGGTCCCCGCCTCTGCCCCCGCGCAGGCGGCGCTCCCGGCGCGCGGCTGGGAGACCTCGGCTTGGGGGTCGGCTGGCTCGCCGGGGTTCGCTTCACCTCCGGTGCTGCCCCGGACAAAAAAATACACCAAAACAAGTCAATGAGCCGCAAGGACGGAGGAGAACGAAGTGGGGAATGCTATTTGCCCTTTTCCAACACGTGTCCTTTTGCATCGCCACTTTTGGGTGGTTAGGGTTTTTAAAAAAAGTCCACAGGTAGCCCTTGGAAATCTTTTTTGCTTTGGGGAGAACTGTAAGCCGGACCTTCCTCCAACCCCCTACCCCGCCTTGGCACGAGTTAGCCTCCCCCACCCCCGCCAGGGCCCCAGGATCCCCCCACCCCCACCCCACCCCCCTCCTAGGCGCTGGAGCTGAGCATTGCTGGGATGTAGGGCAGCTATCCTGGGACGGGGCGGGGAGCCGCCCACTGGGAAAGGCCGGAACAGTCGGACTCGAAATCGGGGAGGAGGGACAGCTGCGCACTAGCGCGCCCCGGTCCCCGTCTGCACCAGGGCCGGTTCGGAGCCCGCGGGGAGTCCGCGGCAACGCACCTCTCAGCTCCGCAGGGGAGAGCGTGGAGGCTCCAAATCAGCGTCTGGTCCTAGCGCCCTTCCTTTGCAGACTCCGAGGGTCCACTTTAAACCCGCAGTCCCTTCCTTCCTTCTGAAGCAAAGGGGCGGGGGTGGGGGGGCTGGGGGTGATGCAGGTTATTTACAAATTATGCAGGTGTCATGGAAACGCTCTGCATAAACACATTCCCGCACATCTCTTGATTTTAATCGAAATTGAGCCCCAATGGAGACAGAACTTTTAAAAGCACTCATTTTCCACTCCCCTTTCCCGCCGGCACCCGCGAGGTCCCCCCACCATGCTGCACGCAGACTCCAAAAGTCTGGTTTTCACCTCGCGGAGATTTCGGCCTCCTCAGAAGGCTCTTTTAAAAAGCAGCTTGCAAAACGGTGTTGGCGAGCCCGACGGAGTCCCCTTCTATGGAATCCCCATCCTTCCGTCCCTCATCCCTCCGGTTCAGACTTTCTAGCACGCGAGCCCCGCAGGGCCAGCTTGGGGGACTCGAACCTGAGGAACCCATCCACCTGCGCCTGTCTCCGTCGGGGGTCGGGCCCCCTCCGACGACCTGCAGAAACCTGGGCCCAGCGCATACATTTGGGGTTCTCTGGAGTTCCCGCCCGCGCGCACCCGGCACGGAGCTCCTCTTCACCCCGCCCAGGAGCTGAGCGGGTTCGTATCAGCCAGAAGTTAAACTTTATTGGAAAAAAAAAAAAATAGGGACTCTGATCTTGGTGACCACCGAATTTCTCCTATTACGGCTTAAAGGAAAAGTAAACTTCTCCTGGCCATCCATTTACCCCTCTCCCCGCTTTCTCCACCGGCCCTAGCTACCCTTTCGCGACGCGGAGGGCGCGCATCGAGTTTCCCAGCGCAAGGATTTAGCTGCCCCCAGCGATGCTCCCTAAGATCCCAGCTTCTGCTGGGTCCCAGGCCGCCGGAGGAGCGGGGCGTCGCTGCTTATTTTGGGCAGCAGGGCGTGCACCCCCAGCTTTAAACTCTCCTCCCCCCGCCCCCCTCCCCCCGATTCCCGGCTCCTTAAAAATCCCGAAACTTCCTTCTACAAGTTCTTGTGGAGGCAGCAAGGCTCGAACAGTAACTTCTGTAATTTTTAGGCTCGACTCAGCTTCCCCCGCGCTTTGGGCGGGAAGGAGGACCCGGCGACCTGCCCTTGGCCTTGGGACTCGCGCAGTCTCGGCGCGGGGCTGCAGCCGGGCGTCTTCTCTGGCCGGTGAGCAGCCTTCGCCATCTGGTGGCCAGAACGAGTAAGGATCTTCCCAGCCGTTGCATGCTCTTCAGGTCCTGAAATAAGTCTTTTCTTCATCCCACTCCCCTTGTTCCTTTCCAAAGCTTCTTGTTTGGGGAGGAGCCCGGGTTTGGAATTTTAGGACCTGAAGTTCTAGTCCCCGAGGCCGGGGTTGACTAGCTGCGATTGCTCCAAGCTTCTTGGGTCAGTTCCTCATCCGTGATGTGTTGATTCGAAGTAGTACCCGGGAGGAAGAAATGGGATCATAAACTTAACTGTGTTGTAAGTTGTTGAGTAGCTCCAAGTCTTAATAGGCATTATTAATTACTAATTTTATAACGTGATTTGTGAAGCGTTGGCAAGTGGGAGATTTTTTATTCATTAAAAAATGACAAAATTTCAAACATGCAGGAAAGTAGGGAGCAACGGGTCCCCCCATGTAGCTGTCTTTCAGCTACAACAACCAACAACTCCTGACCACTCCTGTTTCATTGAATAATCCCACCCCCTTCTTTCCACCACAAATCACAGAAACCCCTAATCCAGTTATTTCCATGTATAGCCCTAAAAAATTATTTCAGAAATATATCATTGCGTATACATTTTAAATATTCATATATTTAAAAATATATAAAGTTTTTGTTGTTTTTCTTGTTTTTTGTACAGTTAGTTTGTTTGGATCAAGTCCCACACTTCTGGTTGATTCTCTGAATCTAGACATCTTCCTGTTGCTCCCCTTTTCTATTTTTTCCCAGCAATTTATTGAAGATGTCTGAGCATTTATTCTGTCTAGTTTTCCAAGTTCTGGATTTTGCTGATTGCATTTCTGTAGTGATAATAAACATCACCCTCTGACCCTTGTATTCCCCACAAAGTGGTAATTAGATATGAAGACTTGACCTGATTCAGATTCTGTGTTTTGGGCAATGATATTCCTACATTGATGGTAGTCTTCCATCAGGAGGCCCATGATGTCTGGTTTGTCTCTTCTTGGAGCATGCCATTGTACATTGATGATTGTCAACTAGATCCATTATTTCACTAGGGGCTTGACAAAGAAGGTAAATTTCAGTGCAGCTATTATTATCAACGCACTCATGAGAAAGTTGTACTCAATGACACTTTGTTTTCTTAACATGTTTTTTCAGCTTTATTGAGATGTAATTGACATAACATTGTGTAAGATATACAGAGAGATATGTCAATTTTCATTTATTCATTCATTTGTTGATGTACAGTCAGGTTGTTTCCATATTTGGGCTAGTGTGAATAAAGCTGTGATGAACATGGGGGCACAGATACCTCTTTGAGATAGTGAGTCTCAATGTCACTTTGAATGGGATATTAAACTGAGCAACCCAAAAAGTCAGAGTCTCTGCTCTTCACATATTATCTCAGGAAAACAGCTGTGGCCCTCTGAGAAACATGGGCCCTAGAAAAATCCAGTGAGAATGAACAAAGTACATTAATTGATAAGCTTTAGTGGATGACACACATTTATTAAAACAGTTTGCTACACACACATTGCTAAGAAATCATATTAAACCAGTGCATAACAGTGTGATGGAGTCTGTTTCTATTTGCCTTTCTACTCCCAGAGCAAATTATCAATCTCTTAATCCTCTTAAAATATATTTTGAAAATTGATAAAGAGGATCATATGAAAAATCATAAGCCATAAAAAGGACTATCAAATGATTTGATGGCTGTTATGGGAAAGCAGCGATTTCATCCTTGGCAAGTAAAGAAAGTGATTTCCTACCACTTAGTTTGGAGTCTAGGCAGGTTTGAAGAGGGGATCTGATGGACAGAAGATGGGGAGGGGGAGTCCATGGGACTGCCAGGTTATTATCCACAATCCACGGCCCAAACTTCTGAAACTGGATGGAGTTGGTGACTGAGAATATCATGGTAATTCTAAGAATAACAAGGGTAGATTTTAACAGGTACATGCCATTGCTATACTAGTAATCCCATCCCCTTCCTCATCCCAGACACCAAGTTGTAGGCTATTCCAAAGGCCCCCAGGCAGTCAGAATATTTGCTGCAATAGCCTTTGTTACCATTTTTTCTTGTAATATCCAAATTTTCATGCCCTGAGAATGTGGCCTTCTGTTGATTAGACTGCTTTCTAAGTCCTTTAGTCACTGAATTGGAGAGCTGGAAGGCAGGCACTTTAGAGACTGATCTAGTTCCGTCCACCCCACTACACAGAGGCAGATTCGAGGGTCACAGGGCTCACCTGGGTGCCAGGCCCCCGAGGAGTCCATTGGTTCTGCAGCATACATACCACAAGGGATAAAGTATAAGTTTATATTTTAAACTTACAAAAAATTTCAGAGGCCTGTAAAATATGTAGTCATGAAAACATAAAATTCTAAAGGATGGTTTTCATTATTGTTTCTGTTGCTTTTCAGGGAATGAACAAAACTTGAGAGCTAATTGGTTCAATGATTAATTGTTCTTTATTCCGCTCCCCCCCCCCCCCAAGCCTGCCAGGGAGTGGCGTCTCTTTGCTCTTGCACTTTGGCCTACACTCAGCTCTGGGTTGTAAAGCCACAGACTAGATGTCTTCCATCCTACGTACTTGCTGGCCCTCTTCATCTCGGCAGGCAGATTTTATCGTGATCTTACAAGTCTAAAATCCAAGAACAGTCTTTGACATTTTACTTCCTCCAGCATTCCTGTTCTTTCCTGTGCTCAAAAGGTGATTGTTGATCTAATTAATCCACTAATTAGACTATATTTAGAGACCACATAGCTGTTACAGCAAAGCACAGAGGAACATGGGTTGAGTTATTGTGCAAAAGTGTGTATAAAGCCTGTATGTGGAGGGTGTGTATTTGGGTTCCAGAGCTGAATATCATTAAGCTGAGATCAGAGAGTGCAAAATAGGATTTGTATAAAATGGTAGGGTGGGTATCTAGTATTTTCTTAAGGACCCTTCTGCTCAGAGCTGTCAAAACAGATTGTGTAAATAGACTAGACTGCCTGGCCAGCCTGGCTCAGTGGTTGAGTGTCGACCTATGAACCAGGCGGTCACGGTTCAATTCCCCACTAGGGTACATGCTCCAGTGTGGGCCGATCCCCATTGTGGAGCATGCAGGAAGGAGCTGATCAATGATTCTCTCTCATCATTGATATTTCTATTTCTCTCTCCCTCTCCCTTCCTCTCTAAAATCAATAAATACATATATATTTTAAAAACTATAAATAGACTAGATTGAGGGAGGTAATCATAATCATATTGATGAAATGCTCTTTTGAAAGACAAAATGTAAATAGAAGACTTTAGAATTAATTCTTAATCTGGAGGTGGATTTCTCAAAATAACTCCTTCTTATTCCTCTTTCCCTTTCAGCAGAAGGAAACTTGCTGAGAAAGGGTAAAGCAAGGATTCCTGAGCCCTGGAATTTAAGGTTAGCCTTCTAAGGACCCTCCAGTTGTTTTGAGATATCCCCAGAAAAGATGTTTAAAGAATAAATGGAAATCTGTATTCGTATATGAAAACTCCATTATTTCTCAATATTGGCAACTTATTTGAAAAAAAATTAAACAACTGAAACAGTTTTTGAGAAAGATTCAGCTATAGACAATTAGCTTTGTCCCCTGATCTAGATCAAGGATTTAATTCTAATTAACTCTAAAAATATATATCTCAAAAAGCAGGACTTCCCCAAGACAAGTTATAGTAACAAAGATGTGATTTATCTTTCTGTCTGGAAAATAAATTCTAAAATGAAAAATAAAAACAACAAAATAGAAGAAAAAAAATGGCTTCCAAGTCATTGGACATTGGGCAGGTAGAATAGCAATCCATTGGAGAAGAGAAACAAGTGAGGAGAACCCTAAGGTTGCTCTAACTTACTGCCTGGAGAGTGTCCAGGCTGCATTCAGGGTGAGACTGGAGGCTCAGGCAGAGCCTAGCAGGCTACTTAAGTTGAGAACATAGCGTTGCAAGGCCAGGGGAGGTAACAACGGTGGGAATTCAGGGCAAAGTTCCAGAGAGGAGAATGCTGTAGATTCTGATTAGCAACTGCCTATGAAGAAACTTCCCAAAGTCCCGGGAACAACCACCCAAAAGGATCAGGTATGATTTCTCAACCTCAGCACTACTGACCTTTTGGGACAGATAATTCTTTATTTGGGGGGGGGGGGGGGGCTACAGGATGTTTAACAGCATCCTGGCTTCTACCAACTAGATGTCAGTAGCAGCACCCTATCCCCACCCTGAGCTGTGAAACAAAAAATGTCTCTAGACATTGACAGAGGTCCTGGGTGGGGCAAATTTGCCCCCAGTTGAGAACTAGTGGCTGGTAGGAATTAATACCATTGATTTTTTTCATTTTATAGCTTGTACTCCGCTCTCTTACCAAAGTCCCTGGTTTATACTGGAATTTTAATGAAGTTCCTTAGGATTGCTAGAGAGTCAACAGTTAAAGGATATCTTGTCTCTCTATCTCTACTTTATGAAACTCTTATTTTGTTTTCTGTTCTTACTGCTTTGGTTAGGATCTCTAAAGCAATGTCTTCTTAAACTACAGGGAAAATTTATTAAAAGTCTGAAGAGCCAGGCTTGGCACTAGGACAACACGTGACATTTCCTTCCATTTATGCATCAGTTGTTTTTTTCAAGACTCAAAGCTGTGGAAGGGAAATTCCAACTGGTTGAACTTAGGTCTTCTGCCCACACTTAGCAGTATTGGGACAATGAGAGGATTAGCTCTTAAATCCCCAATAGGGAGGTCAACTAATCCAGATGCACTGCAGTAGAGGAGAGATACTACACCCGAGAGAGCCTGGAAGCTGCACAAAAGGAGATGCCAGGTGTCCAAAAGTGAACGATGTCTTTCTGAGTGGGCATCATATGGGAATAACTTTGTTGTGAAGTGAGTCCTAATGCCCGCTCCCCTTTGGTAAAAATATTTCATAATACCCCCGGTTAGTCTGCTTGTGCTACCATAAGGAAATACCATAGATTGAGTGGCCTAAACAAGAGAAATTTATTTTCTCACAGTTCTGGAAGCTGGGACATGGAAGACTAAGGAGCTGGAGCTGACAAGGTGGGTTTCACTCTGAGGCCTCTTCTCATGGCTGTAGGTGGCCACTACCTTGCTGTGCACGCACATGGCCTTTCCGTGGTGCCTGTGTACAGAAAGAGAGAGAGAGAGAGAGAGAGAGAGAGAGAGAGAGAGAGGGAGAGGAGAGAGAGAGAGAGGGAGAGAGAGAGAGAGAGAGAGAGAGACAGACAGACAGACAGACACTGGTATCTCTGATAAGAGGGCACCACCCTCATGACCTCATCTAACCCTAATGACCTCCCAAAGGCCCCATCTCCAAATACCATCATATTGGGGGTTGTTTTCAACATATGAGTGAGGTGGGGGCAAGAAACACAGTTCAGTCCATAGCACCCTTTTATTATCCTGAGAGGAAATGCATAGATAATATAACTGCCTATAGTCACAGTTTTATAAAGTGAATATGATCACCTGGAATATAAAGGAGACATTTGAAAAAGTAATTCAGGATAAGATGCTATAAGAATTTTTTATAAGCAAGTGCTTGGGCACAACTCTACTAGAAAACACGAGTAGGCAAATATCTGACTAGGCATAGAAATACCATGAATATGACTATTAAAAATGTAGGCTGTTACAAGTGTGTGGGCTGGTCATTCAAATTACCATGAGGCTGAAATGGAAAACAACTCCTAGTAACATTCTGATCCAAACAGAATATAATCTTCTGTTTATTTAAATGGTATTTGCATTTCTAAAAATTTGGTAAGTATTAAACCATGTTATTTTGCCCTAGCCGGTTTGGCTCAGTGGATAGGGTGTCGACCTACAGACTGAAGAATCCTGGTTTTGAGTCACGTCAAGGGCATGTACCCTGGTCATGCTCCTGGTTGCAGGCACCCTGGTCAGGGCATGTGCAGAAGGCAACCAATTGAAGTATCTCTCTCATATTGATGTTTCTCTCTCTATGTTCCTCCCCGCCTTTACTCTCTCTAAAAATCAATGGAAAAATATCCTTGGGTGAGGATGAACGAAAACCATGTTATTTTTGTATTTATATGTAAAATGAAATTAGGTTCTAGGCTCAGATTGTTACAAAGAGGGCATGCTCCTACAGGTAGTGTGATATGATAAGGTAGGCACTGACCAGTCAGAAGGACACTAGCTGTGGCCCACCACTGCTGGGCATTACCCTTTCATCAATGGATTGTGTGTGTGTGGTTGGGGCAGGGAGTTCCAAGGGGTCCCTAAGGAAGAAGCTGTGGCAATTGGGGCATCTGGGAGGCAGTGGCTGTTTACCAATCATCATGTTAGCATATTATTCTTTTAACAATTGCTTCAAAATGTCTACCTCTCTTTAGGTTAATTCTAGAAGTAGTTTACTAAAAATCAAGCATTTCTCTTAGTATTCTCTTACCGCCATTTTATATTCAGACTAGAGGCCTGGTGCATGAAATTTGTGCACAGGTAGGGTCCCGAGGCCTGGCTGGCGATCAGGGCCAATCAGGACCTTCCGGCTGCTGGCTGGGTCCTTCCTTCATTCCGTGCCACCCCTTGGTGGTCAGCACACATCATAGCCAATGATTGAACTCCCGGTCTCTCGGTCGAACTCCCGAGGAAACACTTTGCATATTAGCCTTTTATATATATATACTAGAGGCCTGGTGCACGAAATTTGTGCACAGGGGGAGGTGTCCCTCAGCCCAGCCTGCACCCTCTCCAATCTGGGACCCCTCTCACAATCCAAGACTGCTGGCTCCCAACTGCTTGCCTGCCTGCCTTCCTGATTGCTCCTAACCACTTCTGCCTGCCAGCCTGATCACCCCCTAACCACTCCCCTGCCAGCCTGATTGATGTCTAACTGCTCCCCTGCCAGCCTGTTTGCCCCCAACTTCCCTCCTCTGCCAGCCTGGTCACCCCTAACTGCCCTCCCCTGCAGGCTTGATCGCCCCCAACTGCCCTCCCTTGCAGGTCTGGTCCCTCCCAACTGCCCTCCCCTGCTGGCCATCTTGTGGTGGCCATCTTGTATCCACATTGGGTCAGGATTTTTGACAACATGGGGGCAGCCATCTTGTGTGTTGGAGTGATGGTCAATCTGCATATTACTTTTATTAGATAGGATTATTAGATAGGATTATTAGATAGGATAGAGGCCTGGTGCATGGGTGGGGGCCAGCTGGTTTGCCCTGAAGGGTGTCCCAGATCAGGGTGGGGGTTCCCTTGGGGCATGGGGAGGTCTGGGCGAGGGGCCTGTGGTGGTTTGCAGGCTGGCCACGCCCCCCCGGTGACCCAAGAGGAGGCCCTGATATCTGGGATTTATTTATCTTCTACAATTGAAACTTTGTAGACTGGAGCGGAGCCAAGCCTCCTGCTCACTCTGTGGCAGCAGCCATTTCTGTTGGGATTTATTTATCTTCTATAATTGAAACTTTGTAGCCTTAAGCAGAGGCCTGGGCTGGCCAGGGTGTGCGGAAAGCTTGGCTTCCTCCATTGCCAGGGAAACCCAAGCCTCCCTCCTGCTCTCTCTGTGGGCGCAGCCATCTTGGTTGGGCTAATTTGCATACTTACTCCTGATTGGCTGGTGGGCATGGCTGGTGGGTGTAGCGGAGTGATAGTTAATTTGCATATTTTTATTAGATAGGATATATATATGTAGATAGATAAATATAGATAGATATACCAGTGTTTATAGCTTTTTTATAATTTTGTAATTGTTTATAATTTCTAACTGTATTTTCCCAGGGTTTTCAGAGATTTACATATTTAATGGTTCTTTCTTATTCTTTGGGTTTTCTCTGTTTAATTGGTTCTAGTTTTAATTCTTCTAATTGGGGATTTATGTTATTCTTTTTATAGTTTCTTATGCTTACTTGATTTATTTATTTTTTCTTAATTTTTATTGATGAAAACATTTAAGACTATAATTTTCTTGTATCTAATTGTCTTAATTTTTTTTTAAGATAAAACACAAGTCAAATTTATTAGAGTTGTCCACAGTCAGCAGTGGTGATCTTCTTGCTTACTTAGTTCATTTACTTTCTCTTCTTAATTTTTATTGATGAAAACGTTTAAGACTATAATTTTCTTGTAAGTATGAATTGTCTTAAATTTTAAAAAAAATATTTGTTCTTATCTAGACTCAACTAAATTCTATACATTTCAATTTATTGACGTTTCTCAAGTTTCTTTTTTTAAATATGATTTTATTGATTTTAGAGAGAGAGGAAGAGAAAGGAAGAGAGAAAGAGAGAAACATTGATGCATCAACATCCATCTGTGGCCTCCTGCATACCCCTTCTCAGGGATTGACATGGCAACAGGAATGGGGGAGGGGGGGGAGGGAGACGATGACGCATGTGCCCTGATCAGGAATCAAACTGGTGACTTCTTGGTGCATGGGTCTATGCTATGATCAATCACTAAGCAACACCAGCTGGGCTCAAATTTCTTTTTAAAAGCAACTTTATTGAAGTAAAACGTACACAAATGAAATAAACACATTTCAAGTATGTTGTTCAATGAGACTTAACAGAGATACATTGACACTCAAGATGCAGAATATTTCTTTGACCTTTAAAGGTTTCTTTGTGTCTTTCACCAGTCAAATCCCAATCCCCACACCCGCCCCAAGGCATCCACGTTGGTCCTCTATCACTTTCAGTTACATATTAGTCTTTCTAACATTTCCTACTAATATACAGTGTGTGCTTTTTCTATCTAGCTGCTGTTTAATAGTAATATTAAGCAGGGAAACACATAGAAAGTGCTTCTAAGCCTGGCACTGTGAGTGCTTATCAATCTTAGCTATTTTACTATGATTCCTTGGCTAGATTAAAAAGTTATGTGATTCTAACACTGTGCTGTGCATGTAGTAGGTGCTCAATACACACCTTTTTGTTTGACTGTAGAACATAATGAATTTGTAACAAGTATTTCCAACGTGTTCCCACCACTTTGCAAACATGGATTCACTTATTGCTCAAAACGACCCTATGGGGCAGGTAGGTTATCTCAGGTAACAAGGGAGGAAACCGAGGCACAGAGAGACTCAGAAAACACGCCTCACGTCAGATATCTCGTAAATGTCGGAGCGAATTTCAACCCAGGCACTCAGGCTGCTGCCGAATCTGGGTGCGTAAACACTGCACCATGTGGCTGAGTCCATGAAGTGCAATCTTAGCACAAACAACGCGCTCCAAAATGTCCTTGGTTCTCACCACACTCCCATGATAAGGCACTATTATCCCAATTTGGTATATGAGTCAGCTGAGGATGGAACCACCTCAAGTCACTTGCCTCTCCCGTGCTTAGGCGCACCTGACTCCAAATCCAATGATTTCTCCCCCCTGATGTCACTTCTTCAGGAAGAAGCCATTACAGTTATGGAACAACAAGTCCGAGTTTGGCAGACCTGGTCTGCATGTTCAGTCTGAGCCGTACTGGCAAAATCTCAATCAGCTGGTCGGTTTTGGGAAATGCAGGTCAAGTCTCAATCATTCCCTTTCCTCGCTCTTTTTTCTGGCGCTTAATTCTTCTCCTTGCCCACTAGAGGGCAGATTTGTGTCATCGCTTCCTTCTCTGAGAGGACACGTGAGGATGCCCAGCCAAGTGGGAAGAACCACAAGCCGATTTCCTTGCAGATTGCAGTGTGGACGGTCTGAGCTCCTTGGAAGGCAAGTGATTAGAGGGAAGGCCATAAAGCACCCCATGCCTTGGGATCGCATTCTGATTTCTGCCGAAAAAATCAGGAACAGCCGTTCCCGGGTCCTTGACTCTTTCTGGGATCTCAGCCACTGAGGTGAAGATGGGAGACTCGGGAGTGAATCGGGAGGTGATAACAAGGCTTGGGGACAGGATGAGTCCTGGTGGCTTGGAGTCCTCAGGCTGCTGCTGAGAACAGTGGGGTGGTGTGCTGCTATCATTGTGTCAACTGCGCTCCAGGGCTTGCAAAGGCCACCTGCTGGGAGCAAAGTTCCAGGGGAGCGCTGTGGGCCAACCACCCTCGGTCTGGTTTCCAGGGTGTGCTCAACAGGCAGCCGGTGTGCCCCGACGAGCCCCAACAGGGTGAGGCAAGTGCCCAATTCGGTGCCATTGTCATTCTCCTTAGCCCTGATTTCTATCCTAAGCTGCTTGGATTCGGTGGGGGAGGGGAAGGGGGAGGGGAGAGAGAGATGAACCTGGCTGCATGAGCTGCCTCTCTGAACATGCCAGAAGCCTTGCGCTTCTAGCGGCCACAGCCTTCTGAGCGACTTGTAGCTAAACTCCCTCACAAGGTTCCCAGGTGCAGCTGGGGTGCAGGCAAGGGCATCATGCTCTTCTCCAGAACGGGGCGTGGAGGTCCTTGAAGAAAAACAAACCTAAAGGCAATGCCAAAACCTTGGGAACTAACCGTCTGTAAACCTAGGTGGGAAGAACGGGCCCCTGTTGTTTGGCTCCATGCTCATGCAGAGGCTCTGTCTGCAGCCTATTGGGGGGCCAGGGACCTCAGGCTCACCTCTGCCATTTGAATGTGTGTGGCATTCTTTTGGTTCTATCTCTTCCAAGCACCCTGCTCCTCTGAGCTCAGTTCTGAGCATGCCTGATGGCCTGCCCCACATCCCCACCTGTTTTAACAGGAAAGTTACCAGTGGAAACAGGCTACTCAAGTTCCACGGAGAGCCAGGGAGCCAAGGTGGCTGTGCCCCGGGGACCTGGACTTTAGGCTGCTCTGGAAAAGTCACTCAAAGCCTTTATGGACATGGCGGGCCCTTAAGGCCCTTAGGAACTAGGAGGCACTTTTGTAATTTTATCATGTCTTCCCCAACATCTGCCAAGAAAAAAGAAAAACTGCTTCTCCGGATACCATTATTTCACAAGGAGTAAATATTATGGAGAGCTTAAAAGGATAGAGTAAGCCTGGCCGGCGTGGCTCAGTGGTTGAGCATTGACCTATGAACCAGGAGGTCACAGTCAGGGCACATGCCCAGGTTGCAGGCTCCATCCCCAGTGTGAGGCATGCAGGAGGCAGCCAATCAATGATTCTCTCTCATCATTGATGTTTCTATCTCTCTCTCCTTCACCCTTCCTCTCTGAAATCAATTTTTAAAATTAATTTAAAAATAATAATCCTAATATATAAAAACCCTGGGTCGGAACGACCAGTAACAACCGGAGGCTGACCAACCGAAAGTCAGTGCTGGCCCCGCCCCCAAGCAAGCGGTAAGGGGCAATCAGGCAGGCAGGCAGAGGGGTTAGGAGTGATCAGGTAGGCAGACCAGTGGTTAGGGGTGATCAGGTAGGCAGACCAGTGGTTAGGGGTGATCAGGTAGTCAGGCAAGCAGTTAGGGGTGACCAGGTAGGCAGACCAGTTAGGGGTGATCAGGTAGGCAGAGCAGCAGTTAGGGGTAATCAGGTAGGCAGACCAGTGGTTAGGGATGATCAGGTAGGCAGACCAGCAGTTAGGGGTGATCAGGTAGGCAGACCAGCTGTTAGGGGTGATCAGGTAGGCAGACGGCCCCTCGCTGGGCTGGCCCCGCCCCCCATCAAAGAAAGAGGGAGGCCTAGGCCAGCCAAGCCATTGCTCCCCAGCCTGTCACCTGCAGAGGGAGGCCACTGGTGGCAGGGGAGGAGGGCAGTGCTGCACAGATGGTAAGCAGTGGCAGCAGTGGGGGTGGGGCCAGCTGCCTGCAGCCTGGGGAAGGAAAGCCCTGATAAGCCCTGATCTCAGGCCAGGCCTAGGGACCCTACCTGATGGGTCCCAGATTGTGAGAGGGTGCAGGCTGGGCTGAGGGAGCCCCCTCCCGAGTGCACAAATTTTCGTGCACCGGGCCTCTAGTTATAAAATAAAAAGACAGAGTAAAACTGTTTCAATCTTAGAACAGCTACTTGCCCTCTGTAAGCCTCAGTTTCCCCATCTGTAAAGTAAAATCAAAATTTTGGTACAGCTGAAACCAGGTAAAGAAAGAGTTGAGTCCTTGCATACTGTATACACTCAGTAAAAGTTGGCTGTTCTATTACTGTTTGCAACATTCTGCGAAGAGGGGTCCCTTTGATACTCATTGTGATGACAGTAGCTACTGAAACACTGCCCTCTCAGTCACTTCTGGACACTGAGTGTTCCCACCTGTTGACTGTTTTCTTGCAAACTGTTGTGAAAACCCAACTTTTTCTTTGGCAGACATTGCCTTATGTAACCTTCACCCCGCTCGCCCAGAGAGGCTGGAGAAAAGGGAAGGAAAAACTGCCTAGCTTCTTGGAGGCCTTTTCCAAGCTACCCAGCGCAAGGGTGATGATGAAACCGAGGTCAGAGGGTTGGAAATGCCTGAGGGGGAGAGCCGAGGCCTGAGTCACATTCTGCATTGCTATTAAAATTCTTACCCGCCCAGATCTTGTTCCCTACAAGTCCCATGTAATTTATTTCAGGGCCTGTGCCTGGGTGCATCTGTGTGTCTGCTCTCACATGCACCTATGATGCAGCAAAAATTCATTTGATTGCTTTCACTCTGGAGCTAGTTTAAACAGTTATACTAGTTTAAACACTTCTTTTTTTGATAGCGCCATTAAATTTCTGTGTATAGATATATTTAACCAGTTTCTTACTGATCTTTCCCTATTACTAGTATAACCAATCATGCATAGAATACCTGTGTGCATACGTTAAGTGACCTATAAGATACACTCTTAGAATTGGAATTGCTGGGATCAACATTCATATCAAATTGTGTAATTTTGATAGACTTTTACAAATTATTCTCTGTAAGATTCTACCAATTGCCATTCCTACTATCAATGTGTGAGAACCTTCAATAAAAATTTGAAGAATAGAGAAATGGTGAATTTGATCATACTCATTTTGGGGCCATAAAATTTCTCTTTTGGGCCAGTGGGCAAAATCTCCCCAGTATGTAATCAATAATTCAAATGCTAGAAAATTGATTTCCTTTAAAAGGCCAGTAACTTCCTTTGTTCTAAGTGTAATGGTAATGTTACCCAATTACCTTCATTTGAAAGTGCCTCCCAATTTTCTCTCTCACTTCAGCTGGTTGGACCTTTGTTATTCCCCAAACAATAAACTGGCAGGGTTAAGGAGACATCACAGCCAAAACCAGTTTGGCTCAGTGGATAGAGCATTGGCCTTCGGACTCAAGGGTCCCAGGTTCGATTCCAGTCAAGGGCATGTACCTTGGTTACGGGCACATTTCCAGTAGGGGGTGTGCAGGAGGAAGCTGATCAATGTTTCTCTCTCATCGATGTTTCTAACTCTCTATCCTTCTCCCTTCCTCTCTGTAAAAATCAATAAAATATATTTTTTTAAAAAAAGGAGACATCACAGGATCCACAGAGGTCATGATGATCATTACAGAGGGCAGAGAAAGGAACTAGAAATACCTCCCTCCACAATTAGCCTTTAAAAAGTTTTGCCCGGCCAGCATGGCTCAATGGTTAAGCATCAACTCACAGTTCGATTCTTGGTCTAGGCACATTCCCAGGATGTGGGTTCAATCCCCAGTAGTAGGCATGCAGGAGGCAGCCCATCTATGATTCTCTCTCTTCATTGTTGTTTCTCTCTCTTTCTCCTTCTCCCTTCCTCTTTGAAATCAATAAAAAAATATTTTGAAAAAATAGTGGTGCTAAGTATTTCTACAAAAACTCATCTAATCTTCATTCATGAGGGATCTCAATGAAATTGTGGTAAACAACTATTAAGGCTTAACCAGCGTTGGTGAGGTATCTCTAGAGTGAACCACAGGCTCTGTGTGCAGAGGTATTTTAGGTCAGGTCCCCTCACCCCAGAACTTCAGGTGACCACACTCCTGAATGAGGTTCATGAAGGTAGTTTTCTCAGGAGAAGGGAAGTGAGAGAAGCAGGATGGGGCAGGGGAAGGATTAGTGTTATTCCTGCGTACTCACAAGTTGACTGGGGATGAATTATGTATCAATTTTTGCATTTACTAATATAAGAGTAATTTGGTCTTAATGACTCTTTTTCTCCTTAGATTCCAGGAAGCTCAGAGCTTAATATAATGCACAATGTAATCATATTTGCCTAATTAGGGCTAATATGATAACTATCACTTATCATCACTACCCTTCCCCCTCCACACCACACACTGCTTGTATATTGATTTTACTTTTCTGCATTAGTTTTTCTCTTATAAAGATAAGACTTATTACTATAATGATAATAGTTCCCATTGACTGAGAGGTATTGTACTAAATTCTTTGCATCTATTATCTTATTTAATCCTCCCAAGAATCCTGTAAAATCCTGATTTTGCACATGAAGAAACTAAGGCCTAGAATGGTTACTTTTCCAAGATGACAATGGTAGTAGGTAACATAGCCTGGGTTTAGACTCGGGTACTCTGTCTTCTAGATCGTCTCTTCTATTTCTTTTATGTTTTGCTAATTGGTAGAATTACCCTATAAATAAATATTACTGGTAGAGCCATTACTCATCTAGGGGAGATGATGATACTCACCCACCTGTTTATACCGGTCGACTTGCTCAGTCACAGGTTATCTTGGAGGCCTACACCATGTTCTGGCTGTGGATCAGAACAACACTCTCCGTGCTCACCTGGCTGGAACACCATGGCTTTGCTCCAGAGGCCTTTGAAGGCACTACAGATAGCTCGCCCACCATCCAGTTGGCGGTTGCAGCCTCAGGGAGGACATGCTCCTCTGGACCACACTTGAGCTGCCTTCCCTGAGTCACTGCTCTGTCTGAGCTCTCTTTTATGGGCTTTGCCAGGCCTAATGAGCCTCGTTTGATACTCTGCTCTGTAAAAGGCTGTCTCCCACTGTCTGCTTTCAAAAGGTACCTGTGTCTTTTTGTTCTTGCATTCACCTTCGTTTGGTGATGTTTGATGCTTTTGATCATCCTGCTGTGCTTTTTAGAAGCTAGAATTTCCAACACCAGCCTTAATTTTCCATCCCATCCAGAGACGGGAAATACTCAGAACCTGCCAGACTGTCCTCCCTCCTGAGGGTGACAGCCTCAATGAGGGAATGTCTGGAAAGTGACAGGAGTGTCTTGAAGGTGGGCGAAGGTAGACGTGCATTGTGATCCTCACATGATTTTAAACCGTCTTTGTTCTGACAGGTTTAAATTTTCATCAGCTTGTTAAATAAATCCTCTTGTGTTTGCTTAGATGTTGGCTATAATTTTTGATTCCTTGTAAGACTAAGGAGAAGACATTTTAATTGGCCAGAGGAGGCATGTGATGACAAAAGGAACAGTGCCAACAAGACAGGTCTCCCTTCCAGGTGCCTCCACTCCCACCTGACTCCACTCAACAGGTCTGCCACCTGCTCCTGGCCATTGATAAACAAGCTGGATACCAGAGTTATATTGGCAAGGTTGTCTTAAAGTTTGAAAAGTGCATTGACAGGCTCATATATGCAATACACTATTTTAAGGTAATAATGGTGTCACACTCTAGCCACACGGCCATAGCATCAGTCTCTGAGGCAGCCCTAGGAGCAGGCTTGGAAACAAAAGGCTATGGTGTTTGCACAACAGAAGATTTTGCAGGTTCGTTGCCTTTGATTTCCCCAGGAGCAGACACAGTAGTGTTACAAGTTTGGAATCAGTTTTTATCTGTTCAGGTTGGAGAATAGATGGAGACCTACCTTCATAGAATGCAGTCATGATGGAAAACAGAAAAAGCGTGAGTAGACAAGACCTTGCTGGGGTAGGAGGGTGAGAGGGATGCCAAGGTGAGGGACAAGTGTGGGAAAGCTAGTGGGAATGAATGAATGAATCAATGAATGAATTTGCTGCAGGATACAGAGGAGGGCTGATATCTAAAGCCCATCCATTTTCCACCTTTTCTTGAGACCTCCAATACAGTGGGCGACACCTTTCCTGATTCTTTTTTGTTGTTGTTGTTAATCCTCACCCGAGAATATTTTTTCATTGACTTTTAGAGAGAGTGGAAGAGAGAAGGAAGGACAGGGAGAAACATCGATGTGAGAGAAACACATCAATTGGTTGCCTCCTGCACGTGCCCCAACCAGGGCCCGGGCCAAGGAGGAGCCTACAACCAAGGTATGTGTCCTTGACAATGCCCTTGACCAGAATCAAACCCAGAACCCTTTGGTCCACAAGCCGACACTCTATCCACTGAGCCAAACCAGCTAGGGCTTTCCTGATTCTTCAACAGTCCATCTCGTATCTTGCTTTAGTGTCCTTCCTCAGTACTGACTCCCTCCCTCCCCTCTTCATCTCTCCTTCCTAATACTTCTACTCCGAGCCAGGAGAAGACAAGGTAGTGACTGCTAAAAGATGCTCAGTATTTGAGCAGAGAGGCAGGTTTCCATGGTAACCATCCACTGACAGCATGGCAGCACGTGCTACTAATTCTCTGTAGGCCTCAGCTCCCTGCCTGGCGGTGGCCTGTGGGAGGCAGCAGACAGACTCTCGGTAGCATTTCCACACTACAATGTGGGCTGTGCCCCTTTGCCTCCTCATTTCATGCTTCTAGTGTGAATTTGTATATTTTATTGTTTATTATTTTATTTTTTTTTAGAAATGTAAAAATGGTCTTACAGCCCACAATTCCCAGATCTTACATATATAGGGCACATTTCCGTGTGTGTGTGTGTGTGTGTGTGTGTGTGTGTGTGTGTGTTGGAAACCTAAACTAGGTAAAGAGATTAATACCATTTATTTTTTCCCCTCCTTATTGAATGGGAATGAGTTACAGTGTCTATCTGTACTTATTGCACATTGTGAATTTTTAAAGCTTGCTTTCCTGTAGGAAGCTTGCTTCCTTATTATTCGTGGGAGTGGAAGAGGGGAGGGATGAGCAGAGCAAACTCAAGTCATCTCTCTAAATGGTTCTGAAAATAGCCGGGGTCTACTCCTGCTCTCCCGTTCTTATCCCATAGAAATGGGGATTAGCGAGAGGAAGCTCCGCTTGGGGCTTAAGAGCTTCTTTGTGTGGAAAATATCCTTATTGTGGAGCCAGAAACCAGCCCCAGGTGTGCTGTGTTCGGTCCTGAGTTAGAGGATCAGGCTGGGAAAGGCTTGTTCCTCCAGCTTTGTTTCCTCATGACTGGTGTTGTTTACTGTGCCTTTCACAAAGCTCACATGGGAAATGTCTTTGCATTTCCTGTAAAAAAAAAAAAAAAAGAACACAACTGAAAAAAAAAAAACTGTCTGTGGGGAACCTTCTTTACAATAAGCAAGAATCTGGTGATAAATTCTGAGAACTCAGGGCCCAGGAAGAGCTGATTTTTCTTTTTTCCCCCTCCTGATGGTCAGTGAATGCCTTTTGGCTGCCTAGAATGTTCCAACTATTTTTCTCAGGCAGCAGGTCTTGTTACAAAATATTTTTATATATTTTTATATATTCAGGGAGGGTTGGTTTTTCTGGCCTTTTTAAAAAGCTGTGATTTTATTAGAAAGTACCTTCTACTTTTTGGTTAACTGGGGGTGGGCAGGAATGATATGTGTACCCGGTATATTGAAGGATCGCCATTAGGATACATTTGGCCCCTCTTGGCAAGTCCTCAGGGAAGCAATTGGGTCACAGCCTCTGCAGGTTTTCCGAGAGACTTTGGGCTTCCTGTTGCCTTTTGTTTTCAGCAATGACCCTTAGTCACAATTCTGGGAAAACGGGGGAGGGGGCAGGGACATCACACACCCATCATCCTATCGTGTGCGAGTACGTAAATGATCAAAAATTGTTTCCTGAGGAGATAAAGGGTTTACGGCTCGAGACAGGATTCCCGGAGGTTTGGTGTGGTTTTGTTCTTTGGTGGTACTGCTCTCCTTTACAGATGTCAGACCTTGTTTTAAGGAAAGGTCTGAGAGAAGTCTTAGTATTTCCGGTCTTCCCTTTGCCTCTAGGGGGCAGTGTTTCCCCCCTACAGCTCAGGACTTTGTAATTCATTTCAGTCCAGGCTCCAGAGGGAGGCACGTGGGGGCTGCCTCGTTCTCTCTTCTCCAGGAGCGTGGTTGCTGGATAGCGCTAGCTGCATATCATAAACTAGGAGCATTCTGCGAGCTGGGAGACAGTCTGTGTGGTCAAGTTCAAAAGGAATCTGTTTTCTTGCAGTGCATTAAGGGCACCGATTTTGAACAAGTTGGGTATATCCCTACCAAAAAAGGACAAGAGGCTTAGGAGTCTATGAGAAAATAGTCCTCCTTTATAAACAGTCCAGCTCTATAAATCTAGTTGGGTTGTTATACTTGCTCATCTCCTGGGGCCATCACTCGGGGGGAAATGAAGTATTAAATGACAATGAGTGTCCCAGCTAACAGAATTGCTTCTTTCCATATTGTTTTAAAATGTATACACCTTTGCAAAAAGAAGTTGTTGTTTTTTTTTTGGCAATAGATTTATCGTGTATCCTGATCATGGTCGTGGTTCCATGAATCTGTACATGTGTGAACATTCTCAGAGCTGTACACTCTTCCAGTGGATACGTTTATTGTAAGATTGTTACAGAAAACCAGAGAAGAACCAAGCAATACTTAGAGAGATGGAGTTACATTTATTACATGCGGTTCCAGAGGAAAATGTCTCTCAAATTCTGGGCCCCAACATGGAGGAATTTTCCCTATTTATATGTTTTTACCATCTTTGTCTCCCAAATATGGGGTGTTTCCGGCCCCCTTTGCAAGTTCTTAAAGAGCCCCTATGTGCTGGGGCCTTGAGACCTCAACCAAAGGCCTGGCCTGGTGCCAGCACTGATAATTTTGTCTGGGGAAGGTTTAATGGCCTCTCTGAAGTGGGAGTAGTCTTATTCTCCTTATTATTTAAGCAAGCAAGCATCTACAGAAGCCAAATAGCAGGGTTAAAAGATCCAACAACAGTTTTTATATAAGATGGATGCTTCAAGATAACGTTTTTAATTAAAAACTTGTGAAGGGAAAAATGCCTACATGTTTTTAGAGGAAACAGTAAAACGTATACTTCCCAGCCTTTCTCACCAAGCTAAGCTGCATAGGAGTCCACCTCTTTGGGGTTAGGGGGCATCCATTTGAGGAGCAGGACAACATGTTCCCTCTGGTGGAGGCAGTTTCCCCGGAAGGCTGATGAGGCATAAGCGCCAGGACCCCTCATTATCGCAGACCACAAGAGCCGAGGCGAGCTGGGATGGCAGAGTGTTCTGGTAAGTCGCCAAATTGCAGACAAATCTCAGAAGAAAGGGACCAGTAATTGTGTGTGTGTGTGTGTGTGTGTGTGTGTGTGTGACTGTGTTCCCATTGCAAACAAATATTTCCCTTTATGCCTAATTGTGTTTTGTATCTTTGTATTATTTTTCTCAATGACAATCCCTTAAATTATTCAACCTTCAGGTCGCGCAAAACCTGAGTTCACCCCTGCTCCAGCGTTGGGAAGGTGTGTGGGACACTTGATAACCCAACATTGCTGCCCTCTAGGTCTTGAGTTGATTTTTGAGAGGAATTTTTTATTAAAATTATTTTTTAATTTATTGACTTTAGAGAGCAAAAAAAGGGAGAGAGAAACATCAATTTGTTGTTCCACTTATTTATGCATTTCTCAGTTGATTCGTGTGTGTGTGCCCTGATCAGGAATCAAACCCACAACCTTGGTGTATCAGGACGATGCTCCACCAACTGAGCTACCCGACCAGAGCTTTGAGAAGATTTTGTCATTACTCCCTTTTTCCTGTGGCACCATGCTTAACTCAAATAGTACTCACGTTTTATTTGTGAAGTCCCTTCTTCTGGTCTGCTTGGGGCTAGAAAATCATACAATGGAGCTTTTTAGAATCACCTAAAGTCTGGGTAAGAGTTAACAAAGTTTGCTGTGTTTGAACGTAATGCCTCAAATCTTTTTCTACTCACTTCCCAGCTCCCACGCACACTTCAGATGGTTGATGTTCCTACACAAGTTCTTACTGCATGCGTTAGATTGTTATCATCATCTGCTTATTAATAAAACAAGACATTTTATTTGGGAGGAAAAAGGAGTGAGTAGAGTGTAAGGACTTGATACATTTTTAAGACAAATTCTAAATCTTTAAGCAGCTTGTTATAGTCATCTCAATCCTCCAAAGCACCCAGCTGTGTACAGGCAGGTACGCACTTCCCATTGATATTTGTGGTTTCAGAGGCTGTAGGATCACGTGGCTGCGTCCATTGCAGACTCTGGCTGTAAGAAGTGGTATGAGCTCTAAGAAGTCACTTCCCTTCCCCACACTGCGGTCTCTAAGGCTCCTCCCAGCTCTGTGATTCTCTATAGTCTGTCTCTGGGATGAAGGAGGGGTCTTCCAGGCAAGTTCACTATAACTGGTGGCCAGCAGGGGGCTGTGGCACTAAGTGGCCGCCCAGGCTCCAGGCCTCCAGAAAGCAGAATTGACAAGCACATGCAATGGCACCTAACCATCCTCAGCGCTTTCCACCACTATTCTTCCCCCCCGCCCCAATATATTTTTATTGATCTGAGAGAGAGAGAGAGAGAGAGAGAGAGAAAGAGAGAAACACCAATGATGAGAAAGACTCATTGATTGGCTGCCTCCTGCACACCCCCTACTGGGGACTGAGCCCGCAACCCAGACTATGCCCTGACCGGGAATCGAACCATGACCTCCTCGTTCATAGGTCAAAGCTCAACCACTGAGCCATGCCATTGGGCTCACCACTATTCTTTCCAAGCCTTATTCTCCATCTCTACCCTGTGTCTGACATAGAAATAGGTACTAGTAATGAATAATACATACCATTAGTACTAACTACTATGTAATTCATAGGTTGTAATAAATTCTTATTATTTAACAATAATAACCTGTATCCGCATGACATTTTAGTCCTAATCTAGATAGCATTTCCTTTCCAGTTGCCTGAGTTCAGCCCCACTGACCCATGAAGAGGTGGAGAGCTGCCAGAGGCCAGCCACCTCCCCATCTGAACCAGGAAGGAAAGCCATCCCTCCTCTCCACCCACCACCTGACGGCGCTCTAATGGGTACAGCATGACTCACAGGTCTCATGTCCAAGAAATCCTTGGGCCCATTTCTGCCTCCACAGCTGATGGTTCCAGTGATAAAGTGTCTAAGAAGTCTGAGCTACTTGGTTGTACTTTAACCTCAGCCAGCTGAGGTCATAGGACACTGGGGACAGGACCAGGGAAACCCACACTCTTCCCGGCCCTTTCTTAGGGGCAGAGAATGAAAGGCTCTCCTGACGAAGCCTTTCCTATCTAAGTGACAATGATGCAGCACATCCAGTGACGAGAGCATGGTCTTCCTGATAAGGCCCTGGAAATCCAGGTCTGGCCACTAAGTTGTTATATGTTCTTAGCTCTGTGGGCTTCCCCTTCCCTGGATTCACCTGGAAAATGGGTTTTTACAATGCCTCACTTAACGCACTCTCATGATCTTATTTATTTTTAAAATAACGTATTGTCAGGGCCATCTACATGGACTGTAGGATTCCAGAGGGCCCATGCAGTGTAGCTATCGTCACTACATACCTAGGGGTGTGTAATGCACCAATAATAATGCTGTTCATATTGTCATTCCCAGACGGGAACAAGCTACCAACACGCATCAGACACTGGGTGCAGGCGTTGTTCTTGTATAGTCAAAGGGATTAAAATCTTTGCCCTCAAGGAGTTTACAGGTTAGTGGGTGGAACTAGTACAATTTTGTGAGTGCTGTGAATGTAGGGAGCACAGGGGACCATTTAGAGGGTTCCCTACTTCATATGAGAGGCCAGAGAAGACTTAAGGAGACGACCCAAGATGAATTTTGAAGGACGAATAGGAGATAGCTATATGAAGAAAAGTAAGGGAGCATTTGTGGGCGGCAAGAACAGCATAACCAGCCAGAGATATGTTGTTCATTTACGCCAATCTGAATGTCTTATAAAGAAAATCAAAGAGTAATATGGCACTCTGGTCCAGAGGTTAGGAAATCGGGGGTCACGTCCTGATACTGGCAACAGCTTTGTGAAATTAGTTCACCCAGGCCCTTAATCACTCGGGGCTTCTTTACTCATGGACTGAATGGGAGGACAGGCTGGATTTGCTCAAAGATGGCCCAAGGCCTGACTTTCCGTAGTTCTGCATTTGGGTTGACCCCAAGAAGCTAAGTGAGGCTCCCAGCATCCAGTGACATTGCACCTTGGCTGGTGGGCCGACCGTCATCAGTGGAGTCTTGCTGGACACAGTGGTGATGCATTGTATTTAGCACAGGGCCATGCACAGAGCAGCTGCTCAATCAACGTTCATGTGAAAAACTGGAATTCGGCACTTCACCTCCTGGGGGAAGGTGGAGATAGTGATCATTATTTAAAACCAGGGAAATCAGCCCTGACTGGTTTGGCTCAGTGGACAGAGCTTTGGCCTGCAGACTGAAGGGTCCCAGGTTCGATTCCCGTCAAGGGCATGTACCTTGGTTGTGGGCACATCCCCAGTAGGGGATATGCAGGAGGCAGCTGATCGATGTTTCTAACTCTCTATCCTTCTCCCTCTCTGTAAAAAATCAATAAAGTATATTTTCTTAAAAATAAAATAAAACCAGGGAAATCAGATACTGGTAGGTGACATGTTGGCCAGGCAGCAAGGTGATGGAGCAGAGAATTCAGGATTGGTGCCTTGAAGTTGCTTTATGGAAAAGGTTGGACAGCTAACCTTGTCCCCTGACTGGCCCCCAGTGTTTTCAATGGATTGGGAGCTCCGGTAAACACTCAGGTTCTGGAGGATTAAGCTTTTCACTTGGAATGTGGCTGGGAAAGGCCTCCGGAATCCAGTTCCTTCTGACTCATTCAGATATGATGCAGTTTGTATTGGCCTACTGTGAGAGGAAAAGTACATTCCTGGGGTGGAGGTGGGAGGGGGCAGCCCAGGGTTAGGCATAAGGATTAGTCCTTGTCCTGTCTCATGCTCAGTAGTCCCATATTTCCTTGACGGATCCAAGCAAAGAGGGCCTGTAAGATCTTGTATTCTCCACTCCTCTCCCTCTTGCTCACGTTCTGGAAATAGCTCCTGCCCTTTTGTGATTCAGATCCTTTTACTCTTTAGATTCTGGTTGCTAAAAACCAGCCTTGGTATCCTCCCTCTTCCCCCGCCCCCTCAAAAAGAAAGAAGCCCCTTCCCCATTCCTGCCTGAAGTCAGCAAAGTCAAGGAAAAGGAAATTGGGCCAGAAAGGGAGATGGTAGATTCTTTGTTCCTTGGCCAAATGATGACATAAGGCCAAGGGCCATATTCTCTGAAACTGTTTAAGAGAAAGTAGCAAGAGAGCTTTTAAAAGCACGAGGTGGTTTGAGTATTGAAAAATTTGGCTTGAAATTTTAACATTACTCATTGGCCTTCTAAATTGAGTCACCGTGACATTGCAGGGTCAAATGGAGTTTCTCCATGAGTTATATGAGAAAAAGTCCTAATTGTAGTCAGTGATCTCCGGATAGACTTACAGGAAGTGAATCACACCTGAGAGGATATTCTAAGAGGAAAATTTCTAGCCAGTTTGGCTCAGTGGATAGAGTGTCAGGCTGTGGACTAAAGGGACCCGGGTTCGATCCTGATCCAGGGCACATTCCTAGATTGCGGGCTCAATCCCCAGTTGGGGACATGCAGGAGGCAGCTGATCAATGATTCCCTCTCATCATTGATGTTCCTATCTCTCTCTCCCTCTCTGAAATCAATAAAAATATATTTTTAAAAATAATAATAAAATTATTTTTTTAAAAAAAAGAAAAATTCAAGAACTTCAAATACTATTTCCTTATCAAGGAAAATGTGGGAGGAAAATGTAGAGGGACAGAGGACCAGGAACCAGGACAAGGGGATACTTTCAAGGGTTTCTCCTTGGAGCCAACATTCCATTAAATATCACCTTTGTTTCTACTGCAACTTCCAAGTTCAAAGAAGCTCCGTTGGAGATTTTGTTTTTCCCTCCCCACAACCCTTGCACGACCTGAAGCCTCTGGGTTCCTGGTGTTGTCCCATCTGAGAATGCCAGTTGGAAAAACCTTTGTCCCTGCTTGCTGATTTAGGCAGCACTGAGGCTTAATGACATGTGGGGAGGAGAGCTGGGAATGAGATGAAGCTGCAGTGGGACTATTTGTTGCATCAGCTTGAATCAATGAGGGATGGGCCACCTGTGGGGGAAGTGGAGTCCTGCCTTCCTTGCCCTCAGGAAACTGCTTTTGAAAAGTAAACAGAATGGCTTTCTTCCTCAGGATGGTGACTGCATTTGGAAATCCGTAGGTGAGTCCTGGACATTACGGCAAATACAGCTTCAGACCTGAGGTGGTATGTGCCAATTGGAGCATCAGCCACTGACTGTCTTGAGGACCGTTGAGATGCCTAGAAGGCCAAGCTGAAGAGGTGCCTCGCATATTGTCAGTGCTGAATCAGTGATGGTTGTTTGGGTGAATGAATGAATGAGTGAATATTTCACCTCAGGCCCTTTACTCCCCTTCCATTTAGTTTGTGGGCTTTCTATATCTCCCTGAATTTTATCTTGACAGGAGTCCTTGGGTGGACTCTCTGGGTCCTTCCCCCCTCACCTTTACTGAGTCCAAACAACAGGAGGAAAGCAAAGGTCCTGAAAAGCAATGATGACTCAGGGGCCGAGCTTTTTCTCCGGAAAGACCAAGGGCTACGGGCAGAGGTGCAGTTACCTCTGCAAAACCGATAAGCAATTGATTTTTCAATTCAGTAAATTATGAAACATTTTTTAAACCGAAGCCAACACTAATTAACACCAGAGAAGATTAAGCATGCACTCCAGTCTTTCACTAACTTTAATGAATTACTTGGGTTGCTGGGACATTACTCAGCACTGGCAGAATAAAGGACAGATATGTGCTCCCCAGTCTGCTGAGCATGATAATGAGGTCCCCACCTCATTTGCAGGGAAAATGTTCTTCGGTGAGCATCCACAAGTGACTGAGATAATGAACCTATGCCCCGTTTTACTTCCAATTTTATTAATAGATTATTTTACAGACTAATGTAATTATAAATTAGCTATTCAACAGCACACAATGGAATTCATGAACAGATCTGGTTAAACGCTTTCCTTGATTGCACTGCGTGTATAACATCTTGAAAACAGGGATTCGATTCTTAATTCACACCATCAATTAATGCTTGCACACATTGTATTAATCAGTTCCCTTTGCCAGGAGAAAGTTGTTTATTGGTAGGGATGTATTAGCATTTGCTGGCATCTCTAATTACTAATCTGAAATTCCTGGGGAAAGGAGAAGAAACTTTTGTTTTTTTAATTTGTGGTTTTAAATATCAAAATACTCCTTTATGTTCATGATATAGTAAAGGGAAAAGCAGGTTCAAAATGATATGAAATGTATCATGCCATTGTTGTTTACCATCTAGAAGAGTCCAGAAGAAAATATCCTAAAACTTTGACCATGGTTACTTCCAGGCAGTAGGCTTCCTGGTGACTTACTTTATTTTGTTGTTGTTATTTTCCTGTATTTATAGATATTTTCCTACAGTGAACAGATATAATTTGAATAAAATAGAGATCCATACATCCTATATAATAAAAGGCTAATATGCACATTGTACCCTCAACCAGGAGTTCGACCTGGAGTTCAACTGGGAGTTCAGCCAGGGGGTAGGCCGGCCCACCAATCATCTGTGGCTCCTCTCCCTTGCCAGCCCCACCCTCATCGCCCCCCCCATCAGGGGTGGGGCCAACCAGCCAACTCCCTCGGCCCTTCCCCCCAGCCAGCCCTGCCCCATTGGACCCGATCGGGGTGGGCCAGTCAGACCCCACCCATGCACAAATTCGTGCACCGGGCCTCTAGTATATACATATGCTAAAATATACTGAAAAACATGTAAAGCATTATATGGTTTCTAAGAGTTCGGATATTCAATAAATCCTTGTGCAAATGGATTATAAAAACTCTATCACATTGGAGAATGTAATGCTGAGTAAGACAAATGAATTTAATTATATTACAAATGTATAATATAACATCACTGAATGGGGAGGGGAAAAAGGAACTGACCTACTTAACTTCTAAAAATGGTACTTTGGGTCCTGGCTGGTTTGGCTCAATGGATAGAGCATCGGCCTTCGGATCAAGGGTCCTAGGTTTGATTCTGATCAAGGGCAAGTACCTTGGTTGCAGGCTCCTCCCTGGCCCAGGCCCTGGTCAGGACACCTGTGGGAGGCAACCAATCGATGTGTTTCTCTTGCATTATTAGTTCTCTCTGTCTTTCAGGTGAGGGTTTAGAAAAATAAAAGTAAAAATGGTACTTTGGGTTCTATAAGACTTAAGACAAAAAGAACTCTACATAAACACCTTACTCTAGGTGGTAAATTTGTTTCTTACAAAACTGTGGATTGAATAAATAAGTAAACAAATGTCACAAAAAGAAGTTACAGAGATACAAGAGGGAAAGGCTAGAATGTTCTCTCTGGTGTTGGATTAGGTAGGTGAAATTATGTTTATTTTAGCATATATACTTTTATATGTACATCTATATTTTATTTGTGTTAATGAATTCATTAGCACATATATTAGTTTAATATATGTTTAATATGATACATGCAGATAGTTAAATACAGAAATAAATATAGATATGAGTTAGTACACACACATATATTTCTTTGCTCTGTTAGCTGACAGGGTCTAGAAGTAATGATACCCAACAGCAAAGAATGCAACCAGTGTCCAGATCTTGCTTTCTAAAGGCCATCCTATATAATAAAAGCCTAATATGCTAAGTGTCTGACTGTTCGTTTGACCATTTGAGCAGTCACTATGATGCGCACTGACCACCAGGGGGCAGACACTCCAACCTGTAGTTAGCTTGCTGCTGGGGTCAGGACGATGAGGACTGGGCCAGATGGGCCGGCCACGCCCTGGAGCCCTCCTATGGTCCCTTTCTGTCCCCGATTGTACACCAGTGGGGTCCCTCAGCCTGGCATGCGCCCTTTTGCAATCCAGGACCCCTTGGGGGATATTGGAGAGCTGGTTTCGGCCTGATCCCTGCAGGCCAGGCCGAGGGACCCCACTTGTGCACAAATCCATGCACCGGGCCTCTAGTTCTCCAATAAAAAGAACCAGGTCTGCTTGGAGAAAGGGCTGGAACAGAGAAAATGAGTTTGGAACACCCTGTAGTTCCAGAAATTAAGAACATCTAAAAATAAAAATAAATAAGAAGATACTAAACATGTTGAAAGGACTTAGGGGCCAACATGCAATAGCTCCCAATGGCCAAAGATGGAACAATTTGAGCAAGAAAATAATGACAATAATGGATTATGACTGAAGGAATATACAAAATACCCCTGAGTGCATACTAATATAAATTGAATACATACATTCAGGGAGAAGGGACAGATCTATGCAGAAGAATTCCAATTTGTAAATGTAGAGACTCTCCACTCCAGAAAGTGGAACTGAATTCCTCTTCCTCTGAGTGATTTGCTTCCAATGAATAGAGTATATGGAAAGGGGCCATAGAAACACTGCTGTGAGAAACCTACTACACACCACCTCTGTACTGCCAAGGTTAGGATCACTAGTGATAGGTCATGTGGATATCATACCCTCCCAATATAATGAGATGAGCACTTCACCTGTCTGGTTTTCTTCCTCCAAAAATCAATTTCCCTGTCTCATCATGAGAAAACTTGTCGGACAAACCTAAATTTAGGGGCACCCTCCTGACCAGTGCTCTTCCAAACTATCAACGTTATAAAACTCAAGGAAAGATTGAGAAATGCTCATGACTTGAAGGAGATGAGGGAGACAGGACAACTAATGTGACAGGGTATCCTGAATTGGATCCTGGAACAGAAAAAGCCATTAATGTAAAATCAGAATAAAGTCTATACCTAAGATAATAGTGTTGTATCCATGTTAATATCTTTTTAAAATAAATGCATCATGGTTAAGTAAGATGTTAACATTGGGAGAAGCTGAGGGAAGGAGATACTGGGACTTTCTGTATTATTTCTGCAAATTTTCTATAAATCTAAAATTACTTTGAAATTTAAAAAATTCAAATCTATCTTATTATTTTATAGACCTGGTGTTCTAATTATTTCCACTATTCAAAGAAATGGTCTGTTAATAATCTCCATCTTGTGGTTCAGTATTTAGCAGCAGTAAGTGAAGAATCAGACCGCCTGGGTTTGAATCGCTCTTATTATGTGTGACCTCAGACAACTCATTTAGCTTTTCAGTGCTCCTGTTTCTTCATCTGTAAAATGTGAATAATAATGTAGCATAGGGAGACTGTGAGGATTAAATAAGATAATACACACAAAAACGTTGTTGTTTGTGATAAATGTTGAATCAGAGTAGTAGAGATCTTTTTAAATGTCCCAGAAAGAACCTGAAAAACATTAGTTTTCATCACAAAGTCTTTTAGTTATGAGTCAGAAAATAGGCCAAAGAGTCAGAGATGGAGAAAAAGAGGTGAAATGAATCTGCCTATGATTGTTCTGTCCAGCGGGCACCAGCAGGAGAACTAATTTAAATAAAGCAAACATTTATTTCACTTTTTTTCTGCTACAGAAATTAAGCTAATTTTTCTCTTGAATGTTGGCAAAATTTTCTAATTTGCTTCATTATTTTGTTGTCCTATAGTCTCCCTGAGAAAAATTGTTGTTTGTGATAAATGTTGAATCAGAGTAGTAGAGATCTTTTTAAATGTCCCAGAAAGAACCTGAAAAAAATTAGTTTTCATCACAAAGTCAGAAGGGTCAGAAGGGTCCAAATACCAGAAAGCCACCTGTGCGATGCTTTGCTCAGCTGAATGCAATAAATATTTAGGGCCCGTTATGAATAAACCATTATATTTTTCTAGTACTCCTAGTATTGCAAAGCTCTGGAGTGTTCCTGTAAGCCTAACTGCATTACCCTTGGATGCTTTGCCTTTGGATCCCATTAGTCACAATCAATACTAAGCAGATATTTCATTTTTTAAAAAAACCACATTTGCTAGCATCTGATCGAAAGAAACACTTTTGGAAAAACCCTGACATTGGCAACCAAAGGAGAAAGATTTTAGAGAATTTCTTAATATGGGACAGTGGTTCTGCAGTTTTAGCCTGGGTCAGAATCACCTGGAAGGCTTGTACAAGTACAGATCGACAGGCACACCCAGAGTTTAAAATTCAGTAGGTCTGGCTGGGACCTGACAATTGCACTTCTGATAAGCTCCCGGGTGTTGCTGGTGGTCCCAGTCTGACCTTACTTGGGGATCACTGGCTTAAAAAAACTAATGTGGGCCCGGCCAGTGTTGCCCAGTGGTTGCACATCGACCTATGAACCAGGAGGTCATGGTTTGATTCCCAGTCAGGGCACATGTCCTGGTTGCAAGCTCAATCCCCAGAGGTTGATCAATGATTGTCTCTCATCATTGATGTTGCTATCTCTCCTTCTCCCTTCCTCTCTGAAATCAATGCAAATATATATATTTTAAAAATAACTAATGTGGTTTAGGACTTATTTTACCTAACCTGGGAATACGGCTAATACCAAGGGGTGAAAAAGAGATGACCTCAGCCCTCTGGTGAGCCCCCGGGGAGGGATCACCTGCCATTGCTCTCTCCAGGGCTCTGAGCAGCGGGCACAGCTCTTTATTTACCTGCCGGCTTCCCATGCAAGAGAGATGTTTGGCTGCTTGTCTGCTGGAGTGGAATCGGCTTCCTCACTGTTTTCCCAGTGTACAGGAATGCCAAGGGGTGTGTCTCTGCTTCTTCGGTTCTCAAATCTTATCATGCATGAGAATCACTTGGTGAGCTCATTTTAAAAGCACATTTCTGGGCCCTACCCAAGAGACTTTGATTTATTAGATAATAATAGCAAGTATTTATTATGTGCCAGGCACTATTAAAAGTGCCTTACTTGTATGAACTCATTTAATCCTTACAACAACCAGATGAGGTAGCTACTATTTTTCTCATTTTACAGATGAGGAAACCAAGGCTCTAAAGGGTTAATAATTAGTTGACCGGTTAGTGGTGGAGCCTGGATGTGCACCCAGGTATTTGGCTCTGAAACCTCTTACCCACCACCATTCTAATGCCTCTTGCCTGGAGTGAGGCGCCTTCAGCTGAGTTCCCCAAAAGGAGACCCTAAAAGAAATGTGTACGTGAAAGCAGTTTATTGGGGCGATAGTCCCAGAAGCACAGACAAGGGAGCAGGGAAACGTGCATTCATGAAGAGTCATTGCCTTGGGCCAGTGGTTGAACTCATCAGTCAACAGAGCCAAATATCAACAGTACAACGATTAAAATTTCTTTTGAGAGCCAAATTTTTTAAAACTTAAACTTCTTCTAACGCCACTACTTCAAAATAGACTCGCCCAGGCCGTGGTATTTTGTGGAAGAGCCACACTCAAGGGGCCAAAGAGCCGCATGTGGCTCGCGAGCCACAGTTTGCTGACCACGGCCTTGGGCAACCAGGGCTGAGTCCTGAGGGGACCTCTAAGGAACCATGCAGAACACGCCTTAGCATTGCCTTACTGAGACCAGGAAAAGCTGGGGCCTTTATTCGGACTGCGTTCCCTTATTGGCTGAGAGTTGTCTTGCTGGGCTTGAATTCCTTGGCTCCTACAAACTCCTCTGAAGGTAGAGAAGGGCCTTAGGCAATACAGTAGAGAGCAAGTCAGGGCGCTCTCCATCGTAGCTTAAGGTGGCGCAAACCGTGACAACAGGGTTCTAAGGGATATGAAACTGGACAGTTTTCCCCTTTTTCTTTTCATCCCCAGCTCCCCAAACTGTACCCTAAGAACCAGACCAGCAATTCATTAAGATCCCACTGTTACGTCCTGCCTTCTGTCCTAGAGGGACGCATTGCACTACCAACCAGGGACAGCTGGATCTAAACGATCACAACCAAGTCCAAGTTCTCCAGATGGGTAAGGAGAGGGGAAAAGTTTCTGTGCCTTTATTTCTCTTGCTAAGTTTTGCCCTTTAAATCTGTTTAAAACTCTGTCACTGACTCTCTCGCCCCCACACTGATAAAATTAAACGGAACACAGAACCCAAATCCTGGGAAGGATAGAAGGCAAAGCTGAAGAGGCATCTGCAGGTAATGGATTTAACTCTGGCTTTCCCACAGCACTCACTGAGTCCTGGGGAAACAGCATGACCCTCAGGGGATGGTGAGAAAGAACGAGAACCAGAAATGTCAGAGCTGAAAGGAGGACTGTTGTGTATTGGTTTGATAGGATTTCAAATCCAGCTATTTGTGACAAAAATGACGTTTTTAAAAATATCCATATATTTTATTGATTTCAGAGAGGAAGGGAGAGGGAGAGAGAGATAGAAACATTAATGATATGAGAGAATCATTGATTGGCTGCCTCCTCCACAACCCGGGCATGTGACCTGACTGGAAATTGAACCGTGACCTCCTGGTTCATAAGTCGATGCTCAACCACTGAGCCATGCCAGTGGGGCAAAAATGAAGTTGTTTTTAAGAGTAAATTGTTTTGATATCAGAGTGAGGTAAGCGGTGTCAGGATGTCATCTGCTCCTCTCTTATCCTTGATAAGCATTCAGTAACTCAGCTGCGAGGGTCTCCATTGGTGGTTTATCAAATAAAACATGTGGAGAAGCAAGCAACTATGCCAAGGAGACAGTTACCTCCAAGTGCCCAGTAATGAGAGAGGAAGAAGAGGGGTTGATAAAGTGCAAGGGACCACCTGGAAAGGCTTTAGTAACTAGCACAGGCTGATGGCAGTGTTTGAAGGGATCGTGGTTAGGGGTTGAGATGAGGGGGAATCTGAAGAGGTGGGCATTCTGAACCTGTGTGCGGTGATACTGAGTAGAGAGGACAGGAGGGGAGCAAAGCAGCATTTTCTCAGTTGAGCGGGCAGCACAAGGCAGAGGGGAAGGAAAAATAAGACTGGAGATGGAGGGAGAGGCGTAATCGGCAGGGTCTGGAATGCCACTTTGCCAGGAGTTCCTGGTATCTCTCTACATTTCGCTAGCCCATAGTGCTCTATATACAGGGAATGCAAAGCATTGGCTAGATGGTGCATACTTCAGCTTGAAGATACTCTATAAAGGAGATAATGCCCCATATGTGGGTTGGAACAACCAGAGAGAAAGACAACTGGACCAGGACTGGCCTTACGGACCAAGGGGCCTCTGCCCTAGGCGTGAAGGAAGCCAACCCTGAAAGAAGTGCCATGTGACCGATGATACCTTTTCTTTTCTTCTTCTTCTTCTTGTTAATTCTCACCCGAGGATATTTTTTCATTGATTTTTAGGGAGGGTGGGAGAGAGAGGGAAAGACAGAGAGAAACATCTATGTGAGAGAAACACATCGCTTGGTTGCCTCCTGCGTGAGCCCTGACCAGGCCTGGGCCAGGGAGGAACCTGGAACCAAGGTACATGCCCTTGACCGGAATCGAACCCGGGACCCTTTGGTCCTCAGGCCGACGTTCTATCCACTGAGCCAACCGGCTAGGGCTGTGATGATACCTTTTCTGATCTCCCTCCAAACATGTCCTGGGGAAATCTGTTCCCAGGAACACAGGATCCCGAATGACTGTGCACTGTCATTCTTAACCTTTTGTACTCAGATGTCGAGATTAAAATTACTCTTTGAATGTATCAATAATTTGAAATATAAAAAAATCCAAATAAATAAGTTTGTATGAAAAGAAACTCCAGTTTTTTATTCTACTGCCGCGCTTTGTAAAATCTGGGGTATTTAAAAAATTAAATCCCAAGTAGAATAAAGGAATCGAGAAAAAAGCAAGCGAGTGCAAAGGGTTACGTAAGGTTGCAGACGTTAGTTTAGGCATTATCTTTTTTTAAAAAAAAAAAAAAAATACACCACAACTATATTATAAGAATGTTGTGTGAAACCTTCCGTGTAATTAGGCAAAGGAAAGCAGGATTTTAGTATGGGAGGCTGAAGAAACTTTGGATCCCATTAGAGCTCCTGGGAGATTTGCTGAGCAGTCAGAGAAGGTTAATGTGTAACCGGGGCTTAATTTACGAGCTGAGTGTACAAACCTCTTTCAAGACCGTACAACTGACTAATGAATTTATTAGGGAGATTAATGCTTATTACCTGTCATTTCAAGCTGGGCTGGTATGTGCTAGCTTGATTGTTATACTCCGAACATGCTGAAACCTCCCAAGGTTCGTCGGGCGGCAGGCCTGCTCCCCAAGCCCAGTGCTCTCAGACTGAAGTGGTGGGTGGCGAGGAGTCAGCGCCCACTCCTGTGCTGACCTCTGTGCCTCAAGGCCGATCTCCAGGGCCATGATGACCCAAGAGGCTGGCACGTTTCCCCTCCCCCACCAGCCTTGCTCAGGGTTCGCCTTGAGTAGGTGCACGCAATGTACCTGCTGCGGGTCATGGCCCCCCCACCCTCTGGCAGCCAAGTGGCCACCTCCCTTAGGGAAGGTAAACATATTTCTTCCCACTGCCACTCACCTTCAACCTCCCCCACCTCACCCCATACACACGAGCAAGTGAACCATGCTGTGTCTCCAGACAACAATAAACCTCATTAAGGCAGAGATTAGCGAGGCAGGGCTAATCACCTGATCGATTCATCCATGCCAAGCCCCAGTCTTACCTGCAACTGCCCTGTAGGGTCCTCCTGGTCCAGATCTCTCTTGTCCTTTAACTCAAAGTCACATGAAACAGCCAGGAGTTTTGTAAAGAAAATGGGATCTCTTTGGTGGGGTGATAAACATGTGCATTTAGTCTGTACGTTTCCCCTAGACTTGGTGACTCTTATGGCTCATTATCATGAAGCACAGCATCTCTCTGAAGGACCGACTCAGCTCTCCTTGGATGGACGAAGAACGTCAGAGCCTTACTCAAACCAGATGGAGAGAGAGCGCTGAAAAGCGCACCTTGGTCTCATACCACCGTTGCCTTGACTGCGGGTGTGGCTATTGGATGCCACACGGGCTGTAAATGGAAGGTCCTCATGACCTCTCATGCATTCAGTCATTTGCTCTGGGAAACACTTATTTCCATTTACCAGTTTATTATGGATGTAAACAATACAGAGGAACAGACAGATGAGGAGATACTTAAGGCAAAGTCTGGAAGGGTCCCCAGCACAAGCACAGGAGCTTCTGTTCCCATGGAGATGGGGCGCGCCCCCTTCCCAACATGTAAATATCCCCAACCCAGAAGCTCTCCAAACCTCATCCTATTGGGATTTCTATGGAGGTTTCATCCCATAGGCATGAACTCCATTCCCAGCCCCTCTCCCCTCTCTGCAGAAGGAAGGGTGAGGCTGATCATTTCAAACTTCTAATCGTGGCTTGGCCTTTCTGGGACCAGAAATGAGCCCACCGAGAGTGACCTCATGAAAACCAAGATACTGCTACCACCTAGGCAATGACAAGGGATTTAGAGACTCCGTGTCAGGAACTGGGGCCGGAGACCAAATCTCAGAACAAAAGATGTTCCTGGTGCTCTTATCACTTAGGAAATGACAAGGGTTTTAGGAGTTCTGGGCCAGGGACTGGGGTCAGGGAGCAATATCTGTGTTTTCTTTTATCCCACAGGCACTCAGCCTCCGACTCAGAGAAGTGGTTGGGAATGGTGGGGACTGTGGCAACCTGGGGTAAGCCACTAGCCAGTTTTAGCTGATATTTGTCATATAACGAGTGTGAAATTTCCTCGTTTTTAAAAATTGGCTCACATTTTGTCAAACACTGTGTAGTCCAACCTAAACCTGTCTGCAGGCCAGATCTCGCCTGTGGGCTAGCAGTTTAGAACCTGTAGGGAAGGTGATAATACCTGGGACACTCGGAGATGCTCCACTGTTACAAGGTAAGCAGTAGGACGCTGGATTCACTTGCTGTTGTTCCACGCCAGACTAGCCAGAACCGCTCAGCATTCCGAGCACCGGAATTCCTTAGAGTTACTTCTTTCTCTTTAGGGAAAAACCACAGATGTTATGCATAACCAAGTGTGCGGCTTTCACCATCCTCCACCTTTAGCACACAGAAAAGGACTAGATCCTCTCTCCTTTCGTCCAGGGAGAAAAGGATTCAGAGAACACTGTTTCCCTTGGTTCACATTAACATTCTAATTCGGAAGTAGGTAGGTGACGAGGAGAGGGTGAGAGGGGTGGGGTTATGTGTTCACGGGTGCTTTCTTCCCCCGGCGTTTGGGAGAGAGGGCGAGAGGAAGTACATTTCTTATATGACGAAAGAAAAGGATGGGCTGGACAGAGGTATTCAATTATACAGACCTTTGCAAATGTCCACGAGGCTGATATCATGTAGTCAAAACATCTGGATGAGTCACTGAAAATGTCAGCCTGCAGATGCATGCTTGGCATATGAAGGCCGAAAGGGTGCGGTTTCCACTTACAGATGCAATGCCTTTCTCTTCCTTTATTGATTCTCTCGTCCAACAGAGGAATCAGAGTCACTCAATTGGCTATTCCTGGAATATAAATAAGGGGCCCATGGAAGCTGTTCTATTCCTTTCATAGCCCCAGGGTGCCAGACCATTCTTCCGGATCCCCTATACTAAGTCACATCCTATGGAGCTCATATTTTGAGCACACATGTAACCCTCATGCTATCGAATTATAACTGAATAGGTTACCCACTGAGAAAGCTGGCCCATTCTTTGCAATGATCCTAATAATTAGCTATGTCCAACGTTACATAAAAATGCATAGAAAGAAAAGTCTAGTTAAATAATGACAAGGGAAATGGATATATGAGTGAGTACAACCTGAGTTTGACTTATCAGGCAAAAAAAGACAATTTGGTTATTTTCAAATGCATACAAATAATGCTATAGGGCACATCAAAAGTGGCCAACAAAACAAAACATGTGATCTGACAGTGAGTCTATTGCTTTAATTAATGGGAATGATTTTTAATTAGACTATCAATTATGTGTAGGTAAATGAGTGTTGGAAAATTGCTAGTTTTTTTAATCTCCCAAATCTGAGTCATTTGTATCTCTAAAAATATCAAGATACCAAGGCCTGATAATTGCCACCTTCATTTGCCATATATATATATATATACATATATATATATCTATATATATATATATATATATGAATCATTGATCAGCTGCCTCCCGCATGCCCCCCGCCCCCCAGGATCAAGCCCACAACCCGGACATGTGCCCTTGACTGAAATTGAACCCGGGACCCTTCCGTCCGCAGGCGGACACTCTATCCACTGAGCCAAACCAGCTAGGGCTTCATTTGCTTTTCAAATCTACCCTTCCCTCCTCAGTCTCTCAGCTAACATCCTAGCTCAGTGTTTCCAAAGTTTTAGTTACACTGTCAAGTCTCCTGGGGATTTTGGTAAAAAAAAAAATCTATAATAATAAAAGCGTAATATGCAAATTGACTGAAGGGCTGAACAGCAGAATGACCGTCCAGACGACCTTCCGGACGAAGCCATGGCTGCAAGGGCCGAGCCCCTTGCACAAATTTCGTGCATCGGGCCTCTAATATATATTCTGCTGCAGATCCTGTTGGTACAGGGACCACACTTGGAGTAGCAAGGCCCTAGCCTATTCTTTCTCCACATCTCCCCGTTCTCCCCTCAATTCTAACCTCATGGTTGGCCCTGCTGCTAAGTCTCCTTCCAGCCCTTCCTGGGTCCCACTGGCAGATCAATAATTTATAAGTTGATTGATCCCTGGTGGTTTCAGTAAGGGGTCAATTAACTTCCCTTAGACTCATGGGCTTAGAGCAGTGGTCGGCAACTCATTAGTCAACAGAGCCCAATACCAACAGTACAACGATTGAAATTTCTTTTGAGAGCCAAATTTTTTAAACTTAAAACTTCTTCTAACGCCACTTCTTCAAAATAGACTTGCCCAGGCCGTGGTATTTTGTGGAAGAGCCACACTCAAGGGGCCAAAGAGCCGCATGTGGTTCGTGAGCCGCAGTTTGCCGACCACGGCCTTAGAGGGAAAGAGATTTAGGGCCTTCCAACAATTGAGGAGGGAGGTATGACTAGTCTTTTTTTTTTAAATAAGAATTTTACCAAGGTAATAAATGCTGTTTATGATTTTTTAAAATTCACATAGTAATCCAACATGTTAACACTCTGTGAACTGCAAAAAAAAAAAAAAAAAAAATAGAAATGCATTTACAGCAGTGTTATTGGTCACCAAATGGAGAGAGAAAGAAAACTTCACAATTGTGAGAATACGCAAATGTTCGCATTAAGGCAGACTTGACTCAGATGGCATTGGCGAGTTGACTCCTCTGGAAAAGGCCTGCTGAACAAGTAAACCGGGCGGTCTTCTCCGAAACTCCCCGTTCTCAGCCTTTTCCCAGCTGTGATCTCAGCTGCCGTTCTCACCAGTCCCGAAGGATTCGCTGATGCTGCTTTAAACCCTCACCTGGGAATGGCCAAAGCCCTTTCTCTTGGTTCTGCTTAGCACAAAAGGAAGTAGTGATCGAAATCCTAAAGGGCATTATGGTCATCAGATTCAAGCATCTGACCTTAAGGCAATACCGTCCAGCCCCAAAACCGGGAACAGTTTTTCAGGAGATGATCTGACTTTCTTTCCCAGGCCAGTTTCATTATGATGACCACCATCTCATGCCTAGTGTCCTGAAAGCTGTTTCCCCAAAAGTAACCCATATATATGTCTTTCAGACACCCTAAGCTCTCCCACTAAGTTCTGCTCTCCATTTGGGGAGTATTTCATGGTCACGGCCAATGGCAGACACAACAAATGATCTCATCCTTCCTGAGCCATCTTTGCCCACATAGAAGCATGTGATTCAGGTGAGACCTACCTCTCCATACACAGAAAATGGTTTTGTCCACATATACATAATGACCATAACAATCCCTTAAGCACAAAATGCCTGTAATATACATAAAAGACAAATTTGCAAATGTTAATTAGGGCTGACTTATCTGCCAGGCCCATGATACTTTTAGGGGCCAATTTAAATTTGTAACCTTTTGGTGATATAGATGAAACAGTCAAATGTCTACATAACATGTTTAATTTGTCCATTTAAATACACAAACGTTTTTAAAATGGCTTTTTATATAAAATCCTATCTTAATTTAGAAATACCGCCTTTTGGTCTTATCTCACATTTCATGAGACAGTTTTATTTGAACTCCTCATTGCATCTACAGTTCTTAGTCATCACTGGGGCAACATGTTGGCTCATCAAACACAGTGTCTAGATGATTTCATCTTCACTTCCAGCTAAATATTTTACTTCCAAATAAGTCCTTCTTGAAATCTTTTATGGGGCTATTGCTAGAGAATATTTTTCCAAGCTACAACAGCTATTAATGTAACAGCAGGACCATTTGCTTACATTAGTGATTTCCTCATTGTAACCACTGAGTTTTTTTGTTTTTTGTTTTTTTAATGATCTTGTTTTAAACTAGCTACTTTATAGTAATGGCCAACATTTGCAACTGAGAGGTCACAGCCTTCAGAATACTTACTAGATCTTTGTTAAATCTCTGCATTCTTTTTAAAAACAATCTCCTTATTTGGTATCTATAAATCTCAAGCTAGTGTTCATTAGACGACTCTAATTTCAGGTTACTACTAGAGGCTCGGTGCACGGGTGTGTGTGTGTGTGTGTGTCCCTCAGCCCAGCCTGCACCCTCTCCAATCTGGGACCCCTCAAGGGACATCCCTTTCACAATCCAGGACTGCTGGCTCCCAACTGCTTGCCTGCCTGCCTGCCTGCCTGCCTGATTGCCCGTAACCGCTTCTGCCTGCCAGCCTGATCACCCCTTAACCACTCCCCTGCCAGCCTGATTGACACCTAACTGCTCCCCTGCCGGCCCGATTGCCCCTACTGCCCTCCCCTGCCAGCCTGGTCACCCCTAACTGTTCTCCCCTGCCGGCCTGGTCACCCCTAACTGTTCTCCCCTGCAGGCCTGGTCCCCCCTAACTGCTCTCCCTTGCCAGCCCAGTCATCCCAACTGCCCTCCCCTGCTGGCCTGATTGCCCCCAACTGCCCTCCCCTGCTGGCCAACTTGTGGCGGCAATCTTGTGTCCACATGGGAGTGGCCATCTTTAACCACATGGGGCTGCCATCTTGTGTGTTGGAGTGATGGTCAATTTGCATATTACCTCTTTATTATATAGGATGTTGTTCCCCATTATTATGTTGTTGTTCAAAATGAAATAATTGAGATAGAGCCCCATTATGAGAGAAACCTATAAGGACTAGAATTTAATGTCACTCACTTCTTTTGTGAGACATACTTTAAAGGATAAAATGTTGCTTGCATTTGAGTCCATATAGATGTCCCAACATCTAAAGACTTGGCATAATTTGGTAAGTGTTTCTGATGCATCAGTCTTTTTCCTTCCACCCCAAATAAATGTTTTTATTTTCCACTTCTTTTTAAACAATTGCATTCTTTTAATTTGTTGTTGTTGTTGTTAATCATCACCTGAGGATATTTTTCCCATTGCTTTTTAGAGAGAGTGAAAGGGAGATAAGGAGGGGGAGAGAGAGAAAAAGAGAGAAACATCGATATGATTATCCCCAGCACACTCCCCAACTGGGGTAAGGAGCAAACATGAAACCCAGGTACATGCCCTTGACTGAGAATCAAACCCTCAATCCTTTGGTGCATGGTCTCTAACCACTGAGCACACCAGTCAGGGTGACATTTTTTAATTTTTAAAAATACTTTTTTATTTTTCAGTTAAAGTTGACATACAGTATTTTATTAGTTTCAAGTGTACAGCCCAGTGATTATACAGTATATAACTAAGTGCTTACCCTGATAAACCTAGTACCCATGTGACACCATACATAGTTATTACAATTTTATTGACTACTAGAGGCCAAATGCACAAAATTCTTGCAAGAGTAGGCCTTCACAGCCACAGTGGCTGCCTCGATCCCACAGCTGCAGCCCCGGCTTCATCCGGAAGGTTGTCTGGAAGGACATTCGGAAAGCTGTTTGGTCAATTTGCATATTACGCTTTTATTATTATAGATATTTCCTATGCGGTACTTTACATCCCCATGACTATTTTGTAATTGCCAGTTTGTGCTTTTTAATCCCTTCAACTTTTTCATCCAACCCCTTGTCCCCCTCCCTTCTGGCAATCATCAAAATGTTCTCTGTATCTATAAGTCTGTTTCTGTTTTGTTTATTCATTTATTTTGTTCTTTAGATTCCACATATGAGTGAAATCGTGTGGTACTTGTCTTTCTCTGTCTGACTTATTTGCTCAGTACAATACCCTCCAGATCCATCCATGTTGTCATAAATGACAAGATTTCATTTTTTATGGCTGAGTAATATTCCATCGTATATTTGTACCATGTTTTCTGTATCTATTCATCTGTTGATAGGCACTTATGTTACTTCCATATCGTGGCTATTATAAATGACTAGAGGCCCAGTGCATGATTTAATCATGCACGTGTAGGCTGTCTGTCCGCTGGTCGGCAGCTCCGAAGTCCCTGGGCCCCTAGGGCGAGGCGGGGCGGGGGCGTGGTCCTCCTTCGGCCGGAGCCCAGGCCGGGGTCTTGCCTTCGCCTCCCGCCCAGGAAGGCTGGGGCTGCAGCCACCTCCTCTGCCTTCGTGGAAACCCGCGTCCTCTGCGGACACCGCCACGCGCTCCTGCGGCCCAACTGCCGCCAGACTCCTCCCCCGGGAGCCGCGCCGCCCACCCGCGCCGCCTCGTCAGCCGTCAGCTGGGGCCTCCAAACGCCCAGCTCGCTGCCCCAGAGGCCCATCTGTGCTGCAGCACAGCCATGGCGCAGACGCTGAGCTCGCGCTGCCGCTCAGCGTCCTGCTGGCCCAATCACCACCCCAGCCACCCTGAGTCCCGCCCCCTGTGTCTCCCACTGGCCCAATCATGGGCGTAGCAGAGTGATGGTAATTTACATATTACCTTTTTATTATGTAGGATGCTGCAATGAACATAAGAATGCATATGTCTTTTCAAATTAGTGTTTTGGGTTTCTTCAGATTAATACTCAGAATTGGAATTGCTAGGTCCTTTGTCTGTGTTATAAAGCTTTGCTTTAAAGTTCATTTTGTCAGGTATAAGTATTGCTACCCCAGCTTTTGTTTTTTCATTTCCAATTTCATGAAATATCTTTCCCATTCCTTTACTTTCAGTGTCTGTGTGTCTTTCCATCTGAAGTCAGTCTCTTGTAGACAGCCTTATTTTATTCTTCATTTCTGATGGGTCCTTTATTGTGTTTCTATCTCTTTGTTGAAGTTCTCACTGTGTTGACCTATTAATCCCCTAAGTTTGTTGAACATCCTTAAAAGCCAGTTTTGAACTCTGCATCTAGTAGGTTGCTTATCTCCATTTTGTTTAGTTCTTTTTCTGGAATTTTATTTTGTTCTTTCATTTGGGAAATGTTTCTTTGACTCCTCATTTTGGCTGCCTCCCTGTGCTTGTTTCTGTGAATCAGGTAGAGCTGCAATGTCTCTTGGTCTTGGTAGAGTAGCCTTATATAGATGTCCTGTGGGAGCCAGGGGTGCAGCCTCCCCAGTCACCTGAGCAGGGTGCTCCAGGTGAGCACTCCCTCAACCCCCATGTGGGCTGTGTGCATCTTCATGTTGTCGTTGAGCCTTGATTGCTGTTGGCAAGTCAATGGGAGGGATTGACCCGCAGGCTAATTGGCCCTGAGAACCAGCTGTAACTACAACAGAGGAGCTGCTGTGCAGGGGCCAACCTCACAGAGCAGGACTCGCCTCAGTGGGGCTCTGGTGCCCATAAGTCCGCCCCTTGAGTGTGCTGCTCATGAAGGTGGTTGGGTGGTGCCCCGGCTTGGTCGGAAGCTGTCCACTGGGTACACTGGCTCTAGGGCCTCTGGGGAGGTGCAGGCCAAGGTCAGCTGATTCCTGTGCCTTGCCCAGGCCACCCAGCATGAGCTACAAAGCAATCTGCAGATGATTGCCACTTGTGCTAGGATTGGAGGTGCCCAGGAGCAGGCTAAGCTGAGAGCTGAGGCTGGCTGCCGCTAGTGCCAGGCTTGGGGCTGCTTAGCCAGAAGTATGGAACACGCTGAGGCCAGGTGCTGCTTGTTTGGGGTTTGTGGACCTTTGAGACATTTTAGGAAAGTCCAAAGCATGAGCCAAGACAGGCTGTTTGTATGGAAAAGCCACGGGAAATGGCTTGGTAGGGCCCCAAAGTTGGAGGGGCGGAGTCTCAGGGAATCATCAGGGCGGGGCTAACGGTGATAGGGTGATCGCACGGCTGATGGAGACTCAGATATAGGGCCCACCTGCACTTGCAGGAAGAGAGCTCAGCAAAGGAGCAATGGCTTCTGCCAGCATATCTGCCTGGGAGGAAGCTGTCCCTCCAGCCTTCACCCTGAAGCCAGACAATGCAGTTCTTCATATACGTCCCTGGCGACTTTGAGCTGCTGCCCCAGCGCAGGAGCTCAGAGCGTGTGGATCCAAGTAAGTCCGTGCAGGGGCCTTTAAGAGGAACGCCTGGGATCCAGCAGCCCTGGGTCTCACTTAACCACCATCCCTGCTGGTTTTTGGTGTTTGGGTTTTTTTGTTGGTTTGTTTCGTTTTTTTGTTAATCCTCACCCGAGGATATTTTTTTCCCATTGATTTTTAGAGAGTGGAAGGGGATGGTGGTGGCGGGGGGAGAGACTCAGACAGAGAAACATAGATGTGAGAGAGACAGATCAATTGATTGCCTCCCACACGAGCCCCAACCAGGGCCGGGAATCAAGCCTGCAACTGAATCAAACCTGGGACCTTTCAGTCCGCAGGTCGATGCTCTCCACTGAACCAAACCGGCTAGGCCCTGCTGGTTTTTATAGCCCGAAGTTATGGGGACTTCTCTTCCCTGCATTGGAACCCTGGGCTGGGGAGCCAGTCCTTCTTCCTCAGGGGAGGCCACCACAGCTGAGAAATCCCTCCTGACTTTTAACTGCCACACATGGGTGTGGGACCAGCTCATTCTGGGGCTCCACCTCTTCTAGTCTTTGTTTTTTTTTTTTTTCTTAATATATATATTATTTCAGAGAGGATGGGAGAGGGAGAGAGAGATAGAAACACCAGAGATGAGAATCATTGATCAGCTGCTTCCTGCTTGCCCCCCGACCAGGGCTCCAGCCTGCAACCTGGGCATGTGCCCTGACGGGGAATCCAACCGTGGCCTCCTGGTTCATAGGTCGATGCTCAACCACTGGGCGATGCTGGCTGGGCCACCTTTTCTAGTCTTGACGTGGCTTCTTTATAGCCTTAGTTGTAGGACTAAGTTCACCTAGATTTCAGGTGGTCCTGAATGATGGTTGTCCTGTAGTTTAGTGATCATTTTGATGTGGTCGTGGGAGGATGTGAGTACCGTGTTTACCTACTTTGCCATCTTAAATGGAAGCTATTTCCGCCTTTTTATGATGGAAACTCTTGAATATATACAAAAAATAGAGATACTAGCTTAATGAACCACATATAACTATCATCCAACATCAACAATAATCAATATATGGCCAACTTATTTCACCAGCCAGTCTCCCCCGACCCTAATTATTTTGAAACAAATTGTAGACATCATATCACTTCATCTGTTAATATCTAAATAAAAACAAACACCACAATATTATTTTCAAAAAATGTAATAATTCCTTAATATAAGAAAATATTGTTTTAGATAGTGTTTGTGCACTTTGTTTCTTGTATTCTAGATCAAAATAATGTCCATAAAATTGCAATTGCTGGATCTGTTTCAACTCTTACAGCCTATAAATGTCCTCTAACCTCTCTTTTTATTCTTTTCTCCTTGCAATATTTTGAAGTAACTTGAATTGTTTGACTTGAGGTTTCCCATAGTCTGGATGCTGCTGACTGCATCCCATGGTGCATTTAACACATTCCTCTATGCCTTGTATTTCCCGTAAATGTGTAGTCAGACCAGAGGGTTCAGATTCAGCCTTAATTTTTGTTGTTGTTGCTGCTGCTGTTGAAACGATGCCATAGGTGGTGCTGTATATTTCTCCTGGGAGGGCTGTAATGTCTGGCTGTCTCCCTTTTTTGTGATGTTATCAATTCTGAATGATCATTGCTTAGATCCTGTAATTCAAATGGTAATATTCTAAATCTATCGCTCAGTCTTTACTTATTAGCTGCAATTTTTCTATAAACTTCCCATAATGACTATTGGATTATTTTTTGCATAGTAAAGGCAGGATAAATATTTGACTCTTAATTTGCCAGTTTAAAAAATAAGGAAATAGTTCTCTAGCATTATTAAAGGGATTTAATAGGTTGATTTGATGTTTTGTAAGTATCATAATGAACTTGTGGATTTAAATATATCTGAGGATTCTAATTTATCATTGATGCTTAATTTGCTCCATCTTTGTTTTTTTTTTTAAATTACTTTATTGATTAAGGTATCACATATTTGTCATCAACCCCCTCCCCCCGTTCCCTTCCCAATCCCCCCCACACGCAAGCCCCCCTCCCCCTGTTGTCCGTGATCATTGGTTAGGCTCATATGCAAGCACACAAGTCCTTTGGTTGATCTATCTCCCTTGTCCCCACCCTCCCCTACTTTCCCTCTGAGGTCTGACAGTCTGATCATTGCTGTTCTTGTTCTTCAGTCTATGTTGTTCATCATTTCCCCTAGATGAGTGAGCTCATGTGATACTAGGAATACACTTATAGGGACTGAAAATGAGACAAGTAATAATGGTTATGCTGAGAGGCAAATGAATCAGTCTGTAGTGAGTTTCCTTCTGGGCCAACAGTTCTTTTGAGTCCCGGTTTCTATGTCCAGCAGTTGTTAATGTGTTCATAACAGCAATGATATTTCAGTTCTGGATGGTGGACAAATGGTGGTATTGCAGGTCTGACCCTCTCTGGTTTGGTCCTGGGCAATCTGCAGTGACGCATATCTGCTGACTGCTAGTATGGCAAGGCATCATCAGCGTCTTCCATCTCTGGACTGTTTCTCTTCTGACTTCATGGCTGGAGCACTCCTGTCAATTCCTCTCTGTTGCAGGAATCCACATGTCTCGGAGTTGTTTTCTGAAAATATACAAACATATTCTCAACCAAAAGTTAATAAAGGAATATTTTCTATAAATTTGACTTGCGATCCTTTTTCATTTTTTTGCCCAAATGATTTTCCTTTGGCTTGTTTTGACACCATGTATGTTTTACCTGGGTGACTTGCTGTTAGGATTACAAATGAGAGTTAATTTTCTAAAGTAAAAATTTTCTAGATGTAATTTATTTGCAGGATATTTTTCCTTACATGATATTCTTCTACTATCCCCCCTTTTTTGGTTTAAATATTGGGAGGCTTTTGGAAATTTTATGCTGTAATCTTGATAGCTTTTAAATTTTACTTTTTTGCACTAAAATGTGACTGCTTTAGGTTCATTATATGTTATGCAATTTTACCATGAGATGAACTACCAATAAAAATTTTAGTTAACACTTTAGTAACAGCTTTTTTGTCCAGTACAATTGATTTTTCTAGAGTATTTGCTTATTTTGATTGGCCAATTTAAATTAGTCTGAAAACTTGACTACTATTTTACTGTCAAATTTAATACTCTAACAACCATCTTGTTTTACCCTGTAATTATTAGTGGAGAGGATTATTTGCCTTCTTGAGTAGGCCCTGAGCATTCCTGGTGCTAGGCTGGATTTAGATATCCTAGACCCTAGTTCCCCGGATCATGGGTGCAAGACATCTCCATCAAGTCTTGTTGCGGTGAGAGGGCATCTGCTGTTGGCCAAGTCTCTGTTACCTGGGTCCCGATTTGAGCTGGGCATGTGAAGCTGAGCAGCCATGGGGGCAGGAGAAATTTGCTCCATCTTTGACCAGTGGGAATTTCGATATGGCATCTGCCTTTTTGTTTGTTGATCAATAGTAAACTTCACTGATTTATTATTGTGGGTACATTGGTGTATAACATTATATATGTCAGGTGGACAGCATTAGAATTCGACATCTCTATACACTACAGCGTGCTCACCACCAAAGGTCTAGTTTCCATTTGTCACCTTACAATTGACTTCTTTTACTCATTTGCCCTTCCCCCACCCCCTTCTCCTCTGGTAACCACCAATCTGTGGTATGCTTCAGAGATTGTTTTTGTTTTTATATTCTACATATGAATGAAATCACACAGTATTTGTCTCTCTTCTTCTCACTTATTTTATGTAGCACAATACCTTCAAGGTCCATTCATGCTATCACAAATGGCAAAATTTCATCTTTTTTATGGCTGAGTAATAGTCCAGCATGTGTGTGTGTGTGTGTATGTGTGTTACATCTTCTTTACCCTTTTATTCATTGATAGGCAGTTAGGTTGCTTCCATATATTGGCAATTGTAAATAATGTTGCTATGAACATATGGGTGCATACAACTTTTCAAATTCGTTAGTATTTTCATATTCTTCGGATTAATATCCAGAACTAGAATAGCTGATGGTAGTTTTATTCTTAGTTTACTGAGGAATCTCCATATTGTTTTTCATACCGACTATATCAATTTATAGTGTTCTCAGTTTTCTCTATGTTTTGTGTCTCTTCTTGGATTTTTTTTTTTTTTGTGTGTTTTTTTTTTTTGTGGTTACCATGAGGTTTGTATAAAGCATCTCATGGGAAAAAGAATAATCCCCTTTCTGCTGATAGCATCCTATGTTCATTTGTTTCTACAGATTTTATCCTTTTCCTTCTCCCATTTTATACTCTTGTTGTCACAAATGATCCATTTTTATGTTGTGAGTTACTATCTTTTTTCCTGGCTGCCTTTGAAGTTTTTTTTGTGTTTTGTTGTGTGTGTGTGTGTGTTTTTTTTTATCAGTGACTTTTGGTAGTCTTAATGTAATTTGTCTTGAAGAAGGTCTTTTTGTGTTGAGATACTCGGGTGTTCTACTGGTTTCACTTAATTTTATAGCCAGTTTCTTCTTAAGGTTTGGGAAGTTCTCAACTATTGTTTCTCTCAATAAGCTCTCTGCTCCCTTCTGCCTCTCTTCTCCTCCTGGGATACCCATTATCCTTATGTTCCTTTTTCTAATGTATTGGATTGTTCTTGTAGAATCTACTCATTAAAAGAAAAATTTGTTCTCTCTCCTCTTACACCTGAATTATTTATAGGTTACTATCTCTGAGCTCACTAATTCTCTCTTCTATATGATCTGCTCTATTTTCAATGTTTTCAGTACAATCTTTTAGTAAAATCTCATTTATTTTCTTCAGCTCCAAAACTTTTGCTTGGTTCTCTTTTAGAACTCATTGTACTGCCTTTCTGAGCTGTATTGGAGTTTGTTGAGTTTCTTTATGACAAATATTTTGAATTTTCTACCAGATCACAATTTTCCATGACTTCAGATTTGGTTTCTGGAGAATTGTCATTTTCTTTTCTGTGATTCTGTGTTACCATAATTTTTCCTGGTGCTTGATGAGTTTTTCCTCTACCAGCACATTTGGAGCAGCCAACATTTTCTTATTTAGGTAAAGCCTTGTTTACTTTGATTCTACCAGTTCAAGTTGGTCATTAGAGGTCTTTCTTTTGTTTCCAGTAGGTGGTGACAGCGTACAAGATTTTGGTTGCTCTTACCTGTGCTGTGAGTGCTTATATTTGAGAGACAGCATTTTCCCACCCTCTGCTGCCTCTGCCAGGGATGCCACCCGGGTGCCTTGCTGCTGCCAGTGTTGTCGTAGTCATGGGTGCTGCCTCTGGAGTCTCTCGGATGTCAGGAGCATCCCCTGCATCCAGGGTCTCAGGGAACCACCTGTAGGGGAGAGGGAGGCGGGGGAGGAGCATGGGGTGAAAATCATCACAGGGTCCTTCACTGTATTGGAGGTGTTCAAGCTCACAAGTGCTACTGCTGTGAGTTGGGGGCCGGGGTCATGGGTGCCATTGCCGCAGCGGGGACTGGGCTTGTGTGTGCTGCCTCCAGCTAAACTACTTACTGGGTTCTCTGGGAAGAAGGGTACTATCTCAGCTGCTGATGGGGGAGCCTATGTTGTTACTGCCTTAAAAAAAAATCCCCCCCCCGCCCCCCGCCCCACTGGTGCTGTGTTGAGGGAGTGGGGCTGGAGTCACTGGCTGCCTCTACTGCTGCTATGGGGTTTGCTGGGACTGTGGGCTCAGTCAGGGTACCCAGGTTACAAGCACTGCCTCCTCTATGTGTCCGAATCAACCCACCTTCAGATGTACAGATGTGTGGATCTCTCTGGCGCCTTGGTGTGTTGAGCACAGACACCTTTGTTGAGTTACAGATGTTCCACAGCTGTAGGTTGAAAAGGAGAGAAAAAAGAAGCTTCTCACCCTGCCATGATGCTGACGTCACCTAGGAAACTGTCCGGGATAGAAGCACCACACTGCAGAGAGTGTGAGGGTTCCTTCCAGATGTGGGGGATGTGTGGGAAAGGCCTCTGGCGAGCATGTCCCATGAGGAGCATTCCAGACCTGGAACCTGTCTTTTGATGCCACCCTTTTTGTCTTTAGAGCTCTCTTGCTATGGCATGGCATTGTGGTAGGCCCATTCTGTATATGTAAGTCATCTGATAGGAATCAGCCATTTCTCCGAGGCATCAGTCTAGGGGTGCTAGGGCTCCCCATTGGCAATGGGTTGGTCCTGTTGCTAGACCTTTTCAGTGGACAAGACCTAAGAAATATAAATTTCTTTTAAACCAGTTTTATTGAGGTATAAATTACATACGGTAAAATTCACATACTAACAACCTTTGACAAAGTGTGCACCCATGCAAGCAGCACGCCAGTCAAGATGCAGAAAATTTCTGTCACTCTGGGAAACTGCTGCCTGATAAATCCCCTCCCTCTTTCCCTCAGGCAATCACTGATCTGATTTCTATTCCCATTAGTTTTGACTCATAGAAGTTCATATAAATGCAGTTGTACATTATGTATTGTTTTGAGTCTGACTCCTTTTGTTTAGTATATTTTTGAGGTTCACCTATGAGGTTATGTATTTTTATTGCTGAGTAGTACCCCACTGTGTAAATATACTATAATTTCCTTATCTCTCTACCCACTGGTGAATATGTTTGGTTTGTTTCCAGTTTGGGGTTATTATGAATAAAGCTATGAATATCTGTTAACAAGTCTATTATCGAGCATATATTTTCATTTCTTTTCGATAAATACCTAAAAAATAGAATTGCTGGATCATTTGGTAAGTATAAAATTTAACTTTATGTGAAACTGTCAAAATGTTTTCCAAAGTAGTTGCTCTATTTAACACTCCCAATAAAAATAAAAAAAATGTATGAATGTTATAGTTGTTTCATACCCCTGTCAGAATTTGGAATTACCAAAATTTTTATTTTATGTTGGTGCTAATTTACTTTTCTTTTCTGAACACTTTAACATATGCTATTTGACCACATATATGTTTGTGACTGTGTGTGTCAAGTATTTGTTTAAGGTTTTCTACTATTTTAAACATATTGATGAACTAATTTGTTAATTTATCTAATAATGGCCTAATACTGTATTGGGAGTTACAGGGAATAGGAAAAAAATTGGATTTAATTTGTAAAAATTGTCATTTCCCTACTTAAAACTGACCAATTTCTTACATCTGAGACTAAAAACCAGGTAACAAACACCTGGAGAAAGAAATCTTTTAAAAATTACAATTATTTTGACTTGTTCATTTTTTAAATTGGTTGTTTGTCTCATAATTTAATTGTAAAAGTTCTTTCCATATTCTGGGTACAAATCTTTTGTCATATATATGTGGCTTTCTTTTTCATTATTTTTCTTTCTTTCTTTCTTTCTTTCTTTATTTATTTATTTCTAGAGGCCCTATGCACTGGTGGGGTCCCTCGGCCTGACCTGTGCCCTCTTGCAATCCGGGACCCCTCGGGGGATGTCAGAGAGCCGGTTTCGGCCCAATCCCCGCAGGCCAGGCCGAGGGACCCCACGGGTGCAGGGATGGGCCTCTAGTATGCATGTAAGATCTTTGGTTAATCTCTTCCCGCCCTTTCTCCTCCCCCTTGCCCCCTTCCCTCTGAGATTCATCAGTCTGTTCCATGTTTCCATGCCTATGGTTTCTGCTCCTGTATTGAGCATCTGCCCCCAGTGGTCAGTGCGCATCATAGCTACCAGACAGTTGGCTGGTTGCTTAGGCTTTTATATCTATAGATAATTCTTTATTGTTGAAAGTATTACATATGTCTCTTTTTCCCCCCATTGATCCCTTCCAGCCTACTCCCACCCCCACCCCAGGACCTCACTGCCCCATTGTCTGTGTCCATGGGCCATGCATATATGCATACGAGGTCCTTGGTTGATTACCTCCCACCCACCCACCTTCCCCCACCTTCCCTCAGAGATTCCGCACTCTGTTCCATGCTTTGAGTCTCTGGATCCACTCCGTTCATCAGTTTATTTTGTTACTTATATTCCACATATGAGTGAGACCATGTGATATTTGTCTTTCTCTGACTGACTTATTTCACTTAGCATGATACTCTCCAGGTCCCTCCATGCTGTCTCAAAGGATAAGAGATTCTTCTTTTTTACTGCTGCATAGTATTCTATGGTATAAATGTACCACAGCTTTTTATCCATTCATCTACTGATGGGCACTTGGGCTGTTTTCAGATCTTAGCTATTGTAAATTGTACTGCTATGAACATAGGGGTGCATACATTCTTTCTGATTTGTATTTCAGGTTTCTTAGGATATATTCCTAGAAGTGGGATCACTGGGTCAAATGACAGTTCCATATTTAATTTTTTGAGGAAACTCCATACTGTTTTCCATAATGGCTGCACCAGTTTGCATTCCCACCAGCAATGTACTAGGATTCCCTTTTCTCCACATCCTCGCCAGCACTAGTCATTTGTTGATTTGTTGATAGTAGCCATTCTTATAGGTGTGAGGTGATACCTCATTGTCATTTTAATTTGCATTTCTCTGATGATCAAAGACTTTGAGCATGTTTTCATATGTCTCTTGGCCATCTGTACGTGCTCTTTGGAGAAGTGTCTATTTAGGTCCTTTGCCCATTTTTAAATTGGATTGTCTTCCTTCTGTTAGGTTGTATGAGTTCCCTATATATTTTGGATATTAACCCTTTATCAGATGTATCATTGCAAATATGTTTTCTCATTCAGTGGGCTCCCTTTTTGTTTTGTTGATGCTTTCTTTTGCTGTCATTTTTTATTTTTTAAATGATACTTTCAAAGAACAGAACATTTTAACTTCAATGAATTCAAATTTATTATTTGCACTTTTATGCATAATGCTTTTTGTGTCCTGTCTTAAAAAAAGGTTTCCTTATCCCAAGTTCACAAAGATTTTTATCCTATGTTTTCTTCTAGAAGTTCTATAGTTTTACTCTTGTGCTTTAATATCTGATCCATTGTGAGTAAATTTGTGTGTATGGTGTGATATAGAGGTGGAAGGTCACTTTTTTTTCTTAATATGTATCCAGTTGTCCAGCATTTGTTAAAAGACTGTTTTTTCTTACACTGAATTGCATTAATCCCTGTATCAAAAATCAATAGACTCTAGATTTTCATGTCTACATCTGTACTCTCTATTTTGTTTTATTGATCTACTAGGGGCCCAATGCACGAATTAGTGCACCTTGAAAGAAACTGTGGGCTGCCAGGCTGCGGTGGGCACAGGGGCGGGTCTCGGCCCATCCTCCGCGCCCCCGTCCCCTGTCTGCTGGCAGCCCTGCTCCTACCGCCACCGCTCCCATGCTCTGATGGCGCCGGCCCTGGCTCGCACCAGCTGACAGTGCGGAGCAATTGGGGCAAGCACCAGCAGTGGGTGCGAGTGGCAGCTGCTGCCCTGATTGCCCCTCAGGAGCAGGGGGAGGTGGAGGAGCCCTCAGGGGCAATCGGGGCCGGCACCCACCACTCGCACCCACTGATGGCGCTGAGCAATCAGGACTGGCACCAGGCACCGGCAGCGGGTGCGAGTGGTGGCTCCAGCACTGACAGTGGATGTGAGTGGGGCCGTTGCCGGCAGCAAGTGCAAGAGGCGGCTGCCAGCCCCAATTGCCCCTCAGGAGCAGGGAGAGGTGGAGAAGCCCTCAGGGCCAATCGGGGCCGGCACCCACCGCTCACACCCACTGACGGCACTGAGCGATCAGGGCCAGCACCAGGCACCAGCAAATGGGTGCAGCTCCAGTGCCAGCAGCAGGTGCAAGCAGGGCCAGTGCCGGCAGCAGGTGTGAGCGCCAGGTGGGACCGCGGCGTGTGGGAGCAAAGAATTTTCAGTAACCAGCTGAGGCTCGCCCCAATGACAGCAACCGACGCCCACCTTGGTCTGACGCCTCCGCTCACCTGCTCCACCATCCCGTCGTGGCCGATGCCTGCCATGTTCCGCGTGCGCCCCCCGGTGGTCAGCGCACATCATAGCGACTGGTTGTTCAATTGTGTAGTTGTTCCACTGTTCGGTCTATTTGCTTATTAGGATTTTATATATATAGATTTGTCTTTACATATCTTTGCATTGTGCTGATAATTGCAGTTTTACAGTAAGTCCTGAAATCATTTGGTAAAAGTTCTCTGTGTTAGGATTCAATCATAGAAACAGAACCACTTGAAGACTATATATAATTAAAAAGAGGGTTTGTTTGTTTTTTTTTTTTACAGAGATTTTATTTTATTTTATTATGGTAACTGGTTTAACAATCTCTGTAAGACTGTTGTCTTAGTGTGAGATACTGGAGCTTGGAGTCCTCGGGGCAGACACTCAGGAAGCAAAGATAGATTTAAAGTAGTGGAGAGCCAGATGAGCTGGAACCCAAGAATATGATTTGGAACCCTTTGTCAGTTCTCACTGCCTACAATCGTGATGAAGTGTATGCCCTGTAAGAGAGAGTGATGTCCTTCATCTTGGAGTGAAACACACACCTAGCCCAGCACTCAGAGCAGCTACAGGAGGACCCAGAAGAAGGTGCTGACATGGCTGCTGCCCATTCCCACTGCACGAATCAGAAGGTAAACAGCAATGTGCATGAGCTACAAAATTGCCTACCCCAACCTTCTGATGTGCCTGCTGCTTCACTTCTACCTTCTGAATCTTACATACAAACACGTGTCTCTTGGGGCCCTGAAAACATACAAGAAAGAGGATTCTGGGAAATGTAGTTCAACCTAGCCAAGTTGACACAAAGCCACTGCATCATCCAACCTTATTTTACAAAGTAATTTTGGCTATTATAGGTCTTTTGCATTTTCATATACATTTTAGAATAAACACCATATTACCTTTAAAAACATAACTGCTGATTGATTGTCAATTGGAATTACATTGAATCTAGGGACACTGGACTTGTAATAATATTGAGCCTTCCAACCCACAAATATAGTATGTGTCTCAATTTATTTAGATTTTCATTAATTTTTAAAAACAATACTTGGTAGTTTTCAATGTAAAGATTTTTCACATCTCTCAGTTTATTCCTAAGTAATTTTTGATTTGATGGTATTGTAAATAATATATTTTACAATTAATTTTTCAATTGTTTGTTGCTAGCTTATAGGTATTTAATTGACCTAGTGTCCAAAAAGCTTGACAAAATCATTTATTAATTGTAGTTTGTTTGTTTGTTTGTTTTATAGCTTGCTTAGGATTTTCTGTGTGTAGACAGTCATGTTGCCTGTGAATAAATTATTTTTTTCCTTTTTTTCTAAGCCTATGTCTCTAATTTTTTATTTCTTGCCTTTTGGGGTGCCAGAACCTCCTGTTCTGTGTTGACTAAAAAGGGTAGGAATGTACAAGCTTGCCTTGTTTCCAATCTTAGAGGGAAGACATTTACTCTTTCATCATTAAATATATTATTAATTGTAGGCTTTTTAAATATGCTGCTTATTGGATTTAGAAAGTTGTTTTCCATTTCTAATTTGCTGAGATAGTTTTATCATGTATTGGTATTTTTTTCTCCAAATAACTTTTTTATGCATCTACTAAAATGTTTATATGATTTTTGTCCTTTATTTTCTTAATTTTATAAATTACATTGGTTGATGTTTAAATGTCAACTCAACCTTGCATTCTTGGAATAAATCCCACTTAGTCATGATAGATGTTTTTTTTTAACATATTGCTGGATTTGACTTGCTAATGTTTTTTGAGAATTTTTCCATCTGTACTCATTAAGGGTCAGTAATTTTCTTACCATATCTTTATCAGATTTTGATATAAGTTTGGTCTGAAAATGGGATGAATGTATTAACTTCTATTTTATACAAAAGTTTGTATATGTTAGTAGTATTTATTTCCTTAAATGTTTGATAGCATTCACTCATGAAATAATTTGGTCTTAGGGCATTCTTTGTGGAAGATTTTTAAATGTGGTACTCAATTGACTTAATACATGTAGGGCTGTTCAAATTTTCTATTTTCTACTTGCTTAGTTTGATAGTTGAGTTTTGTGTGTGTGTGTTTTTTGTTTCAAGAAACTTGTCTATTTTAATAGCTATTAAATTTATTGGCATGAAGTTTTTGCTAATATTTTCTCTGTATCCTTTTGATGTTTGTAGGATCTATAAAGATTATCTTTCTCATTTTTGATATCGATAATATTTGTTTTCTCTCTCTTCTTCTCACTAGGGGCTTATCAATTATAATTATCTTTACAATGAACAAGATTTTAAAATTTATGTTTTTGTTTGTTTTCTATCATTAATTTCTGCTTTTCTGTGCAAATTTTTTTACACTGAAAACAACTAAACACTGGTGAGGAAAAAAAAATAAGAAAAATCTAATACAGTTGATCGATAAAAAACAACTTTTTTTTTCTTTCTATTGTTTAATTAATTTTTCCCCTGACTTCCTCAGATGATCATTTAAATGCTTTAAATTTTCTTCTTTGGTAAAACTTTAAATGTCTTTCTCTAAATACTGCTTTAGCTGCACCTTACATACAAATCTTGTCATTTTTAATTATCATCCAGTTGAAAATATTTTCTAATATTGCCTTGTCATCTTTTCTTTGATTTGAAAATTATTTAGAAAGCTCATATACCTGGACTGCTTCCTTTCCTACTAATGTCTGGACCCCCCTTTTTTAAAAAAATCCCCTTTGTCCCCACTGTTCTAGTCCTGCTCGGTTTGGATTCTGTGCCCCGTAGTTTCTCTTCACGGCAGAGCTTTGCCTTGAAGGGAGCTCCTGCCTGTTCATTTGGGGAATTTCCAGGGCCAGGTGGGCCCAGCACTCTGCCATCTCCTTGTGGGCACACCCACACTGGATCTTGTGGGACACCTTCCAGTTTTAGTGGCTATTCTCAGATTGACCTAAAAGTCAGGGACTGTCAGAGCCCAGTTGCCTTACCTTTGTTTCACCCCATACAATTCCTTATTCCACATGGGTCTTGAAGCTTTGGGCGTTTATCCTCTCCCACCTGTGTTTGGGGTTTGGGAGGATCCCTTGCCAGGCAGTTTTATGTAGATGTTGCCTGTGAGTGTTTGATTTGGGTAGCCTAACTGCTCTGTTTGTTCATCTGAGAGATTCAGGGAAATCATAAATTATGCCACCTCCTCCATCTACCCAGGATTCTCGCTCTCCAATTAGTTTCTGAGCAGGAACCAAGCTATATATTTCTTTCATAACCACATGCTATTTGCCACAGTGCTGGGCACTGGAATCAGCTGATTCGTGCTGACAGATGCAAGTTTATGTATTAGTTTCCTATTGCTATGCAGCAAATTGCCATATAGTTAGTGGCTTAAAACCACCCCGGTTATAATCTCAGAAATTTGGGTGTAGATTAGCTGGGTTGTCTTTTTTAGGGTTTCCACCACACTGCAACCTAGGTGTCAGCCAGGGCTGCAAGCTCCTATGAGATTTGGTTGGGAAGAGATCCACTCCTAAGCTCCCTCGTGTTTTTGGCAGAATTCATTTGGGGGACTGAGGTCCCCATTTCCTTGCTGACTGTCAGGCAGGGGCCGCTTTCAGCTCCTAGAGCCTGCCCACAGTACTTTGACCCATGACCCTCTCCATGGGCCAGTCACAGCCTGGCAGCTTACTAAAACCAGCAATCGAGAGAGAGTCTCCGATGCATGTTAGCAAGATTAGCCCTATCCATATCGTAACAGAATCTCAGGAGTGACGTCGCATCAGCACTGTCCTGCTCTATTGGTTAGAAGCAAGTAGTATGTTTCTCCCATGCTCGAGGAGCCAAGATTATGCAGGGCATGAACATGGAGCCACACTAGGGTCTGCCTATCTCTACCGCGGTTTACATCTGCCTTGGGACCTGGTTTACCCTCTTTATTTAAGACAAAGGGTTTATATTGATTGACTGTCAGTGGTGACTTTTAGCTCAATTCTAGGAGAAATAGTAACAAATTCAAATATAATAATGAGATAATCCATTTCAAATAGAAAAATCTGACCTCAGGAACTTGAAAATCCTATACAAGTTGTTTTCAATGCTCATTCCCTGCTCTCATCTATGAAATGGGCGCTCACAACCTCACAAAGTATAAAATGATGCTTTGTAGTGTTCTTAGGAAAAATAAGGTTTCATATGCTTCTAATGTATTTTAACTTAGTTTGTGTCACCTGTGCTTGTGCGCATTTTTGGAATTCTTCAAAGACTACTCATGTTCAAGAATGACATAGTACCAAAGCAACTGTTTTTGTTAAACTCCAATGAATCAGATAACCCAAGGAACCATTTGGAAGAGAATCAAAAGGCATGTGTATTTTAGAAGCCACATTTTCTGGTGCAAATGGTGAAGGAAATCATCTTATTTCCCATGCCAGGGCATTGTAAAATTTTAATGAATAAATTCATTGTTTGATCCAAGGTGGCATTGTTTATTATTTCTGCGTTTGTTCCAATAAATGGGAGCATCCATCTCTTTCATCTGTGCCTCCTCACATGCGAGCTCTGTCTTTTATCTTCTTGATCTCGTCATTTTCCACTGAGCATGAAAGGGATAGGAAACGGTGCTTCTCTTTGATGAAGATACACGATCATTTTTTAAGTAACGATGTCCTGTGTTCTTGGAAGCATTCAGCTATGGGAGTGAGGGATTCTTCTCATCTGCTACCCTGTAGTGAACACGGAACATTTTTCCTCATGTGATGGATGACACATGGATGCTGTTTGCTATGGTGATGCTGTTCCCTCCTGGCAACAAGGAGGAGGTGGGAATGAGGGACTTGGGAATACAACATACAATGCATAGAAACAAATAGTGCAGGACACACTGGCCTATGAATTCCTGATTCCCTTCCTTGTGAGAAAGGCAATCATAATCATCAGAGTTAGTATTTATTGGATGATCAATACCAGGAATTATATACAAAATATTTAGCAACCAAAACAGCATTGTATCAACCAATCAGAATGAATGGTGACTATAACCGAATCCATTCTGATGAGTCCCTCTACTCCCCACTCCAGTTGTTAAATATTTTGGCAACTGGCTGTTTGGGATGTGAACACTGCCAATGTCAACCCTGCTTTACTACATGCCAGACACTGTGCCAAGCCCCTGAAGGACCTTTGCTCATGGAAACCTCCCAGCCACCCTGTAAGATGGATAGTCTTATTATTCCAACTTGACATACATATTGGAAAACTGAGGCTTCAAGAGTTTGAATGACTTGTCCCCATATCACCCAGCTGAGTTGCAGTGGGATTGGGTTCGTGCCCTGGTCTGCTGACCAAGGAGCCTGAGCTGTTAAGTTCTACATTCTATTAACTCTTTTTTTCCCCCAAAATATATTTTTATTGATTTCAGAGAGGAAGGGAGAAGGAGAGAGAGATAGAAACATCAATGATGAGAGAGAATCATTGATTGACTGCTTTCTGCATGCCCCCCACTGGGGATCGAGCCCGCAACCCTGGACATGTGCCCTGACTGGGAATTGAACTATGACCTTCTTGTTCGTAGGTCAACTGAGCCACGCCCACCAGGTGACATTCTACTAACTCTTGAGGAAGCCACGCCCTACGGCTCTTTCTGCCCCTGTGAGAGATACACACTTACTTTAGGCACCAGAAGGCTGAACTTTATCACCCTGTCCTCAGCCCTTGGACAGTCCATGAAGAAAAGCAAAGCAAACAGTTTCGTGAAAATGAAAGAATGAGAAATAATCCCTGCCTGGGGTGAGGCCTACTCTCCAGAAATCATTCTGGAGTTGATCCAAGGTCTTAGGAAGACATGGAAGTCCAAAGTCCAGACTGGCCTTCCAGCCTGAGGGGACATTTCTTAGATAACTGTCACCGACACTAACTCCACATTCCTCAAGCCCAGTGATTTTTAACCTTTTTTTTTTTTTTTTTTTGTCTCATGGCATACATAAACTAATTACTAAAATTCTGCAACACACCAAAATATATATTTTTTGCCGATTTGACAAAAACATAGGTATACTTTTTATTTATTCACACCAGCCAGCTATTGTTGTGTTGGCTGTTGTCATTTTTTTATTTGACAATCTAAGGGAAAAGAGGTTAGTGCCAGTGCCCCTGATTAAATAGTAAAGTATTGCATGCTTTAAAAATTCCTGCAGCACACCAGTGTGCCTCATGCGATACACCAGTTGAAAATCGCTGCTCGAGCCATTAAGAGAATTCTGTCTGGTATTTGAAGCTGGGTTTATTTAGTACAAGACAAACAACTGAATTCCAGAGATGGGCCACACTTATCTTATGTCACTGTCTTTTCTGACTATATATGACTGGTGGGTGAATATTTTTGTTCCTCAGCCAGCAGTGTCCTCAGCCAGCAGTGACTCCATGTCATCACTATCTGTGATCCGTTCAGGATAGTGACACATTTCCAGAAATCTTATTTTTCAGCTGTGACGCACAGACTGATGGAATCCACATGCCCAACACACTGCCTTGAGCTAACCTTGTTTTGCATGTTACTTCATCTCTTTCTTTCCCACTCAAGAATGTATATGGAAATGCAAAGAGGAAGGGTAATGTTACTGGAGGCATCACTGGAAAACTTCTTTAAAAAAAAATTACACACACACACACACACACACACACATATGTATATACACACACACATACACACACACAGACACTAGAGGCCCAGTGCACGAATTTATGCATGGGTGGGGTCCCTCGGCTTGGCCAGCAATCGGGGCTGATCAGGCCGGCAAGGGCAGGGGGGGAACCACAGGAGGTTGGCTGGTCATGGGAGGTTGGCTTTGGGAGCACAGAGAGGAAGGGAGAGGGGGAGAGAAATAGAAACATCAATGATGAAAGAGAATCATTGATTGACTGGCTGCCTCCTGCATGCCCCCTACTGGGGATCAAGCCCCCAACCCGGGCATGTGCCCCAACCAGGAATCAAACCATGATCTCCTGATTCACAGCGTTGATGCTCAACCACTGAGCCATGCTGGCCAGGCTGGAAAACTTTCTTAAAGCATCTGAGTCTCCATTTCCACATGTGTAAAATGTAATTGGAATGGAAGAAGGCATGACTGGGCAGAGTAAATCTTTATCTCAACTTCTCCACAACACTCACATTCACAGACTAGATCAGATCCCTGAGTTGCAAAGAATGAGTTACTACAAATAAAATTCCAATATTTGTATTATCATTCTTGTTATTCCTACTACTACTATTATCAACAACTATGATTCTACTAACAGTTGCTATGTATTGATTATTTGTTTACTACATACCAAGCACAGTGTAAAACGAGGTAGATCTCATCTCTCATTCAGCCCTCTGAAAGTAGGCTTTGTTGGGCGTATGTTTTACCATTGCTCTGGTTTAGAGAAATAGGCCAGTGGTCCTGGAATGGAAGAACCAGATCTACGTGGTCCATGTGGAGACGCAGAGTGCTCCAGCCTCCACCAGCCAGCAGGAGCATCATCTGCTGCTGGCACCTGGAGGCTGTGTGGACTCTCAGTGCCACGGAGCCTCCGGCTCCCATTCCGGTGAGGAGTATTGTCGGTGCTGAGTTGCTGCACTAGTCATCCTGCCACTTGGTTTCCAGGGAAGACAGCCCAGCCTCAGCAGCCAAGAGTGCTGTTGCCCAATAATCATCCAGCAGAAGAGATGTCTATATGGCCTCAGCCTTCACAGTAGCCATGTGACTTATTCCACACGACCCATAACACCCAGAGGCTCTCCCCTTTGTGACGAGGGTGGGGTTGGAGACACCAGGGCGATTAGGAGAGTTGTAGAGCCCTTCTCAGGAGCCTGTGCATCTCTCTTGGGAGCCAGGGCAGTGGTGAAATATAGCCACATCCACTCTTAGGGTTGTTGTGAGGAACGAATGAACTATGAAATATATGCTGTTGAGCACAGTCCCTGGGACATCATAAACATTCAATTAATAGCCATTGCTGCTCTAGCCAATTTGGCTCAGTGAATAGAGTGTCGGCCTGCAGACTGAAGGGTCCCCAGTTCGATTCTGGTCAAGGGCACATGCCTGGGGTGCAGGCTTGATCCCCAGTAAGGGACATGCAGGAGGCAACTAATCAATGATTCTTTCTCATCATTGATGTTTCTATCTCTCTCTGCCTCTCCCTTCCTCTCTGAAATCAATTTTTAAAAAATAGCCATTGCTATTATTACTAAATTTAATAAATGGTATGCAAGCATTGGCCCTATATTATTAGCAACACTAGAGGCCTGGTGCACAAAATTTGTGCACTTGAGGCAGGGAGCCCTCAGCCTGGCCTGTGCCCTCTTGCAGTCTGGGAGCCCTCAGGGGATGTCCAACTGCTGCGCTTCTGGCTGAGCAGTGTTTCCCCTGTAGGAGCCCACTAATTACCAGGGGGCAGCTCCTGCATTGAGAGTCTGCCCCCTGATGGTCAATGTGTGTCATAGCGACCGATTGTTCCGAGGTTCAATCAATTTGCATATTAGCCTTTTATTATATAGGATACTGCCAACGCTCCTTCAAATGATCATGACGCAGAGCATGTCACCAGGCTCTAAGAAGCCTCGCTCCAGACAACAGAGGCCAAGTAACTTCAGAGACCTTGAGGGGACTTTCTGGCCTGGGCTGTGCCTGGTCTTGGACAGCATTCCTGGGTGCTGCCTCAGAGGAGACGCTCCTGATGCTAGCAGCAGCCGGCCGGGGAGACACTGATAAACTGGCCACAGCCCAGTAGATAGGCGGGCCGGGGAAGGCAGCCAAACACACCCCAATGCAGACAACGAACACTGGATCTCACTGGCACCCAGCCAGGATATTGACAGTGCCTTGTTAGCGCTAACCGTTCTTGCTTCCAAGGTCACCGCAGGCAGAATAAAGCTCTTCACGTCGCCAGGAGCTCATGGTTCTTTGTTTTGTTTTCAGTGTGTCCTCTTAGCACGACATGGCCATTTTACATCTCTCTCCAGAGTTATGTCAAATCATGCAGTGATTCATTCATTGGTTCGTCTTCTCAGGCTATTAATTTCCTCTCCTAGGTGTAGACTTTGAGTCTTAGGGATGGAGAAGATCTGGAAGTCCATCAGTCTGAGGCTGTACTAACTGAACTATCTGCAAGGGTGGGGTGCTCTCTATCTATACTGTCTGGCGTGGAAGCCACTAGACAGGTGGTTATAGAGCCCTTGAAATGTGGCTAGTGTTACTGAGAAACTGAAAATTTTGGGGGTCCTGGCTGGTCAATGCAGGACATTTTTTCCATTGATTTTTAGAGAGATGGAAGGGAGGGCAACTATAAAACTGTCATTCTTAGTCAGGCCCTTGGGCTGTGGTGGCTAAGGACCAGGTAACATAAATCCCCAGCTCTCTCCCTGCAGGCCAGCAGCTCCAGGAGGTGGGAGACTGCCAAAGAAAGTTGCAGGTGTTAATGGGCAGGTGAAAGCAGCAGTGCAGTGAAGCTAGAAAAAGGATGCACAGAAAATGCTAAAGGGATGCTGGGCGATGTGGCCAGAACACTAACAATGTCTCCTGCAAAGCCTTATAACACCCACGACAAAACCCCTTTCACAGATGAAGCACAGGAGGTTAAGCAATTGGCTCTGGACACATAGTAAGTGGAAAATGAAGATTTAAATCCAGGCAGACCATCTCCCATGTCTGTGCCCTTCAACGTAGTGCAGTATCTGCCAGCTCTCCTAACCACACCAGCTCATCTTTTTTTTTTTTAAGGTTTCACTGCTCATTTGCTTAGTAAGCCCTTTATATATATCAGAGAGGAAGGGAGAGAGAAAGAAACACCAACAGTGAGAGGGAATCATTGATTGGCTGCCTCCTGCATGCCCCACACTGGGGATAGAGCTCGAAACCCAGGCATGTGCCCTGACTGGGAATCAAACCATGACCTCCTGGTTCACAGGTAGACGTCTGCTCAACCCTGAGCCACGCCGGTCAGGCCCAGCTCCTCTTTTCAGACAAAATGCCTGCACATTGGTCTGTGTGGCAGACATCTGGAAACACAGTAAAGCCAACCAAATCGTTCCTTCATGTAGGAGGTCCTTTGTCATCCTGACTTTTCTCAGCCTCCATCACCATCATGTAATCAGGGCGCTTTTCATGCCGTCAGCTCCTAATTCCCACAATTTCCTCTCAATGGCACTCCAGATCCTGCTGCTGATTACGGCCATTCACAGCCCTGTGGTGGGTGCTGGGTGTAGTTACCAGGTGCAGGCTCCCAAGCCCCCAGCTTTTCATTTGAAACAAATTTCACTTTATGTCCACATTTCAAGAAATGTTACTCTCCCTTCAAAATGGTAAATGACTTTTTCCTGGAAAGAGTTTGGCCACAATTATTTTTTTTTCTATAAAAAAGAAAATCACATCAAAGTATTTCCTGTTGGTTTAAGCGATTAGAGAAAGTATGGACTTCATCATGTGCTCAGCGTTCGGCAGCAGGCGAGGTTCACTTGACAGTTGAGTTCCCAACCTCTGAACCTGGGGGTGAAAAAAATAGACTATGGACTTCTATGTCATAATTAATGGGATGATGATAAAACTTTAATGTACTGATAAAGTGTTCCCGATTAAATATGTACTGCTTTTTACATGTGACGGAGTACTTTTTATAATCAGAAAAACAACAGGAAATATGATAAAGCAGTGATGTTGGTAATCACTCCCTAGAGCAGTTTCTCAACCTTAACAAGTTGATTAGGTCAGATCATTTTTTGTTTGTTTTGTTAATCTTCACCCAAGAATATTTTTAAATTTATTATTGTTATTTAATTTTTTTTTTTTTTCAGAGAGAGTGGAAGGGAAGGAGGGAAGGGGAGAGAAAGAGGAAAAAAAAATCAATGCAAGTAAGACACATTGATTGCTTGCCTCCTGAACATGCCCCACCACAGCCAGGGATCGAAAATGCAACCCAGGTACGTGCCCTTGACCTGGAATCAAACCCATGACCCTTTGGTACATGGGCCGGCACTCTAACCTCTGAGCACCACTAGCCAGGGCTGGATAATCCTTTGTTGGGATGGGCTGTCCTGGGAACTGTAAGACGCTTAGAACTGCTGGTCTCGACTCACTAGATGCCAGTAGCGGTACCAATCCCTACAAGCTGAGGTAGCCAAAAACATCCCCAGAAGTTGCCACCTGTCCTCTGGGAAGCAAAACCACCCCTGGTTGAGAAGCACTGTTTGAAAGGACAATAACATGGTGTGCCTTCTGGTCTCAGTCCCCCACCCCCGCCCCGCCAGCATCTCTGACAGCCTCTCTTCTTGGTTTCTATTTTACTGGTATTCTGAGATTGGCCAGTTTCAGTTCCTTGTATTTTGCGAATCTTTCTGGCGATCTGTCACCTACCATTGCCTTCTAGATGGCCACACTGTTCCTAGCTCTCAAGTTTTGGTCCAATGACTGCATTTCTGAACCTGGGGGGTCCCCATTGTCTTCGCATCAATAGCCTGAGCCTTACTTTCTTGCAAACATTAGTTATGAGAAGAAATCGCTGAAAATAGGTGGAAAAGTGGCTGCCTGTGAACATCTGCACATCTTAGCACTTCCCTTTAGTAACTTTGTTTCAATCTCATGATGTGTGAAATAATGGGGAAAATGCAGTAAGGGGAATTTAGAGTGACATTTTGGTGGGACTGAGAGAACTGAGGATGGAACAAGAATCTGGGTTTTCGAAAATCTAGTAAGGAGACTTTTTTGTCTTTTAAAATGTGACAGTTATAGTCAAAGAACTTTTAATGGTCTCATAAAAATATTTGTATCCACAGCCACAAAAGCCTGCTCTTGTATTTTTCCAAAGTTCAGGCCAAGTATAGCCAACAACTTTCACCCATCACACCAACATGATGGGTTGTCTCTTTACACTGTCCTTTCCCATCGACTCTCTAGAGCTGGACTTTACAAAACAGGCCAACCAGATTGGAACCAAATCTACCATGTTGCCAAGAACCCAAGCAAGGTTTCTGAGGGAAATTGACCTTTCAGGTTTGAAGCTGATGCCCAATAGCTGCCACCACCCATCAACGGTCACATTTAATGACTGTCACTGTTCAGATGGTGGTTTGAATTGACCCAGTGAGTCTATTCAAAACTCTGGTATCCGAATCTCTGTTGGTCTAAGGCCCCTGCATCCTTTACGATCCAATGCCTTATATGAGGATCTCCCCTCTTGGAGTAGCCATACCATGATGATCACATTTTTAGTGTTCTCTGTTATATTATAGTCATTTGTGATCTGGGTGTTTTTGTCCTTTTTAAACTTGAAGCTTCTTAAAGGCAGATGTCTAATTAGTTTATCCTTATGCACAGATAAACTGTCTCTGTACAGAGTAGGAGCCCAGCAAATACTTGTGCAATTGAACTTAGTCTGGGTAGAATCACCTTAGGTCTTGCTGTGTTACTTAATGCATCTTGACTGAGGATGTAAGGAAGGAAGGAGGGAGAGAGGGAGGAAGGGAGGGAGGGAGTGAGAAGAAGGAAGGAGGGACGGAGGGAAGAAGGAAGGAAGGCTGTTTTGTGTATTTTTACTTGAATATATTTAAATACCAGAACCCTTTAGGAGGTATGAAGTACTCTGTTGAAATCATAATAAGACCGTAATGACGTGGGGCAATGTTTGCCTCATCTAAAGATAAAGGTGGTTATTAATGAGAACGATACGCTATTCTCCTCCTGCCCCCTGCTTGTAAAATGTGTAGAGAAAAGAAAGTTTTTACTCAGGGGACAGATAAGCTTGTTTCCCTGCTAATGAGCTTTATTTCCTTTTGCTTGCCTGAGTTTTCCTATGGCTGTAGGATTGTGAGGGACAAGAAATAATGAAGTGCTGCTTTATCCATCCGAAGCTCCATGACTTCTCAGGTATGTGAATATCTGTGTGTTCTCCCCTTGGTGCAGGAACTTTGGTCACGTGACGGCATTTCCTCCAAATGTAACATCCATCTACCCAGATCTGGGTTTTCCATTATCAAACAGAGTCTGCAGCATCCTGCAGCTGGCTCTGCTGCTTCTACTGAAAGCGTGTGACAAACCTCACTGGCAGCTCGATCTATGCAACTCTAAAGAATAGGGGAGCTCAGTTGGAATAGAAATCAGGCTGGAGATGAAGCAAGAGTGACTTCAGTGAACTGTAAAGGAAGGTTTCCCGACCAATCACAGAGGCTCAAAGACATGTGGTCTAAGTCACATGGCCTTTGCAAAGCACACAACACCGAAAGAGGACTTCTTCTCTAAGATAGTCATGTTTGATGCCAAAGTAGACATGATGGAATTCTGGGTACACCGTTGATGTGGAAAAGAACCCCTTGGGGTTTTGCTTGATGGGATCTGGAAATCTAACCAAAATGGGTGGATGAAATTGAGAGGAATGTAGTTAAAGCAGGAGGCCCTAAAGAAATGAATATGACCAGGTCTAAATTTCCCAAGGTATAGACTCTTCACTGGTGGGCCATATCCCTAGAGGGTACGTAGGCAGCAGGGATTTGAATTTATGTCAAATTTTGTACATTTTTATAGCATAAGAGCCCATCCCTAGAAAGTAAAATTTTAACTACTTGGTTGCCCAAGGAATTAGATCTCCTCAGCAAAGAGAGAAGAAGGAAAATGGAGGTTGGTCCTGGAGGTCAAAGTGTAAGAATAAGGGACATTTTGGAGGGCCCAGAAGTTAAAATTCATAGCCATCCTACCTGATGTATTAGGGCCTTCCAGGAGAGGGGGGTGATTCAAATGAGAGGCGCAGTTGTCCGTGTTTATCTCACCCCCTGGCACACCCAGCTCTGCTCCTGCAGACTTCCAAAGAGCAGAGACTTTATGAGGTGACACTCAGATACGCTCGGCTCCTGAATATTTAATGATGGCAGGCCTTTCAGTTGCTCACTTCCTTTGTCATTTATAGTCCCCAGATCTCAATAGAATGAAGATGCCATGGCCGTATTCCAGATGCTGCCCTGGAGCAGGCCTGAAATAAAAACTAGGGGAGATGGAGCCGTAAGCCTATTAAATGTGGAGGCGTAAATGGTAGCTGCTTGCACAATTTGATAGGAGAGGTTTCAAGAGCAGCATTGCCCATGGATGTGCTATGGACAATGTCAGCAACCCCACCATGACCAGGATCCCTGGACTGTGTTACAGCTTGACTCTGGTTACATGAGAACACATCCATCACGAATTCCTTAGTGTGAATCAGGACTCTCTTTTTTCTCAACTGAGAGTATGTTGAGAGTGTGCACCTTGTATTCGGTTTTAAACGTGAGGGAAGAGAGAGAAACAAGGTTGAAAATTGAGAGCAGAACTAGAACGGATTATAGGGTGGGGAAAGGTATGGGGTTCCATTAGAAAACCAGCAGGAAGTGAGGGATGCTTGGATGACCCTAGAGGTAAACTTAACTGGCTTTTCAGATTGGCCCGGGACCAGCTCTAGGGATGGAATGCGGCCTTGGTTTCCATATCGGTTTCTACTTTAGGTCACAGACATTATTAGGTTTGAGGTCAAAGTGCCTTAAACAATGCAGATAAGAGCAAGACTCACTTAAGCAAAGGGTGCAGAAGTTCTTCGGGTTTGAAGGCTGGTTTGCGCGTCAGCTCCACCAGGAAATGTTCTCCATCAGGGTGTTGATGGTGGATCCATGGACGTACACATTTGTCCAAACTCAGCAAGCAGCAAATGAAAGATCTATTCATTTTACTGGATGCCGTTTATGCTTCAATAAAAATTAAAATATAAAAAGTGAAGTGAACTATTATAGCCATAAAAAGTAAACTTTTGACCTTACTCAACTTGTCTAATCTCCTTAATATGATCTACTTTAAAATTAATTTATCTTGTGGACTAATCACCAACTGTCACCATTTGGGCTAAAAGTACACTTGATAAAACCATGCAGAAAGGTCCAAAGTTCATTTCTATTCTGTTGAATCATTCCACTTGTCTTTATTTTTTTTTTTAATCCTAAATGTGGTTTCTATTTCAGTAGTGGGAATAGCATCGGATTTGGGAATGACTGATGAATTCAGGATACCCACTTGGTCAATTGTTTGGGTTCTTGTCATTTTGAGTCACAAGAGGTGTTATTGTTCACTTTGGGGTTAAGATTTTTTAGAAGTTGTTCATTTTTGCCAAGGAAGCAAAATATTTTTTCCTAGAGTAGTGAATTCGGAATCTTTACCTTATAGGCACATCAATATTCACGTTAAACATACTAGTTTTCTTTCTCTTGGCCTGTCGGTTCTCAGACTCTTTATTTAATTGAAAAAGAAGAAGAAAAGAACAAACACACAGGCTTAGTCTTTACCTTAAACCCAGCCTTTCCAGAGCCTCAGAGACTGATCCTTTGGTGGTTTGATAAAACGAAGCTGGCTCCACAATGACTGCCCTGGTATTTTCCAGCTAAAATTAGCGATGGTGCAGCAAGTGGAGGCACTCATTAAGACACGTGAATCACCCGGTCATCTGAGCCATGGTCTGGGTTTCTTGTGATGAGGATGGAGCTTCAGGTCCCTGGAGACTAGTCCCTTAACAAGAAAGATAAGAGACTGCTGTTTAACTCAACCTTGCAGCTGGTCGCCCAGCTGGGATGGGAAAATTCCTGAATAAATGAAGAGAGCTCTGCATTTCCTCTCTGTGTTCCTTAAAAGGAAGAGGGCCCGGGCCGGGCTTGGGAACACTTCCCAGCTGTGCTGTAGTAGTCATTCTGCTCTCTTCTTAGCTGTCCCCCCTAGCTAACTGTAAGCATTTGCTTATTATTAGTGATGTGATTCTTTGATTTGGAATTCAAGTGTTACAAAGAGCTTGATGGGTAGCAGGATAGCGAATTATTTTTGTACCTTTGGGGAAAATACTGCTGCTTTGCTCTAGCAACAAGCAGGCCAGAATGGACAGCCCGAAGAACTGTGGTTTATATTTTTGGCTTTTGATGAACCTCTTCTCATTTTCTTTTTGATTCACTGTCTACTTAACTTTTTTTCTGCTTTTATGTTCTGCTGGCCTTGGGTGAACAATTTTATTCACAGTCAAGAGAAATGGAGTTTTACGTGGGGTTCACCAGAAGCAGACCCAGAGACCAAGATTTAAATTCAAGTGCTTTCAGGGGAAGAATTCCTGGGAAGGAACAATAAGGAGTGGGGGAGTGTGGTGAGGAAAAGGAGAGAGCCAGGCACATTCTCACCACGGCCTGCTCCTTCACAGGGAGCTCCGGAGAAGGTAGTTGTCTCAAACAGAGACAAGGGAGTCGAACTATTGATACTCTTGTGCCCATCAAGCAGTGGGTAAAGGCTGTCTCGGGAGTGCACACCCTCCTGGGCTTTCATGACTCTCTGAGCGAAGGGAGCTCTGGTACTGAGGACAGTCCTCTGACCAAGAGACACACGTTCCAACTATGGTGAGTGAAAGCATCCTGGGAATCGGTGCACAAGAAAATGCAGTGTGTGCCTGGCCAGCCTAGCTCAGTGGTTGAGTGTTGGCCTATGAACCAGGAGGTCACGGTTCCCTTACAGATCAGGGCATATGCCCGGGTTATAGGCTCAATCCCCGGGAGTGGGGGGGATGGGGAGGGAAGGGGGGCGGGAGTGTGTGTGTAAGTGTGCCGGAGGCAGCCAATCAATGATTCTCTCTCATCATTGATGTTTCTCTCTCTCTCCATCTCCCTTCCTCTCTGAAATCATTAAAAATATATTTGAAAAAGAAAAAGAAAATGTGGTGTGGATGAAAATGGTGATGGAATGCAAGAGGATACAGGCAAAGCACGAGTTATATCTAGTAGCAGGTTTTTTCTTTGAGAGCCTGTGATGGGGCAAAGATGGCCCTCCTTCTCTTCCTCCCTTCTTTTATGCTTTCTCTTGCCCTCCCTCTCCCCCCTCCCCCCGCCCCCGCCATTTTCCTCTAAGTCATTTTGTGACTAGTGGGGTGTTGGTTTGTTTTTTATTTATTTTTATTTTATTTTATTGTTTAAAGTATTATACATAGTAATACATATATCTCCTTTTTTCCCACATTGACCTTTCCCCAGCCTCCCCTACCCCCTGGCACATGCCCTCATTCCCCCCCCCCCACCCCCACCCCCCCCCCCCCCCCGCCCCCACACACACCTCAGTGTAGTTTGTTTTTTAAATGACTTGGCTAATTTATCAGATGGTTCCCCTTGACAAAGTGCAATATTTTGAAGACTCTTTTTCCCCATCTTATTTTACTCTTAAAAGATCAAATCAAAGAGTTGTGAGGTGCCCTCAGGCTCTTTTGGGTTCTTGTCATACCAAGCAAGTTAGACAATGTTTGAGTACTTTTCCTTTCCTCTTAATCTCTCACTTCCTATCTTGCCATTACTTGTATTCACCTTGGAGAGCTTAAGTTTATATTTTATTTCAGTGTCTGTCTAGGGTTATAGACTTTATATCAGGTAGGAAATGTTTGGGGGTACAGGTAACACAATAACAAAAAAACACACACAACAATGATGGCTAAAGCAGGGTAAATAAATAAGGTTCATTTGTCTTTCAGGGAAATCTAGAAGGAAACAGTTGGTGGAATGGCTGGATAATATCTAGGGCTCAGGATCTTTATGCTCTGCGTGTTGCCTTTCATACTCATGTTAATCATTCTATGGGGTCAAGATAGCTACTATATTTCAAGGCATCACATCCTTATGCAAGGAAGAAAGAAGAGATGGTGGTAATACCATCTGCCCCTTTGGGAAAAGCAAATGCTTTTCTATGATCTCCTCAGCAGATTTTCCAGGATGCCTTCTTGGCCAGAACTTGACAAGTGGCTTCTCCCACAGCAATGGAAGCTGAAAAAGCAAGTGTCTACTGACTGGAAAGGAACAAGGAAAAGAGGTGACAATGAGTGTTAGGTTAGTTAATGAGCATCATCTGCCAAGATACCATGGAAGTACTTGAATTGATAGAAACCTTTATACTGGTACTTTCTCTCAATATCTTTGTGGCTTAAAAGGAATAGCTATTCGCCTAGCCAGCATGGCTCAGTGGTTGAGTGTTTACCTGTGAACCAGAAGGTCATGGTTCGATTCCCAGTTGGGGCACATGCCCAAGTGGTAGGCTCCATACCTAGTGGGAGGCATGCAGGAGACAGCCGATCAATGATTCTTTCTCATCATTCAAGTTTCTATCTCTCTCTCCCTCTCTCTTTCCCTCTGAAATCAATAATATATATATATTAAAGGAGTAGCTATTCTCGACTTTCTTTGGGTTGCACATATACCTATATATATAAACAGCTAATATGCAAAGCGTTCCCATGGGAGTTCAACCAGGAGACCAGGAGTTCTATCGCTCACTATGACATGTGCTGACCAACAAGGGGTGGTGCAGAATGAAGGAAGGCCCTAGCTGGCAGCTGGAAGGCCCTGACCAGCCCTGATCACCGGCCAGGCCTAGGGACCCTACCTGTGCATGAATTTTGTGCACTGGGCCTCTAGTGTGTGTGTGTGTGTGTGTGTGTGTATATATATATATATATATATATATATATTATATATTTAAATACAGAATAAAATATGTAGAATATGTATTACACACTAATAAAATGTATTTGTAAATACATTTTTATATATTCTGAAAAACATTTTTAAAATTGATTTTAGAAAGAGAGAGGAAGGGAAAGAGAGAGAAACATCAATTGGCTGCCTCCTACATTCTCCCTTACTGAGGATCGAGCATGCTACCTGGACATGTGCCCTGTCTTGGAATCGAACTGGCAACCTCTTGGTACATGGGATGATGCTCAACTAACTGAGCCACAGCGGATAGGACTATTTTTATCTTTTTTGCTGAAGAAATTTAGATTATTAATTGAATATATTAGCTTTTGTAAACATTTTAAACAAGCACATGATCAATAAGTATTTGAAATCTGAGTGAATAATAAATAATGCTCCTAAAGTAAAATGGAAACCACATTTTTTTTTCAGCATTGTTATACTTATTAACCAGGAAGTCACCTAATATTTAGTGGCTACTCCCAAAAGTAAGCTAGTTTTTTTTAATGAAGAAATTTGTCCTCACTTTGGAGCAAGCTTGTATTATTTGTGAATTGTGAAGGAACCACATCTAAATGATAATCCTATTAAACAGACCTCACATAAGTGTCCCTTGAAGTGGAATTTTTATTTTCAATAGTGCCATCTTTTTGTCATTTCCACTTCTCAGGGAGTTCCTTACATATTCCTGTCCTTGAGTGATGCCTCTAGGAAGAAAAACAGTCAGGCAATTGAGGAGGAGGAGGAGGAAGAGTATGATTTTTAAAAGTTGCAAAACCTATGGGTGCCTAGTATCACTCATTATCTGAATTAATGTAATCACATGTAATTTAATTTGTAGTGTAATTAAAGAGAGTGCAAATGGCTCTATTCTTCCAATGCTAACATTTCACCCAGAAGCCCTTTCTTCTGACATCACTGCTTAATGATTCATGGGTTTGCCATGGCCTTACGTTGCCGGGCTGTCACCAATTGGTTTCTGAGACATGAGAGTGGGCTACCTGAGAAGTGATGATTCGAAGTCCATGGCTACTGGGCTTTGTGCTTACATCCAATTCACTCAGTGGATTCTGCTCCAGGAGGAGGAGATAAAAATGAGAAGTTATTGGAACATTTCACTTGTAAGAGACAGCCAGCTGCATATTGACCTTCAGGTCCTAAGGGTATCCCTGCCAAAATGATAGTTGCTTAGTTTCCAAAGTCAAAGTTACTGATAAAATGCAAAGGCTTTCTCCCGGTAGACAGTGTGTGTGTGTGTGTGTGTGTGTGTGTGTGTGTGTGTGTGTGTGTGTGTGAGAGAGAGAGAGAGAGAGAGAGAGAGAGAGAGAGAGAGAGAGGAGACCTTGGTTGGAATCATGGAGGAGGCCCTACTATCTGTTTATTGGTTATTTTCAAGACTTGATGGAGGCTATTGGTCTTCCTTCAAAAGCCTACTCCTCAGCTCAGGTAAAAGGTTTCCCTAGTAGACATCCTGTCCTTCTGAGACGGGGTGAACAAAAAAAAAAAAAATCAAAGTTCCAGGCTGATTATCTTTTATGATTTAACTAGAGGCCCGATGCACGAAATTCATGCAAGAGTAGGCCTTCCTTCCCCTGGCTGCCGGCACCTGCTTCCCTCTGGCACCCGGGACCAGGGCTTCCCTCCCTCTGGCCACCAGCAGACACCCAGGACCCAGGCTTTCCTCCCTCCAGCTGCTGGCAGGTACCCGGAACCTGGGCTTCTCTTACAGCCCCGACTTCATCCAGAAGATCGTCTTATTGTCTGGTATAATTAGCATATTACGCCTTTATTATTATAGACTAGAGGCCCGATGAATGAATATTCATACAAGAATGGGCCTTCCTTCCCCTGGCTGCCAGCACCGCCTTCGCTCCGGCCGGAGCCGCCTTTCTGCCTTCCCAAGCTGCCCAGAGGCCCAGAGTGGCTGGGGCGGTGCGGAACGCCTGCGTTGTCGCCATGGCGTCCCATCCTGCCCCCGGCCACTCAGAGCCTGCATATGCAAATTAACCTGCCATGTTTGTTGGGTTAATTTGCATACTCACTCCTGATTGTCTGGTGGGTGTCACGAAGATACAGTCAATTTGCATCTTACTCTTTTATTAGTGTAGATGTTAAAATGCCTCTGGTAGTTTGGGGTTTAGTGGTATGGGAGACTATGGAGAAAATAAGAAGCAAAGAGAGAGAGAGAGAGTAGAGAAAACATTTTGAGAGCAATTGAAGCTTAACAATGTCAGATTTTTTGTTTTGTTTTGTTTTCATTTATTGAAGCAAGTTTTATAAATAGATCTCATGGTCATAGTACAGAAGTGGATCTATTATACAAAATGTCTCCGTTAGAACTTTGCAAGTCCTAAAGGGAAAATATTTCTTTTTCAGCTTAACTATTTCTGGCAAAATTTCATATAAACAGCCTGCTGTTTGACTCTTTGAAACTGTTGATTAAGCCAAGCTTTAAGGGAAATGAAAGTATCTTTGGTCTCTGCACAACCACTTCTTTATTTTTTCCTTTTGCCGTTTACCAACCTAATGCATCTGTGTTGACAGCTTAAGCCTGGAGATAAAATCAGAGGAAGGTTCTTATTGCATTTTAAGATTATGTTAAACACTTGAACACATTACAATTCTCCAAAGCGGAAATGACTCTGTAATCTTTCATCAAGATTTCAAGATTAATGACCAACATTTCCCTCACTGTAAGTATCAAAAAGCTGCAATGGCCAGAGAATGTTCTCACCCACACTGGCAAGGAGATGATTAGAGTCTCCAGTGGAAGTTGTGACTTCCGGTTGCTTTTTCCCCCCTTGTGAAAACAATGGTTTCTGGTTACCCCCCAGGGTACCGTGACTTCATGAAACACCACTTCATAAAACTAGCTCTGCGGATGTTGACGTAGGCGAGATGGCGAATGCCTCTGTCTTTGGAAATGAGATCTTTCTCTTCTGGAAGAGGGCAGGGAAAATAATATCCTAGGCCAGCACCTATTGCTGTGCAGAGAGACTGGGCTTTCTCAGAAGTGACGATTGATTGAATGGAGATCTCAGCGCGCAGCTCACCCACAAGCCCTGCTTTTCATTTTTCTTGACAGAAAATCTATTTTTCCTCCTTCAGCCTGGCGTTGTGTACATGCTCATTGAGAAGAAAACTGTTAACAGTTTTTCCAAGAGGGCTTTTGCCTACAGAGGAAATCAACCCCAGTTTTACTTTTATGTTATATCAACAGGGAAGGAAAGAGGTGGGAAGGCTAGGAAGGTGGATAACATTTGGCTTCCTTTTCTTGCTTTTTTCCCTCTTGTTGATGTCATTTCTTGCCTCCTCTATTTTTTATTCTTCTGCTGCCTTTATATCTTCTTTTTGTTTCCCCATTCCTATGCAATCATGTTTTCTATCTCTTTGCTTTGCTTTCTTTCCTGTCTCTTGTCCCAAGAGGAATCCCTCTGCTGAATGGGGGAGAGGAATAGATAGGAGAGGGGGAGATTCTAAAGTAAAAACAAAGGTGATGTCCTGGTCCTTTAGTTGAGCTGGTTGGCTCTACCTTAAACATACATCCAGAATCCAACCACTTATCACCTCCACCGCTACTGCCATAGTTTAACCCACCACCATCTCTTGCCTAGATTATTACATTGTAACTGATCACTCTCATTTCACCCTTGCCTCCGTACTGGGAACATATCAACCAGGGTGACCCTTTGAAAAGTTAAATCATCCTTCTGCTCACAGTCCTTCAGTGGCTTCAGAATAACTTCCAAGTTGCTTACAATGAATTGTAAGGGCCTAAAATAAGTGATGTAGCCCCTTGCTACACCCCAAGTCTCAGCTCCTGTCATGTTTCTCCTTGCTCACATGACTCCCGCCACTCCACTCCCCGTGCTGCTCAGCCTTCAGGGCCTTCTTGGTTACTCCTCCTCTGTCTGGACCACTCTTCCCCAGAGAACCAAAGCCTCTCTTTCCCACTTCTTCATGTCTCTGCTCAAATGTCAACCCTTTGTTAAACTTTCCTGAAAGAGTCTCTCCAGCCCAGCCAGCATGGCTCAGTCGTTGAGCATCATCCTATGAACCAGGAGGTCACGGTTCGATTCCAGGTCAGGGCACATGCTTGGGTTGTGGGCTCAATCCCCAGTAGGGGGCGTGCAGGAGGTGGCCTGTCAATGATTCTCTCTCATCATTGATGTTTCTATCTCTTTACCTCGCCATTCCTCTCTGAAATATATATATGTGTGTATATATATATATATATATATATATATATATATATATATTAAAAAGAATCTCTCCAAAATAGCACCCCCTTTTATTTTGGTCCCTTTTATCGAACAGTTACTGCCACCTGACGTATAGAATTGTTTGCTTATTAATTTATGTTTTCTCCCCAGACTGGAATGCAGAATTTAGGCATGTGTCTCTCTCCCCACCACCTAAAACAGAGCCCAGCAGATTGAACATAATAAATATTCATGGACGGGGTAAATGAAAAGTCATCAGACCAGCAAAATAGGTAGCCTTTGGCCAACCCCTCTTTTTTTCATAAGAAGGCCACACTGCTTATGATATATTGGAAAAGAAAGCCATAGTGGAATGCTGAGGCCCTGACCGGGAGCCAGCCTTGGTGCTTTCTTATCCTCAGCTTGCTGGTCAGAAAGAACATGCCCAGTCATGTACCTGACTTAAGCATTTTCCAACAGGAACAATGTGCACCCGCCCTTCCCTCGTGTCCCCGTGCCAGGGACTGTACCTCTTGGTTGCATGTTTAGTTCTTATTCATGGTCATGATTCCACCTCTGAGTACTTCATGCCTGGCCACTCTTGGAAATTGCCGGTGACCATTGGCTTCTTGCAAACTGGTCAGGTGGGGGAGGAAGGTCAAAGCCTCTTCCAAGATGGGCTGGTGGACTAAACCATCATTGCTCAGACCCTCACAGAATCCTAGAGTCTGAGCATGGCGAAGCATTCTGAAGACCTTGGAAAACGCTGCTATTTAATTTTTTACAAGAGCCGTGCTACTTTTTTCTTCAATCAAATTCTTTTCTAGAAGCCCAACATGTCAAACAAACCAAATAGAAGATTTTCTGTCTGGGACAGAGGCTGGGACTAGAGTCTGCTGGGTGTGAGTCAACCTAAGGAATTTTGCAGAGCTAAGAGTTTTCATAGGGAACAGTGTGGAGACCTTGGGCATCATCTAACTCTATGGCTTTCTAGATCAGCAAAGCAGGGTTCAGAGAATGAAACCAATTTCCCCCGAGGTTATATAGGAAGCAGCAGTCCTGGAATGAGAACTCCAGTCTCCCACCATATCCACAGTCCTCTGCTCAAAGTCTGCCACATGAAGTACCCACTGTGTTCCCATCATCCTGCCAGGTGTTTTGCATTCATTATTTCACTTAACCCTTATATCTACCCTTTGTGATAAATCCTATTAATCTCATTTTATAAAACAGAAACTAGGAAAGGACTCCCAGGACGTTAAGTAGTGGGGCATGGATTGGAACTCTGGTCTGTCTCATTCCAAAGCCTGTGTTGATTCCACTGTCTCACTGAGAATAAACAAAGAAACAAGCTAAGTGTATTAGTAACAAATGGACCTAACAATGTGTAATAAAAAGCCCAAGTGGTTAATTCTGCGAGCCACCTCCTGATAAGCTTCAAGGAAATCCTCTTTTTGCTTATGTTGTCCAGAGTTGGTGTCCCTTGCCTGCAAGCAACAACTTTGAATGCTACAAGGCCTTCCAAGTCTGGTCCATTCTGATACCGCTGGAAACACCATACTTATTGACATAACTGAACTCTTGCCTCCTGAGGAGCTGAGACCAGAGTTCCTGACATGACCCATGCTCCTTCATTCTTTTTTCCTTCCTTCCTTCCTTTCTTTTTTATTTTTTAAATAATATATTTTATTGATTTTTTTACAGAGAGGAAGGGAGAGGGATAGAGAGTTAGAAACATCGATGAGAGAGAAACATTGATCAGCTGCCTTCTGCACACCCCCCACTGGGGATGTGCCTGCAACTAAGGTACATGCCCTTGACTGGAATCGAACCTGGGACCATTCGGTCCGCAGGCCAACGCTCTGTCCACTGAGCCAAACTGGTCAGGGCTCTTCCTTCCTTCCTTCCTTGCTTCCTTCCTTCCTTCCTTTCATTTTGTTTTAGGTGGGACAAGTCTGTAAGTAATAAAGCGTTCATACCACCTGTGAGAAGGAGGAGGCATGGAGAAGAGTATAGCGGCAAGCAGCTTGCTCCTGCCAGCTGCTTCCAACCACCTCTGCAAGCAGAGGGCAGAGATTTCTGCAGCGCCCTTCGTGGTGGTTAGTGAGGGAGGAAATCTGGCTGCTAGAAGGGTGGGTGTTGAGTTGAGGACACAAGGAGGAAAGGGGTGTGTGTGTGTGTGTGTGTGTGTGTGTGTGTGTACGTGCGCGCACATACACACACTTTGGAGAAGGGAGTGAGATAGCCTGTACCGGATTCTCCTGAGAAGGATCTGGAAGAAGGAAATGAATGGCAGGATTGTTATCAAGGGAACGTTTAAAACCTAGACAATTGTGCACTTTCTTTCACTCAGTCTGTCAGCCCTATTTTTCCCTGTAAGATTTGAGTAAACTTTTGTGGTCAAAGAGAGGACCCATACTCTTTATTGTCAGGCCGTTAACTGATAGTACAAGTAAATATGTTTGCTGTATTTTTTTAAAGAGGACTTGACACCCCCCACCCCCCGGGCTTGTGGGAACTGGCTTTCGGTATTGGTGGAATTCCGATTCACTATGGATTCATTGATAATCTTTCACAGGTGAAAACATATTCGTGTTCCAAATTTTTAAGGCCCCCAATGCTCATAGATGTTAATGAAGTCACATTTACATACTATCCTAATTTCACTGGCTCATAGTCCTCAACTGTGTCTCCCTGCCCTCTACCAAGTGCGTCCCTTGATTCTCAGGTGTCTCCTCAATGACAGTCTTCTGATGTTCTTCAACTCCAGCCATCCCACAAGCTCCTTGAACAATGTCCCTGTTATGTGCTGAATTATTGAGCCTCCAAAATTCCTATGTTGAAGCCCTAAACCCTGACCTTAGAATGTGACCCTTTGGAGATGGGACCTATAAAGAGGAGATTAATTTAAAATGAGGCTGTTAGGGTGGGCCCTAATCCAATCTGACTGGTATCCTTATAAACGGAGGAAATTTGGACTCGTAAAGGGACAGCGGGGATGTGCATGCACAGAGAAAAGACTATGTAATAACGGAGAAGGTGGCTGTCTGCAAGTCAAGGAGGGAGGCCTCAGAATGAAGTCAACCCTGCTGACACGTTGATCTTGAACTTCCAGCCTCCAGTACTGTGAAAAAATAAATTTCTTCTTTTTAAAAAATGTTTTTATTGATTTCATAAGGAAGAGAGAGGGAAAGAGAGATAGAAACATCAATGATGAGAAACATTGATTGGCTGTCTCCTGCACACCCCACACTGGGGATTGAGCCCACAATCTGGGCATGTGCCCTGATGGGGAATTGAACCATGACCTCCTGGTTCATAGAGCAATGCTCAATAACTGAGCCACACCAGCTGGGCTGAGAAAATAAATTTCTGTTATTTAAGTTACCCCGTCTGAGGTGTTTTATTATAGCAGCCCTCACAAACTAATACAGTCCCTGACCGTGGCCAGAGTTGTTGAGACTTGTGTTAATCGTGTGTTTCTGATGCTTTGACATCATGGGGCCTTGAAGTACTGCCCCTCTTGGGGCTAGGCAATTCCTAGAGATAGTAAAGGACTCAACCTACAACCATGCCTTATGCAAACCTATAATCATGCATATGCAAACCAGCCAATCCTGAGCCCATACCCCACCACCTCCTTTACATATTGGGCTCTGGCAGGGCTCTCACACTTAGGGTCCCTAATCCCCTGCCTAATCACCCACGGGCCAGGTAACAACCAGGGGCAGCCCCTCTACCCTAGAGCCTGCTGAAATGAGTCAAATTTACCCTGCCTCACCCATTCCTTCCCACAGAAACCGAAGTTAAGGCTCTTTCCCTCTTTTCCCCCTCCTCCCTCTGCCTCCTAACGACCCAGACCCAAGTGCCATGCCCCTCCTCTTGGGAACTGTGAATAACAAAATATCTTTCCAACAGCAATTTTCTCCTGATTTGTTGGCCTCATCCTGCTCCCCAGGCTAGGATGATTTCTACCAGGTCTCTCAGAGCCAGAAACTCTGAACGTTAGAAACCAGGAGGCATTCATACCGAAATGGGGAGAAGGACTCCCAGCTCTGTGCCACACCATGGCCTGGCCCCAAGCAGTGCTGTTAACGCCCTGTGAGCTACAACCCCTCCAGCATCTGCTTCTCCTGCTTTTGCCACAGTTCCTTCTGTCCCTGGGCCCACATGAATCCCTGCGCTCTGCTTTGATAGCAAAAATCATGCCACTCTCCCCACCTTCCTGCACTAAACTTCTTCTTGGAATGTCCTCCCCCTCATGCAAAGCAGCACCTTATAAGCGGATTCTTGTAGACATTGCTTTTATAAGCAGATAAGTCTAAATTAGTATTGGGCCAGCCAGGATCTATCGGCTCCACAAGTGCCTCTAATAACAAGGCAGATCATGAAGTTCATGAAGCCGGGAAGGGAAGAGGCAAGCACAGTGCCTGCCCTGCCCTCCAGGCTTTAACTAGAGACACAGCTAAAGAATGAAGTAGTGTCTTTGTCATTCAAGAAACACTAACACAGTTCAAAGGAGGGAGAGATGCCTTCTGCTGGAGGAATCCGGAAAGGCATCACAAGAGATAAGGGGCTTGAGATAAGGTACTTGAAAATTCAGCACAATTTGATGGAACACTGGAGCAAAAAGTGAAGTCCCCTCCTCTTGGCAAGCACCCAGAGGCTGGATGGAGAGGTGAATCTAGGGAAACACTAGAGGACAGATTGACTTACCTAGACTAAGAAAGTAGGAAGGTGAGGTGCCTGACTGAGGATGCCTTGACTGTCATCTTAAGAAACTATGGACCCATGCCCGAGCTGGTTTGGCTCAGTGGGTAGAGCGTTGGCCTGTGGACTGAAGGGTCCCGGGTTCAATTCCAGTCAAGGGCATGTACCATGGTTGCAGGCTCCTCCCTCACCTGGACCCTGGTCAAGGATGCATGCAGGAGGCACCAATCGATGTGTCTCTTTCACATTAATGTTTCTCTGTCTCTCCCTCTCTCTTCCACTCTCTTTAAGAATCAATGGAAAAATATCCTCGGGTGAGGATTCAGAAAAGAAAGAAAGAAACATCTATGGGCCCTGACTGGTGTGGCTCAGTGGTTGAGCATCACCCCATGCACCTGGAGGTCACTGGTTCATTTCTGTTAGGGCACATGCCCAGGTTGCAGGCTTAATCCCCTGTGGAGGTGTGCAGGAAGCAGTGAGTTAATGTTTCTCTCCTTCTCCCTTCTTCTCTCTCTAAAATCTATTTTAAAAAAAGAAATATCTATGGGAAATACAATAGAAGTAGACAGCTGGTCTTTGCCTTCAATATACTCCTTGTTCCAAAGATGAAATTTAAATGGTGAAACATACAAGAGAAGATATTTATAAGTTAATGTCTTTGTGGGGTCAGCAAACATTTATAATGGTCAAATAATAAATGTTTTAGGCTTCCGTGGACCCTTTGGTGTCTGTCACAACTACTCAATCCTGCCGTTTTATTGAGTAAGCAGCCACGGACAATACATAAATGAATGGACAAGGCTGTGTTCTGAAACAACTGCATTTATAAAAACTATCAGGGGGCTGGATTTGGCCTACAGGCCCTAGTTTGCTGACCAGGCCCTAGTCTGAGTTTGTTAGTACAGAAACCAAACTAATCTTGAAATAGTTTGGGTACCGCATTCAGGAGGTTGGATTAAACTGCAGGGGAAAACTGGATTTTGAAAGGTGATTAAAGATGTTATGTTTCAGAGTTCAGGAAAAATTTGCACCTAGAATTTGGGGGCCTCACCAACATGTCTTTAGATCTATGTAGAAGCTAGGTCCTTCCAGTCAAATACAATGGACCATCTTCCCCGCTGGAAGTCTGAATCTTGCACACAGCAGGCTTAAACTCTGGAAAATCTATAAATTGAGTTTGAGTAACGGCCCTTTACTTCAGCCCATTTTTATGACCTGGAGGGATTGGGGATCCATCCATTGATTCTCAATCTTCCATTGTATTTCTTTTTTATGCTTACATTTATTGAGTACTTTGCTGTGTGCCAGGTAGTGTGCTGTAGCCGAGATCCCCAGGGCTCTCTGAGGATTCTTCGCCAAGTACACACCATCCTGGGACCAGGTATAAGAGTTTGTACTAGTCCCAAAAGTTATTATTTCAAAAGTCTACCCTGCCACTCATTTAATCCTCATACCCATCCTGTTAAGTAGGCACTATTGTTATTATTCCCATTTAGCTGAGAATGAGGACACTGAGGCTCCAAGAGGGTCATTGCTTGCCCAAGTTCATATAGTAAGTAAATGAAGTCAACAGTGAGCTGGAACTAGAACTCAGGTGCATCTGACCTCAAAGCCCATAAGTAGAGGTCTTGCCTGTTCTGTGACTTGTGCTCTGTCTTAGGAGAGTGACCACCCACCTGGGATAAGACCTGGGGAAAAGACCATTACTTGCTATGACTGTCTAGTTCCCACTGGACAGGACCAGAACAAGTTTTCAGTCCTATCGGCTCAAACTAATTCCGAATTCAGAAATAACAGCTGGGACACTAAAAGGTGATCATGTGACTGTGTCATATAATTTTCCAAAGAACAGACAGAGTACAGGACGTGAGCTGACTTGTCAGGACAAAATGTCTCCCTTCAAGTGAAGTGACTGGAAGGAGGCTCTTGAGCGGAGATCTGCATGGGGAGCGGGCCGGTGCCTTGAAGGAATGTTCATGGGTTGATCATGACCCTGACTCTCTCATAAGCCACTTGGTTGCAGGTCACTGGAAAGGACTGTGTTGGGGTTCAGCAAAATATAGCAAAGCAAACAGGTTCTGTGCCCCCACTCTTTATAGAGCTATTTAAAAACAGTGTCCAGGAAGAAATCCAAGAATGATGGAGACAGTCTGCAGAGCTACTGAAGGCTGTGGGGTGCTCATAAGCAGGTACTCTGAGTGGATTTTAAACTCTGGTTAATCCATCAGTGTGTGGTCATGATGCTTCCCTGTCTGAGACCTTGAGAAGCCATGGGCCCCACCCGGAGAGTACATGGATAGCCTAGGAGCTGAATCTCATGTTCATACTTACTTTTTAGCTTACAGCTCTCCCACTCCCACCCTCACCCCTTCACCCCAATACAAAGTCATATGAGTGACAGAGGGCCAGTGCAGAACAAGTGGTCCTGTCAGGGGGGATGCAGCAACCTGCTTTATTTATGCAGCAACCTGCCTTATTTCATTGTGTTTGAGGCTGAAAGACAAAAAATAGTCTGATACATGGCATATTTTTCTAAACAGGAATAGAGCAGATGGGGTGCCGGGCATCCACACAATTATTTTATTACTATTGGTTTAGTACCTATGTTTGCTCCTGCTGAGAACAGAACCATCAGCAACGTGAACGTCATCAGACAGGTGTGTGTGTGCTGAGTAAGTCTCCGACCATTGGGACAGAAGTTCTCCCAGCTAGTCCTAGGCACAGATGCGAAGCAAAGTCACAGTGCATCAGAATGCAAGTTTTGGGAGGGCCTTCAGAGAAACTGTAGTTGCCAACCCCCTCATATAACAGATGGGAATTGAAGCCCAGAGAGGTGAACTTATTTCAAAGGTCACATCATGATCACCAAGATGGGTCAAGAAACCAGAACTCCAGTAAGATACGGTGGGAAGGACGTTGGGAGATCTGGGTTCTTCTATCTGGTGTGCCACTCCTGGCTAGCTGTGTGATTTAGATAAGTTACTTAACCTCTCTGAGTTTTGGTTTCCTTGTTTATAAAAATGACAATAGCATCTTAACATCTATCTGTCTTTCCTCAGAGGATTGTCAGAGCAAATGGGTCTGAAGGTGCTTTACAAAGTGCTCTACAAAAATAAATGAGTGTGAGTGTGTGTGTGTGTGTGTGTGTGTGTGTGTGTGTGTATGGCAAAATGTAGTCTGTGTAGTGTCATAGGGAAGAGTTTGGATAGAGGAGTCCAAACTTGTTAGGATTCTTTTGCTTCTTCTATTGCAAATAATAAATCCCAACTCACACTTGCTTAGAAAGTAGGAAGGGAGAATGGGAAGAAGGTGGAAAGAAGAGAGGGAAGGAAGAAGGGGTGGAGAGATTAAGATTGATTTATTGATCTTGTGACTGAAAAGTCCAGAGATAATAGGCTTCAGGATTGGCTGGATCTAGGGACTCAAGTGACGTCACCTATCTCCTCCTCTCTCCTCACCTCAGTTTCCTCTTTGCTGTCTCCATTATTAGGATTTCCACCGTTGTTCCTGGTGGATGCAGGCTCACACCACCCTTACAACTGCCAGTCTCCATGGAAAGAGGAGCTTCTTGTTGTCTCCCTTCTAATGGAAACTTGGGTCTGATTTGGGTCACGTGCCCATCTTCAAACCAAGGGGAAAATATACAGCGATTGCCTTGTACCTGGATCAAGTGAGCTCCTCTGAAGCTGGGGTTAGAGACATTTTCACCTGAATAACGAAGATTAATAGGGGCAGAATAGATGCCCCCAAAAGGAATGTGGGCATTATTATGAGAAAAAGAAATGGATCCCAAACAGAGAAAAAGCAACAGAGCTAGCTCAGACTCAGGTGGGCTCAGGGTCCAACCCCAGCCTTGGGCCAATGCCTTCTCTTCTCTGAGCCTCCGCTTCCTCTTCTCTGCTGTGCGGAGAATGCTCTTCCCCCTGCGGATGCCCTGAAGATCACAGAGCCCATGAACACTGGCAGGAAAGCTGAGCAACTGCTGTGAAGGGAAACCATCTCTAAGGGAGGCTCGGTAAGAAAATGCTGGACATGTAACAAGGTGGCCAAAATTGCGTCCTCCCGGTCTATCAGGAAAAGTACTCTGTGTGGTTGGAAGGAAGAGGCTCATAAACAATTCGGGGTGGTCGGGTAGGAAATGGGAACCCACACCCCTAGTCTGCCTGTTGGAGAAGGTGCAACAATGACTCACAGGGCTTTCGTTGTGTTTTGAGAACTTACAGGCTTGGAGGCAGAGCTGGACTGGGCTGGCGGAGAGCCATTGATTCCGGTCACTTCAGGTATGGGGGTGGGAGTAGGGACAAGAGCTTGCCACAAATCTCTAAAGGGAGTTGAGATCTGTGGGTATTTTTCCTGGAAGGTGGTAGCCCAGCCTCAGCCTCAGACTCTGCCAGGTCGGTATGCTCTGGCTGACCTCCAGCATCTGCCCCTTGGAGCCCAAGGGATTTTTCTGGAACCATAAAAGGTCACCCTGTGGTCCATGTGTGGTCAGCTTGAAGCGCTGGGAAATTATTATGCCCCCAGGAGCAGCCCAGGGCATATATTGCACCTTTTCCCAGAGTTGCCCTGGGAGATAACTTGCTTGATAACACACCCTTCATGGCTGCCTTCCCTTCCCCAGCTTGCTTCCCCTCCCTTCTGCAGGTGTGGGTGTCCCATCACTTCCCAAATAAGCCACTTGTACTAGAATCCTTGCTGCAGGGGATGCTTGGGGTGGGGGGTTGGCAAATTAGGAAAGGTAGCTTCTACCACTATTGGTTCAGGTAGTCATTTAACAACAACAGCAAGGGCTGCTCACGGTGGCAGGTGCCGCCGGAGGAATGAAGGCGACTGAGCCGTGGACCTTGAGCAGGAGAGCGGTGGGTGAGGAAGGGGAAGATGGAATGAATGCACCGTGAGGCACTCTGTACGGAGGAGGTGGGAAATGTTAGGAGCCGCAGCCCCGGGAGCAGGAGCAGACAGGCCGTGAGTCCGTTGGCATTTACTTGGTTTCCACAAGCAAAGAATATTTTTGAAACCAGAGCTCCTGGAGGCAGGGCCTCCTTGCCTTTTTTGGCCCGGGCCTGCCTGGGAGTCGCAGCAGGCACATCTATCTGTGTTCCTGGGAAGCCGTTAGGGTGGGCATGTGTCCAGGCCCTGGCTGCTGAGGAATGACACCAGCACCAGCAGGCCGACGCAGCTTCTTTATTTTATTAAAAAATTAAAAATTTTTTCAGTTACAGTTGACATATAGTAGTTTCAGGTGTATAACCCAGTGATTAGACAGTTTTCTAACTTAGGAAGTGATCACCCCAATAAGTCCAGTACCCATCTGACACCATTCATAGTTATTATAATACGAGAGGACCGATGCATGAAATTCATGCACTGGGGGTAAGGGGGTGTCCCTCAGCCCAGCCTGAACCCTCTCCAATCTGGGACCCCTCGGGGGATGTCTGACTGCCAGTTTAGGCAGGATCGGGCCTAAACTGGCAGTCAGACATCTCTCTCACAATCCAGGACTGCTGGCTCCCAACTGCTTGCCTGCCTGCCTGATTGCCCCTAACCGCCTCTGCCTGACAGCCTGATCACCCCCTAACCACTCCCCTGCCAGCCTGATTGATGGCTAACTGCCCTCCCCTGACTGCCCGGTCGCCCCCAACTACCCTCCCCTGCTGGCCTGGTCACTCCTAACTGCCCTCCCCTGCTGGCCTGATCGCTCCTAACTGCCCTCCCATGCTGGCCATCTTGTGGTGGCCATCTTGTGACCACATAGGGGCGGCCATCTTGTGTGAGGGCATGACGGTGAATTTGCATATTACCTCTTTATTATATAAGATGATTGACTCTATTCCCTATGCTGTACTTGACCTTCCTGTGACTGTTTTTATAAATGGCAATTTGTACATCTTAATCCCTTCACCTTTTTCACTCCTCTCCCCAATCCCCCTCCCATCTGGCAATCATCAGGTGTTCTTTTTTTTTCAGAAGTGAAAAGGACTGAAATCTACCCTTCCTCCTAATCCTCACCCACCCTTTCAAAGCCAAATTTCAACCCCACCTCCTGTTAAATATTTGTCCACCAGCTTTTTCCCAGCCTGCCACGGCCTCCCTCCTCTCAATTCCTCTGTCGTCACTTACGGAAATCTTGCCTCATCTTATTTTGAGTCACTACCACCCTTTTCTTGTGTCTATAGTTCTTTGTGGACAGACGCTATTTGTTGAACACCATGTTTATGGTTAAGGAGCACAAAGTTTAGGGAAGACAAAGTTATGTAAATAGACCATCAGAAAACTTGAAAAAACCCATATGCCCATCAGGGGAAAAAAGGATAAAGAAGTTTGGACGCTCATACTATGACATACTGACGTAGCTATCAGAGAGAAAAAGGTAGGTATGGATGTCAGTGTGGTCAGCAGTTAGACAGGCATGAGCAGATCAAGAACAATGGGCCGAGTGCAGAAGGTCACCGGGGTCAAAAGCCCCGGGTGCCGAGCAATGGGCAAAACCGGGAAAACAAGGACCTCCAGCCCCCAAGGTAACCTTTCCTTCCCTCACATCAATGGTCATACAGTTTAGACCCCTTGACCTTTCATGTTGCTGGTCATGCGGTGTGGACCCTCCCCTGACCTTTCCTCCCCTGGCATGCTGCTGGTCATACGGGTTAGACCCCCTTAGATGGGGAATGAACAGGGAGGCCTGAGATTAGCCCTTAAGCATTAAGCCCCCAGGACAATGAGGTCCTGACCCACATAGAATAGTCTAGGCCTCCGTTGTGTTTCAGCTCCAGGCTCAGAAAAGCAGTAAAACCAGATAAGTGATGCCATGACTGACATCAGGACCAGCTGCATTGACCCATGACCCCTTGCCCTGGAGCCAACCAATCAGTGGAGACCACGATCCTGAAAGGATACACCTGGCAAGCTGATGAATAGAATATTCTATTGGGATCCTCCCCTGAGACCTCCAGATGAATACCTTCAGGCCGAAGGACCCATCTCAGCTCTCTAAGGAGCACCCAGGTACCTTTCCCCAACCCCTCCCCTCAGGCCCATTTTCCTGGCCTTTCTTTTTCCCAAGCTCCAAGGACCTTTCTTTTGCCTTTGCAACTTGTTTCCTGAGGCCATTTCTTCTATGACTTATTTCTTCTAACTCTGTGACTTTCTAAATAAACTTTCTCTTATAGTCTTGGCTCTGAGTTCTTTCTGAGCCAGAACTCAAGTACCAAGGTTGCTGAACCAAGTTTCAGCCTGACTCCACCTAACACCTGGTGCCGTTTTCGCCGCCAATATAAGGACATGGGAAAATGTTGATGTCAAATCAAAAAATAAGTTATAGCCACGAAAAGTAATGAAGGAAACGTAAATGCATGTTGCTAAATGAAAGAACCCCGTCTGAAAAGAGAACATACTGTGTGATCCAACTACGTTCTGGAAAAGGTAGAAATGCAATGGCTGCACTGGGTGACCTTTTAAATCTCTGGTGGACAGGGGCTGAGGTGGGGGAAGGATGAATAGATTGAGTACAGGGGCGGATTAGGGAGGTGAAACTATTCTGTATGATCCTATAATTGTGGATATGTGACATTATGTATCTGGCAAACCCATAGAAAGAGTGAACCCTATTGTAAACTAGACTTTAATTAATAATAATGTATCAAAATGGATTCATCCTATATAATAAAACCCTAACATGCAAATCGACCGAACAGCCGAACCGTCAGTCACTATGTCATGCACTGCCCAACAGGGGACTGGCGATCAACACAGGAGCTGCTCCCTGGTGGTCAGTGTGCTCCCACAAAGGGAGCACTGCTCAGCCAGAAGCCAGGCTCATGGCTGGCACAACAGTGGTGGCGAGAGTCTCTCCCGCCTCTGAGGCAGCACTAAGGACTCCTTGGGCCTAAGCTGACAGGTGGACATCCCCTGAGGGGTCCCGGACTGTGAGAAGGTGCAGGTCGGGTTGAGGGGCACACTCTCCCCCCCTCCGCAGTGCACGAATGTCGTGCACCGGGCCTCTAGTCAATTATAACAAATATACCACACAAAAAGCAAGATGTTAATAATGAGGGAAACTTGCAGCCTTATTTACAATAGCCAAGATCTGAAAGCTTCCCAAGTGCCCATTAGCAGATGAATGGATAGAAAAGCTGTAATACATTTACATAATGGGATACTATACGGCTATAAAAAAACGAAGGAAATCTTACCTTTTATTACAGCATGGATAGACCTGGAGAGTATTATTCTTAGTGAAATAAGCCAATCAGAGAAAGAAAAGTACCATATGATTTCACTTACATGTGGAATCCAATGAACAAAATAAATAGACAGACAAAATATAAACAGACTCATAGATACAGAGAACAGACTGACAGCTGTTAGAGGGGAGGGGTGTTGAAGGACTGGGTGAAAAAAGTGAAGGGATTAAGGAAAAACAACAACTAATAGACACAGACACAAGTATGGCGATTACTAGAGGGAAAGGAGAAGGGGGGAGGTAGAAGAGCTTAAAGGGGATAAATGGTGATGGAAGGAGACTTGACTTGGGTTGGTGATCACACAATACAATATGCAGAAGATGTATTGTAGAACTGTACACCTGAAACCTATATACTTTTATTAACCACTGTCACCCCGATAAATTCATTAAAGAAGAATAATGGTGGAAGCTGTGAGAGGGGAGGGAAGTAAATAAGAACTCTCTCCTATCTGCTCAATTTTCTCTAAACCTGAAACTGCTGTAAGAATTAAAGTCTCTTCGTTTAAGAATATAGGAATGGTATGATTCCATTTGAATAAAAAATAATTGCATGTGCATATGAGTTGTGGACAAAAAAAAAGGGGGGGGGGTCCTATAGAAAGGAACCTCAGGGGGTGATCAGATCATCAATTTCTAACTGGGTAGGTCATGATGAGTAGTCCCACCCCAGGCATACCATCTTCTTTGCTAAAAGACTTATCTTTGCCTTAAGCAAACCGTGTCCATTGGCTCACTCATCTGGGTTAATACACCTTTAAAATGCCTTCTTTCAGGCCCCTCCTTCTAATATGTGACCTCTCTTCAAGAGAACACAGAATCTTAACCAGCCTATAATCCAATCCCCACCTTGCTTTTTCCCACTTTCATGTAAGCTGCCTTATGTCCCCTCCTTAATTTCAAATGCATAAATAAAAAATAAAAAAAAACAAAACAACAACACAAAAATACGCCTGCAAAACTCATATTTTCTGGAGCATTTGAGATCTTGCTCTCCAGCATATGTCAGCTTGGCTCAAATTCTTTTTTTCTTTTAATATATTTTATATTGTTGTTAGTATTACAGATATCTCCCATCCCCCTTCCTTGACCCTCTCCTTCTCCTTGGCTTAAATTCTTATAAAAATTTTCTACATGTTTGGACATTTCTTATGTCAATAGTGTATATTTATATGTTTAGAAACATAGCAAAAGGTCTAGAAAAATGAGTACACAACCAACTCTTAACTAGGTTTTCTGACAAAGAGGGTGGGTGGCAAGAAAAAGGAAGGACTGTCATTTTTTAATGACATAGTCCAGAATTAAGAAGGTATATAGAATAATATAATGAACACCTGTGTACCTCTTCCATGCCCACCAACCAACTTCTGAATTAAAACATGGGTAAAGGGATTTATACTTGCCACTCTATATACTGTTGCCCTTTACAATATTAATATATAAGCATGTATTAATATTGTCATCTTTTTAAATATATTTTTTATTGATTTCCGAGAGGAAGGGAGAGGGGGAGAGAGATAGAAGCATCAGTGATGAGAGAGAATCAGTGATCAGCTGCCTTCTTCACGCCCCACACTGGGGATCGAGCCGGCAACCCAGGCATGTGCCCTCACCCGGAATTGAACCGTGACCTCCTGGTTCACAGGTTGATGCGCAACCACTGAGCCACACCTGCTGGGCAATATTGTCATATATTTTAAAAATAAAGAAGAAAACTAGAAAAATAACAAAACAAGGTACTGCATGGGAATAAGAGTGGAAGCAATGAATTATGCCTGGAGTTGGGGAGAGTCAGAGAGGTTGAGAGATAGGTGAGATTGAAGCAGGAATGGAATTAGAGGGAGAGAGAAGGGAGATGAGCAAATGCGAAAACAAAGGGCTGGGAGAGGCCCAGCTCCTATAGGGAATAGGAAATGATTCCGAAAGTTGGGGGCAGGGAGAAGGGAACGTTCCCGGAATTAGAATGGAATCTAGAGTGTCTGCTTGTGGTTTGATTGTGAAAAGCATTCAACACGGTAGTAAGGAGTCTGGTCTTTCTGTTATCAGCAAAGAGTATCTAGAAGCAGCATCGAAGGTGGTTCGAGACGTGCTCAGATCTGTTTTGTTGGGAGCGAGGCCTGGGATGGGGATCACTCGGCACGCCTTCTGTGAGTGGACTCCTGCATCTCCCAGTTTCAAAGACATTAAGAAGATGCATAGTTCGTTTTATAGTCTTTAAATGTTTTGTCCATTTGTATTGGACAAATAAACCTAAATTCTTCTCCTGGTATGTTGAAGCAACTTAGAAAGTATGCAGAACACCCTGGGTGCCACCCTTTGCCTCTCCTTATCTCCGTGTTCCTGTAAGTTGGACTCCATTAAGCCTCATTATTTGAGGATGCCAAAGTACAGAGAAGACCACAGTCTTCCCAGAACCCTCCTCAAGGGGCAGGAGCTATCTTCAGTAGGTCCCAGTTAAAAGCGTCTATGTTACCTGGGCATGGCACTGAATTTCCAAAGTCCCAGCGATAACATCTCCGTTCTTTAGAGCTGCCTGGATGTGTTTCATATTTCCTCCTTAATGGCACGCCATTGATTGTGTGAGTTCAGAGGTAAAGGCCTCTTGGCCCTTCGGAAGCCCCCTGTCTCTTCTAGGAGACAGTCTGGCTTTGCCTGCTGTGCTGAAAGGTCACTACTTAGGTCTCAATATGAGAAATGGAGATGCATTGATTTTGGGGGTGCATTGTTACAGATTGGGTGTCCCGGGAAGCAGACTGTGAGATGGAGTTAGTGTGGAGGCTGACTGGGAAGTGCTCCTGCCATCCACACTGGGGAAAAGGAGAGAAAGGAAGCACTTTCGGGCAGAGGGAGAGGTGGAGCTGTCATGCAGGGCCAGTGCGGCCTCAGCCCACCCCACCCCACCCCACAGGGAGTTCTGATCCTGCAAGCATCCTTTGAGTTGTTCTGGACTGGGGCGAGAGGCAGGCCTTGATACTGGTCACATCCGTCAGACATTGGGTTTGGAAGGTATTGGGTGAGGTAAGTCTCAAAAGGGGCTGAGCTGAGAGAACAGAACTGTCATTCCTGAAGAGTGATCTGAGCCACGCGTCACAATGTCCACCCAGAGATGGTGCATGTAGGCGCTTTGCTGTCGTCCAAGGAAGTCCGCAGGGGCCTGGGCTTCCAGAACCTCCTCTCTCCGTCATTTTGAGCTTATGCAGCGGCAATGTGCCTTGCAGAACAAGCCGTCAACAATTTTAAATTAATTCATTTCACAGCTACTTCTTGAGTTTCTAGCTCGTGGCAGACACTATTTTCTTTTGCTGTTGTCCTTAATGACATAGAAGGATGTTTGTCATCACTAAAAAATGACCAGAATTATGTACTTTCATATTTGAAATTTGTTTATGAATTCCTTGAGTGAGAGGAATTTTCTCCCCCTTTTCCTCTTTTCCCCATTGACCCCTCCCTCCTGCCCTCTCCCCCCACCCCCCTACACACAGAGAGACACTATTTTCTTTCTTTTTTTTTGAGGGGGAGAAAATGTTTCCTTCTCTTTTTTAAAAAATTAAATTATTTATTGTTTAAAGTATTACATATGTCTCCCTTTTCCCCTACTGATCTCTCCCCAGCAGTTCCCACCCCCCTGCACATGCCCCCCCCCCCCCTCCCCACAGGCCCTGTTTTCAATGCTAAAGCATTTTGGACATGAATAGGCACAATAGCGCTTACATTCTAGAGGTGGTGGGGTACAGATTATAAACGAAAGAACTGATTAGCTGGTAAGGATTACTAGGGAACAGGAAGGGAGAACGGCAAGTGCTAGTTGGGGTGGGAGTGGGGGTAAGGATTTCCAGCAGAAGGAATAGCAAGTGCAAAGGCCCTACGGTGGACGTAGGTCTGGGTATTTAAGGAAGAGCAAGCAGGCCAGTGCGGCTGGAGTAGAAGGGACGAGGCGAGAACATTGGCAGGAGAGGCCCACGCGGTGAACAGAGAGGTTAGGGAAGGGCCTTGGGTCTCCAAGAGCTTTGTGGGTCATTGCGAGGCTTCGAGGCTTTTTAGTTTTCCTCTGAAGGGGATGGAAAGCTGGTGGGGGGGTTCAGAGCACAGAAGTGACATGATGTGATTGACACTTTAACACCGCTGTTGGGAACAACCTGTAGGGAACAAGCGTGGCACTAAGGAGGCCAGTCAAGGAGGCGATCGCAACAGTTCCCGCTGAGAAATGGTGGTGGCTGGGACCGGGGCGGTGGCAGGGGCGATGGTAAGAAGTGACAGGACACTCCATGTGTGTTAGAGATGAAGCCAGCAGCCTTTGCTGATGAATCCCATCTGAGTAATGAAAAAAAAAAAAAGAGAGAGAAGTTGAAGATGATGACAATGTGTTGGCCTGGGACAACATGGAAAATGATGCATCCGTTACCGGAGATAGGATCGCTGGAGGAGATTTAGGGGTAGGGAAGCAATCAGGAGCTTAGTCGCAGACTTCTGAGTTTCAAAAGACCTCAGAACACATGTTTCCACCGGTTGGCCCCTTTTCATCAGCTACTCAGATTCTCACCTCAGGGGTTGTTTTCTGCAGTGGGAGCCCTGGCTGCCAAACCAGACCATTTCCCTGGAACGTGCTCTCTTCACACGCTGTGCTTTCCCTTCCCAGGCGAGGCAGTTGGCAACAACATACGTGTGATTCACTCCTGTCTCTCCCTCTCATGTGAAAGTTCCTTGAGTACAGGAAGGTCTGTGTCATTCGCAGCCTGGTCACCAGCTTTAAGATCAGCCCCTGTCATGCTGTAACTATTTGAACAAACACGTTGAAATAAGTGTATGTGGAAAAGAAAAGGCCTGTTTCACATGCTCCCGTCTTCTTCTTTGCAGAAGACCCCCATCAGCCCTCTCTCTAATGTTTTAGCCACCAATCTGCCCTTTATTTCCCCACAAATGATGCTCCTAAACCCAGCTCTGGTGGCAAAGAGCACGGGATTTGGGGGTTCAAAATCTATGTGACCTCGAGCAAGCTTATTAACTTTTCTGAGGAATGACAGTACCCATTTCACAGAATTAAATAAAATAATTTACGAAAAATGTTTAGTGTAAAAGGCTAGCAAAGAGTAAGTGCTTGATAAACATTAGCTATTATTGTTATTATTATTACTTTATACATCCTACTTCAAAAAGTCCTATTGGTTCATGTTCGTACCAACAGAAATGTCTAAACTCGAGAGCAGGCATTGCATCTTCATTTCATTCCCTGCTCCCCCTTCCCACCCACCTGGCCCACCAAACTATTTACCCTTCTCCTCCTACTTCCTGAAAGCCACTCCTCGTCTTGCCTTTATCTGAGTTTCCTGGCCTCCGACCCAGCTCCTAGGGGCAGTACCGTGGGGGTTCCTAGCTCTCCTGCCCCGGGACAGAGCCCCAGGCCAGGATCCCCGGGCACGTGCAACCCTAGGCAGCAAGGATGGGGAGTCGTGAAGGGAGGCAAGGGAAGATGCGGAGCGATAGCAGGTGATGTTCTATGTGTTGAACACAAGCTGCCAGGCAGGTGTGTGTCTGCCAGGCAGGTGTGTGTCTTGCCCAGCGGTCTCATGTTGAGGTGGGAGCGAGGGAGGAGGGGACAGCCAGGCTCTGCTTCCGCTTCCGCTGGTGGCAATTCTCCCCGCCCAGAAACTACCCTGCACCCCTGGTGTGTCCCCTTGTCCATCGCCCATCCCGCCCCATGCAGGGCGGCTGGGTGTTTCGGTCAAACCCAGGAGCCAGGGGAGAAGGGTGTCAGCGTCAGGGTCCGCCGAGGGGGAGGGCCTTCCCTCGTCAAGGGAGGCGCTCATTGGTCCTGGCAGCTGCCATGTGAGGAAGTGGGCGGTGCCCGCGGAGAGGTGGCGGCAGAGGGGAGGGGGCCCTTCCCGAGGACCAGGTGGAGGAGCAGTGGACTCTGGAGAAGACCATTTCCCACCATCAATAAGCTGGGTGAGCGGGGCCACTCACGTCTTCACTCTGTGCCAATGGTCCTTCCTTTACCTTTCATTTTGAAGTAATTTCAAACCTACAGAAAATGTCAGGAGTAGCACAAAAACCTCCAGTCACCCACATTTACCAATTATTATTTGCTACATTTCTTTGATCATTCTCTCTCCCAGTCCTTACACACACACACACACACACACACACACACACACACTATTACTATTTTTCTATAATATTTGACAGTTTATAACACCACGCACCTCTATTCCTGAATAGTTCAGGGTGAATTTTCTATTAGCAAGGATGTAACCACAAATAATTATCAAAATCAAGAAGGTTGATATTCATACAATACTATTACCTGTCCAATCCACAGTCCATATTGACATTTCACCAATTGTCCCAGTAAAGTCTTTATAGCATATTCTTCCTCTCTCTGGCTCATGGGAGCCATAATAGTGCCATCTCATAAGGTTGTTATGAGAATGACATGGATGCTACCTGTAAGGCACTTTAATGCCAGTTCCTGAAATTCAGTGTGTTAGCTACTATCATTATTATTTCTTCTTCAGTGAAGTCTTTTCCAGTCCCCTTCCCCTCAATTCAGAACCAATCTCTTTCCATGTTTCCTTAGCATTTCCACATTCCTTATTGCACTTTCATCTTTAGCCTTGTTTTATAAGCTTCTTAAGACACATGCCTGCCCTAGCTGGTTTGGCTCAGTGGATAGAGCATCGGCCCATGGATTGAAGGGTCCCAAGTTTGATTCTAGTCAAGGGCATGTACCTTGGCTACAGGCTTGATCACATGTGGAAAGCAACCAATCAATGTGTCTCTCTCACATTGATGTTTCTCTCTCTGTCTCTCCCCTCCACTCTCTCTAAAAATCAATGGAGGCCGAAACCGGTTTGGCTCAGTGGATAGAGCATCAGCCTGCGGACTGAAAGGTCCCAGGTTCGATTCCGGTTAAGGGCATGTACCTTGGTTGCGGGCACATCCCCAGTGGGGGGTGTGCAGGAGGCAGCTGATCGATGTTTCTCTCTCATTGATGTTTCTAGCTCTCTATCCCTCTCCCTTCCTCTCTGTAAAAAAATCAATAAAAAATATTAAAAATCAATGGAAAAAATATCCTAGGGTGAGGATTAACAAAAACAAATAAATAAAATGTATTCTAGATAGTAGTCTCGTGCCTAATTCCTCTTTGCTTCTCCTCGTGGCACCATGCACAGCATTTTGAACATAATAGGACATAATTGAGTTTATTTGGATGAAAGTGGAGGGTTGATGAGGGAGGGTAGAAGGAATTTATCTCATAGTATTGCGATAGTAGACATATTTTTGTTTTTAAAGAGCTTATGATTTATGGAGAGAAAGACAAATACACAGATGAAAACTTAAAAGAGAATGAGAACAGCATAGCTCTCAAAACAGCTCCTGAGAAAGGATTAATAGTGAAGAGGAATATACAGACATCCTGGGAGTTTAAAGGAGGAAAAAGATGCTGGATGGGAAGGAAAAATAATTTCCAGAGATTTCCCCACATGGCCTCCCCAGCAGTAGAGAGCTCATGGAGACTTGATAAGCCAAAGCACTAAAGGCAAAGCTCTCAAATCTGCTTTCCCAAGGCTTGTGAATCTGGGCTAACAGCTAAACTACATCTGGGCCTCCCTTGCTGAGATGATATTCTGGCCAAAAGAACCTGAGCCAAAATGATGTGTACCACTTCCAGGCCTGGCTCATAAACATCTGTGTGATCTGCCACCTTCTAGTGGTTTGGGGGACCCCATGGGGAAGATAGTGACACCCAAGGTAGAAGGACTATGAGTCCCTGAATGACTACATGGAGCAGAATCCCCAGCCCCAGCCCCTCACATTGCTGTGACAAGAACAAGAAAAAACTTTGCTGTGCTACACCATTGAAATGTGAAGGTTGTTAGTGACAGCAGCTACCACTACTTACCCTGTCTAGTGCACAGTTAAAACCGAAGGCTGGATTCAGAAGTCCTGTGTTTATTTCCTAGTTCTGCCACCTAGTTATGGGTGAGCCCAGGCAAGTTGCTTCATCTGGGAACTGCTGTGAGGATTAAATGGAAAAAGGCTTTGTAAACTGTGAACGTGCTGTAAACGTTGGATATTATTAGTATTAGTCTATTCTTCCTAAGTTGGCCAAAATAACAGAGTCCAAGAATAGTATACAGGGATTAGTCATTCTTTCCAACATAACAAAAAGAAGAACACGGTCTGGGATCTCGTGATACTGGTATTAACTCAAGTGTTGGAAAAGGAGTTTGGGTGGGTCCATGGGAGGCCATTGATTCACTTCAGAACTGCCGGAGTTACTTCTGCTTTGCTAGTCTGTGGTAAAATTATGATCAGTATGTTGGGTTGGTATTTGTAGGTAATTCTAACATTGGGATCTTTTAATATTTCAACTTTTGTTGGGGGAAGGGAACAAGAAGGAAAGAGAGGAGAATGATTTCTAAGTGAATTTTACCCATGATTGCCCTCAGAATCCAATGTATTCAAAATATTCTTTTTGGCCACACATTTGTTGGTATTTTGTATTTCTCATAAATGTTAACAGTTCTTGCTTGATCAAGGAGGTTGAGATAATCCAGAAATCATATCCCAACATGTATCGCATTTTAAAGTAAATAATAGGACCAAAAGAGACTTCGAAGATAGAGGTTTATTCATCTTATAAGTTTCACCACAGTCCTGAATCCTGGAGCCATCCAGGGCGTGGATAAACTCCCAGGCTTCTTGGTGTGAGGTTTAAGGAATGGGAGAGTATCCCAGACTCACTGAAACACTTCCAACGCACCAGTGGGAGCCTGTGAGGCGGACCACTGACAGGATATGGCCCGTCACTGGTGACAGTTCCTGTTGTAGTCAGATGAAAGGCAAGAGGCAGAGTTTGGTCATTAAAACCATCTGGGTCCTTTATTTCTGGTCCTAGACCCACCCCTTTTTGAGGAGATGATTTCTTAAACTAGCCATTGCTCCTTTTCTTCCTCTCTTTTGCCTCCACTTCCTGTGTGCCTCCCCCTCCTCTCCCTAGCCTTCATAGACTTTTCTTATTTACTTTCACATTTTAGGATGAGGGATGATTTGAGACAATGAAGGCATTTCCTCCTGCTTTTCTGGATCGTCTCTTCCTCCCTAGTTGTCTCTCCTGTTTCTAAGAACTGTTTTTACTTCTTACTCACTTTGGGGAACTGGAATGGAAATCAGAAGACCTGGGCTGGTGCTCATTAGCATATAGATAAAATCACTTTTCTTCTGCTTGAGGAACTATGGTATCTCATCTGTAAAAGTAAAGGAAGGGTGGACTAGAGTGTCTCTCCATGTCCTTCCTTCTTAGATTCTGTGCGCGATCAGGTCCCATCAGCAGCTAAACAAGGAGGCCTTTAGAATTCTCTTGCTAACGTCTAAAGCTTTACAACTAAGCAGACATTTCTTATATTTCCTGGGTGAGATATCTGGCTGAATTTCAGAAGAAGCAAGTTGAAGTCCCGGAATATGAGTATGTTAGGAACTAGTGGAAATGAGACTGGAAAAACTGCATCAAACTTAGGAAGAACCTTGCATTATATGCTAGGTTTGGAACTTTATTCTTTGGGTGATGGAGATTTTTGGAAGTATGACCATATCTGTGTTTTAGGAAGTTCATTCTGATGGTTACACGAAGAATGGCAAAAACAGAAGACAATGCCACCAGCTAAAACTGCAATCAATATTACAGGCAAGAAATAAGGAGGATCTAAAGTAGAATGTGAAATGTCATTTGAAAAAATTGGAGGGAACCAATTTAATGTATTTGGAGGTTTGCTAGCTGATTGGCTGAGGGAGTTCAAGAGGGAGAGCAGTCCAGAAGGACTCTCTCACTGATTTGAGTGGACAGGTTTGTCATGAACATAGTAGACACCTATCTCCCAGTGCCTTGATTTGGGACTTCCCAGTTTCCAGAACTGTGAGATATTTCTCATATTTTGTTTGTCATGTAAACCACACAATTTATGGTATTTTTGTTATAGCAGCCTGAACTAACTAAGACAAAGTTTCAAGATATAATGTAAAGGAGCTGACAGCTCTAGAAGGAGTCAGTCTGAAGCAAAAGAAAATGAAGCCAACAGGCAAGCAAAAACACAGAGGAGAGTCCTGATAATCTTTGAGACTCTGGCTCTAGCTGGTCACGTGGCCCGTTTGCTTCCCTGTTCTTCTACAATTTGTACAGTTTTCCTTAGATTTCCTGAGATGATATTTTCTTTTTGTTGCCTAAGCTAACTCTAGTTCAAGTACTTGCATCTGAGATTCTTGACTAATATGGCAATCCATTAATTGAGTTGGGGAGGAGTAGGCAGAGGCCAGTCTGAAAGAGAGGGTAATGAGGTCAGTTTGGGACATTTTAGGTTGAGTAGCTTTGGACATCCACATAAAGCTTTTCAGCAGTGATTTCATTATAAAGCTGAAGCTCAGAAGATAGATCACATCCTCCAAATCATCAAAAATATATTGAAAAAGACAAATCTAAGTATGAGGCCTAATGGTATAGCACTAGATATACCCAAGGTAACATTGATCTTTTTGGGATATAATTGTTTAAGGCACTACACCTCTATTCAATGGAACTAGCATTCAACTTACCTGTCTGACACTGATTCACAATGATATCATAAAACATTTTTCTAAGAACTTTGATGCAACTAAGATTGAGTACTTCTATGGAATTTCCCTTTTAGTTCAACAGAATATCATACACATAAGATGGAAATGAGATTACTCTTGGTGATCTTGGTGAACATGGCTCCTAGCACTATCTTGAAATGAATGTTGCTGTTTTCTAAGTAATTATAAATCAATCATTAAAATTAATTTTTCTGGCTAAATCATCTGTCCTTATCTAAGAAGTAATGGATGAGTGTACTGAATAACTTCTCCACAATTATAAAACTTGTCTTTATTAACCTTGTCAGGTCTATGCATGGATACTTTTGTACCTCCCAGCAAGGAAGGTCCCAGCATTCCGTAAACTTAATGGTGCCTATGAATTGTCCTTGTTGTCCTGTTTAGAGTGGAAGGCTAATGCTTCAGAAATGTCAAGTTGACCCTCCATCAGAAAAGAATTTTTTTCTTTCTTTTTAAATATATTTTTATTGATTTCAGAGAAAAAAGGAGAGAGAGAGAGAAATAGAGGGAGAGAGAAATATCAGTGATGAGAGAAAATCATTGATCGGCTGTCTCCTGTACGCCCTACACTGGGGATCGAGCCTGCAACCTGGGCATGTGCCCTGACTGGGAATCAAACCATGACCTCCTAGTTCATAGGCCCATGCTCAACCACTGAGCCACGTCAGCTGGGCAGTATTTTTGGTAATTTTTTAATTTTAATTTTTAAAAATTGTCTAAAGTTTTACATATATCTCCTTTTTCCCCAATTGAACCCCCCTCCCCCGCCCAGCCATTCCCACCCCTGGGAGCAAGCCCCCACCGCCCCAGAGTCTGTGTCCATTGGTTATGCTAATATGCATGCATACAAGTCCTTTGGTTGATCTCTAACCCTCCCCCCCTCACCTCCCTGGCCATTTGTCTCTGGATCTATTTTTGTTCATCAAATTATGTTGATCATTATATCCCACATATGAGTAAAATCATGTCATACTTATCTTTCTCTGACTGGCTTATTTTGCTTAGCATAATACTCTCCAGTTCCATCCATGCTGTTGCAAGTGGTAAAAATTCCTTCTTTTTACAGCAGCGTAGTATTCCATTGTGTAGATGTACCAGTTTTTTAATCCACTCATCTGCTGATGGGCACTTAGGCTGTTTCCAAATCTTAGCTATTGTAAATTGTGCTGCTATGAACATAGGGGTGCATATATCCTTTCTGATTGGTGTTTCTGGTTTCTTGGGATATAGTCCTAGAAGTGGGATTACTGAGTCAAATGGAAGTTCCATTTTTAACTTTTTGAGGAAACTCCATACTGTTTTCCACAATGGCTGCACCAGTCTGCATTCCCACCAGCAGTGCACGAGGGTTCCTTTTTCTCCGCATCCTGGCCAGCACTTGTTGTTTGTTGATTTGTTGATGATAGCCATTCTGACAGGTGTGAGATGGTACCTCATTGTTGTTTTGATTTGCATCTCTCGGATGATTAGTGACTTTGAGCATGTTTTCAAACGTCTCTGGGCCTTCTGTATGTCCTCTTTCGAAAGTGTCTACTTAGGTCCTTTGCCCATTTTTTTATTGGATCGTTTGTCTTCCTTTTGTTAAGTTGTATGAGTTCTCTGTAAATTTTGGAGATTAAACCCAGCATTTTTTCTTTCATATCATACCAAAGGCTATGAGCAGCACAATTGTCTTTTCAAGGCAGAGAAACCTGGGGTGCAAATATTGCTTCCAGCACTAACATGCTGCATGATCTGGGCAGGGTTAAATATGCTGAGCCACAATTTTCCTCATCTGGAAAATAGGAACAATGATTAATTCCTTAGTATATTTGTGGGAATTAAATGAGATCAGGTATATACTATATTATACTTAATTAGTTCATGGCCCATAGTCAACTTTCAGTAAAGGCTAACTGTGGCTGTGCTTTAGTTGATGACTAGTTGTTTGCATCTTCTTATTTTTCACTAACCCACATTTATCACTGGTCTTGTCTCCTTTGCTTATCATTGACTTCTCTTTCTGGTTTCCTTTTTGAATTATTTCTTTTATCATGGCTGGGCATAGTTCATCCTCATGAAAAAGCTAAAATGGATTCCTCTACTAATAAGAGCTGTCTGTATGGATAGCTTGTATAATTTGTGACCTTCTTAGGTCATTTCTGTCCAGGGTCCTGGCAAAGTGTCCATTTCCAGGCTGGTTCTCCAATAACTCCAGGTCGATCAAAACTGCACAATGGCCCTGGCTGGATGGCTCAGTTGATTGGAACATTGTCCCATACGTCAAGAGGTTGTGAGTTTGAGAGCATTGAGATCTTGCTTCCCAGGATGTCATCAGTTTGGCTCAAATAAACTCATAAAATTCTCTACAAAAAAAAAAAGAGGTTGTGAGTTTGATTCCCAGTCAGGGCACATACCTAGGTTGTGAGTTTGATCACCGGTTGAGGCACATATAGGAGGCACCCAACAATGTTTCTTTTTCACATCTGTGTTTCTCTTTTTCTCTCTCTCTTCCTTCTTCTCTCTAAAAAATCAGTAAAAACATATCCTCAAGTAAGGATTAAATATATATCTGTAATACACTATAGGTAAATTATGTACACTTTACTAAACATATTAACACAAATAGTTACATACATCTGGTTTACCATTCCCATATGGGACTCCCATTTCTTTCTAGTTGATCTGCATGACAGTAATGGCTGAGGCAAAACTGCCTTGCAAAGCTAAGGCAGCAGGGCTTTGTTATGTAATATGCAACATCAAAGCAAAGGTAGAGCAGAGGCTCAAAGATTGTGCACCCATGCAAAGAACTAAACAGTTTTGGAGTGACATCTTAAATAGCTCTTACATCTATCTACTTCTCTTCACACCCATTCCCAAGCCCACAATAACACTGTCCTCACTTGCAGCCCACTCTCTCTTCCACTACCAGAGGGAGCTTTTTAACTTTCAACTATGACTAGGTCACTTTGCTGAAAGACCATTCAATGAGGCTTAAACGAGGCCCCTAGTGATGTAGCCACAGCATACCACTCCAATCACGTGCCTTACCATCGATGGCCTTCTGGTCTATGGTTCAACCTTGCTAACTTTTGGGGTTTTAATTTCTCAAGTGCTCCATGATATCTCTGGTCCTCCAAGCTTTACCCTTTTGGTAAATACTTTCTGATAAGAACCTTCCTTTATTCCTCCAACCTTTTGCCTTTGTCCTAATCTAGATATTGCTTCTGGGGGCCTTTCTCTGACCCAAGGCTGGGTTAATTGCCTCTCTAATGAATAAACTGTGAATCATGGCATTAATCAAATTATAAAGTGATTGCCTTTTTACTTTTCTAGATTAGTCTGTTTTGTTCACCACTGTGTGGTCAATACTATGCACAGTACTTTGCACAGAATAAGGCCCTAAATAAATCAATGTTGAATCAGCAAATGAATGGATGAATCATGACATTAGAAAGTAACAAAGAATCAGAACTAAGATACCAATCCCAACTATTTATGAAATATTTGGGACACACTTATACTAAAGATTACTTGCTGTTTATATAAAATTCAACTTTAACTAGGTTTCCTACATTTCCTCTGGAACCCTTACTTGTTAATTAAATCACTACTTCTGCATTTCTAAGAGATAAATGAACTAATTTCAAAAATCCCAAGCCTTTGATTATTTAACTGCCTTAGCAGTAATCCTATCTAATAAAAGAGTAATATGCAAATTGACTATCAGTCCAACACACAAGATGGCTGCCCCCATGTGGTCAAAGATGGCTGCCCCCATGTGGACACAAGATGGCTGCCACAAGATGGCCAGCAGGGGAGGGCAGTTGGGAGGGACCAGGCCTGCAGGGGAGGGCAGTTGGGGTGGGGGGGAACCAGACCAGCAGGGGAGGGCAGTTAGGGGCGATGAGGCTTGCAGGGGAGGGCAGTTAGGGGGGACCAGGCCTGCAGGGGAGAGCAGTTAGGGGCAATTAGGCTGGCAGGGGAGCAGTTAAGCATCAACCAGGCTGGCAGGAGAGTGGTTAGGGGGTGATCAGGCTGGCAGGCAGAAGCGGTTAGGGGCAATCAGGAAGGAAGGCAGGCGAGCAGTTGGGAGCCAGCAGTCCTGGATTGTGAGAGGGATGTCTGACTGCCCATTTAGGATCGGGCCTAAACGGGCAGTCGGACATTCCTCGAGGGGTCCCAGGTTGGAGAGGGTGCAGCCTGGGCTGAGGGATCCCCCCCCCCCCGCCCCGCCCCATGCACGAATTTCATGCACCGGGCCTCAGGGTACATACCCAGTTTGGGCTTTGATTTCTGGCCTGGGCGTGTGCAGGAGGCAACCAATTGATGAATAATTATGTTAGTAATGATGAATTAATTGCTTCTCTTTCTCTTTCTTTAAGCAATAGGGATTATGTAGGTTTCCTGGTTGAATTTTAGCACTTCAATGCTCTGGCTTAATGTGAACCAACATAACATTTATTCTATACATACTCCAGTGTTTTGAATACTGTGGTTGGTTAAGTTCAGAGGAACAGTTGTGATCCTTAAAATGATTGTCCTACTTCTTTTACACATTCCACTTATAGTCTAATTTGCTGACTCCTTTTTGAGTCTCTCGCTTTTAAGACTTACTTTCATTATTGCATAATCAGTGGTGACTGATGTTGAGTAATTAATGAATAATCTGATTTCCCTTTTTATTAAGTTCACTCTACCTTTCTAATTCAGTTTCACCAATAACCCGTCAGAGATCCTCCTTAAGATAGAATTTATTTTCTCAGGGTACTCATAAGGAAACAAATACTGATAAAGTGGAGTGTACAAGTATTCATAACAACAAGCAATACCATAATAAGACATTGGTAACAATGAGAGGAAAACTCTTTAATACACAATTGGTTTCACAATGTAATGTATTTGTGGAACAGCTGCTAAAAAATGCAAAAATTACTAGACTACTAGGAATTTTTAACTTAAATTACCACACAAGGAAAATTAAATCCAAAATTATTGCTTTATTAAGAACATTATTTCCATGACCAGTGTAGCTCAGTTGGTTGGAGCATCATTTGTCCTGTACACCACAAGGTATGTGCCCTGACCGGTTTGATTCCCAATCAGGGTACATACCCAGCTTGGGCTTTGATCTCTGGCCTGGGCGTGTGCAGGAGGCAACCAATTGATGTTTCGTTGTCACATTGATGTTTTTGTCTCTCTCCCACTCCCTTTAAAATCAGTGAAGGCATAGCCAAAACCAGTTTGGCTCAGTGGATAGAGCGTCAGCCTGCGGACTGAAAGGTCCCAGGTTTGATTCCGGTCAAGGGCATGTACCTTGGTTGCGGGCACATCCCCAGTAGGGGGTGTGCAGGAGGCAGCTGGTCGGTGTTTCTCTCTCATCGATGTTTCTAACACTCTATTCCTCTCCCTTCCTCTCTGTAAAAAATCAATAAAATATTTTTAAAAATCAAAATAAATAGTCAGATGTTGCATATTTTAAAAATAAAAAAATAAAAATAAATAAAAATAAAATCAGTGAAGGCATGTCCTCAGGTGAGGATTAAAAACAAACAAACAAAAAAGAACATTATTAAGTATTTACTTCCATTTAAGGTCTTAGTCTGGAAGCAGTTGCAGATGTAAAAATGAGTGCCTTCCAGAAAGAACAGTTATATTTAAGGAGAGGATATAATTTGTCAAGGTAAAAAGCAATTGATGCTACATAAAAGGCACAGAATCAGTGAGAACTCAGATGTAAGTGAATTCCCTTTCGCCTGGAAGAACCTAGTAAGACTGTGTTCCTGGTTTTGGTAGATGTGGTGGCATTGGCCTTGGACCTTCAAGGGTAGCTAAGAGTCCAAGATGCATGAGAGGACACCACCATGCAGAAGGGTCCCTGTAGGCAAAGCCCTCCTTTAACTTTCCGAGGAGCAATGTTCAATTGCTTGAAAATGACATCCTCTAAAGAAGACCTTGAACAATGTTCATACAATTGGCCACATGTCTGAGAATTTCCAAGATCATGCCATAAAATGCTAATAAGACCCCTAGGTATATTTTAAGACACCAACTGAATTGCGAGCATGACTAGAGATATGCTGAGAAAATATGAGGTAGCCAATTATAATTACATTTAGTATATGAATATATGTATTTAAGATAATGCTTGCATATGATTAACCTGTGGCTGGATGTTGGAGACTGTCTCTCTCTCTCTTTTTTAATACCTTTATTTATTCCTTTATTTTTGGTATTACTGTCACTTTAGCTGCCAACCTATTTTTTCCTATTTTTGTTCGGAGACTGTCTCTTGAAAGCTCTTTCTCTAAGTTTAAGTACAACTCCGTTGGCATATATGACTATTCCTTAAAGAGCTGGATGACTTTTCCCATGTGGGAGGCCTTAGGAGGAAGTTTCTGTGGGTGTGCTACAGCGCATGAGGGAACTGCTCCAGGAGAGGCCGTGGGGATTTTTGTCTCCTGCACCTTGTTTCTGATTCATTTGTTGGCTCACGTCGCTCTCAGTGTCTGCGCCAAAAGGTGTGGAAGGCAATTACAACATTAAACCCTAAGCCTTCCTCTCGACCTTTTCTATGTATCACTAGCTGCTCTCCAGGCAAGCTCTCCTCTCTCATTTTGTTCTCAAGTTCACTGCTGTCAGAATGGGCATGGGAATGGCACGGGAGGCCAACCAAGAAAACAAGAACTACGGATCCACTAGCCTGGCCTGCATTTCCAAAATCCAGAAAGCTCTACAAACAGAGTTTTTGTAAATCATTTGGCAGCAAAATCTGACCTCACCTGGACTCATTTGAAAACAAAATCTTACCTGGAATGACAGATTTTATTTACAGTCTTTGACCAACTAGTGTAAATATTCCCGTGTTTTACTGCACGGGAATACTTCAGGGCTGTCCCAGAGTCTGCTGGCGGTGTAAATACTTACACTGTAGCACTTTTATAAAAAATCCAAGATAGCATCTGGCCCCAGGGTTTTGGATAAGGCCTTGCAGTCCCACAGTTCAAAACGCACCACGGGTTGTGCCCAGGGAGGAGGGTTGGACTAACATACAGCTATTGGTTCAGTTATTATTTCTGATGTTTCCCCCTTCTGTCTATATGAAATTAATATTTTTCTAGAACAACAGGTTTCAATATGTGATCGTGGGTCACTAGAATTTGTAAGCTGTGTTATGGGGTCTGTACTTTTATTGTTATATATAAAAATGTATTTGTACTTTATGATGACAGCAAGACATTACTAGGTAGCGCATTAAAACCAAAGCAATTTCTTCTTCACTACTCTCTCTCTCTCTCTCTCTCTCTCTCTCTCTCTCTCTGGTCCTCCAAGCTTTACCCTTAAGCACTTTCCCTCTCTCTCTCTCTCTCTCTCTCTCTCTCTCTCTCTCTCTCTCCCTCTCTCTCTCTCTCCCTCCCTCTCTCCCTTGTATGTAGTGGCATGTGAGGAAAATAAAAAGAGGGCCAGCTTCATGATATGTGACCAGTGTAGTCACACAAAGCTCTAGCACTCAGAAAGTGGATTAGTTAGGATTCTCCAGAGCAGGGGTCCTCAAACTTTTTAAACAGCGGGCCAGTTCACTGTTTCTCAGACCGTTGGAGGGCCGGACTATAGTTTTAAAAAAAACTATGAACAAATCCCTATGCACACTGCACATATCTTATTTTGAAGTAAACAAAACGGCAAAAACACCCGCATGTGGCCCGCGGGCCATAGTTTGAGACGCCTGCTCCAGAGGAACAGAACCAGTAGGATGCATGTGTGTATGAGTGGAGAGAGAGAGAGAGAGAGAGAGAGAGAGAGAGAGAGAGAGAGAGAGAGCGCTGTATTATAAGAAATTGGCTTGTGTGACTATGTTAGGGAGGCTGGCAAATCCAAGATGTTCAGGGTGAGCTGGAAAGCTGCAGACCCAGGGGAGCTGATGGTTTAGTTCCAGTCTGAGTCCGAACGCCTGAGAACCAGGAAAGCCAGCGGTGTAAGTTCCAGTCTGAAAGCTGGCGGGCTTGAGATCCAGAAAGAGCTGATGTTTCAGTTGGAGTCTGAAAGCAGGAAAAACTCTCTCTTACTCGGGGGGAGGGCCAGCCTTTCTGTTTTATTCAACGGCCTGGATGACGTCCATCCATGATTCAAGTGTTAATGTCATCCAAAAATACCCTCATAGAAATTCACAGAATAATGTTTAACCAAATACCTGGGCACCCCACAGCCCGTTCAAGTTGACACATAAAAGGAACCCTTACATAAGGGGACCACATGCTTGGCGTTTAATACTCTGTGGTCGCCGTCTGGCATTTTTAAAATAATCTTACCTTGGAATTTGTATTTTCTAATTGAAGTCCAATGGGACATTGGAGCTTGGAACCTCAACTCACCCACAGTCCACCTGCCATCACCTCTTGGCCTCCTAGGACCATTTCTTATGTGCCTGTTCCCACATCCCTGCCCAGTGACCACGGCTGCCTCTGCTCTAGTATGGGGCCTGGGCACACGTATGGGAAGGATCAGAGGGGAGCACTACTGGCCAAATTGCAGGGCAGGGCCCCAGATACCTGGAAGGTTCCTACTGGCACTGTGAGGATCCCTATGCCTGAGGTAAGGTGACACTAACTAGCAAAAACAAACAAAACAGCAACAACAAAAAACCCTACACAACAGATCAAGAGAGAGACCCTGGAAGAAAGGAAAAAAAGCTTGTTTTCCTGATTTTTTATTTTTCTTTTTTAAACAAAGGGCCTCCATTTTAATTTTGCATGGGGCAAATTATGTAGCTGGTGGCACTGGAGAGGAAGAACACTCAATGAAATCGTTAGCTTCTTTTTCCTCCCGTACACAAACACATACACACACAGAGAGCTGGTTTTCATGGTTGTCTTCCTATTTTTGGTGGTGTGGATGCAAAAGAACAAGTTCAGGAATAAGTCAATTCTACAGATAGTTTAAATTTGGATCATAATGGACTTTTCCCTCTTCCTCACTTCCCAGGGCCAGACTGCATGTTGTCCTGCTGATGCTTGACAATGGTTCTTGTAACATTCTTCTTATTCATTTCCACTCCCGCCAACCTAGTCCAGGAATAGCCCTTTCATTCATCTTCTCCTTCATCTTCTTCTGTCACCATGGCCACTACCACTATCACCATAAAAATAGTTATTGTGCCTATAATATGCCAGGCATCCTATTAAGTTATCAATATATTATTTAATATATTCCACGCAGCCACCCAGTAAGGTATGTGGCATTGCCCCCCTCTGCTGATGAGGAAACAATAGCTGAGGATTTGCATATGGTTCATTGCTAGGAAGTGATAAGCCTGGAAGTTACATCTGGGTGTGCTCTTTCCACTGCACCACGGTATACCGCCTCAGCAGCCTCTTAATTCACATGGCTCGTCTTGTAGTCTTCAAAAACAAGCCCAAACTTTTTTATCTAGCTTTTAGGCCACCACAACACAACTATATCTACTTTTTAATCTTATCTTTGGTTACTCGTGCATTAGTCAGGACTCTGTTAGTTGCAAGTGACAAAAACACAATGTAGCTGAGATACCAAAGCAACTGATTGTTTCCTGTTACTGGAAAGTCCAAGATGAGGGGGAGTTGAGTCTTAGTTGGCTCCAAGGATTCCAACTCTGCTCAAGACCCCCTCTCCTCCCCTCATGGCGCTTCATACTTCCAAACTGGGTAATTCTTAGGCAGTCTTCTTCTCTGTAACAGCAATGATGCCACGGCTGAGCTAAATTTACACTGCCTTCATAACTAGCAATCATAGAAAAGAGAAAATAATCCCTTCTCCTTTTGCACTCCTATTCATCTCCCCAAAGGTCTCTGCTTGGCTCTGCTTGGGTCATGTACCTACTCCAGGGCATATAGTAACCTTATTGGACACCCTATTGGTCAAAATTTAGTCACATGATCTTACCTAGCTGCAAGGGAGGCTGGAAAATGTGATTCTTGGTTAGGCTGCCATTTGCTGAGCTAAAACGAAAAGGATGCTATTAGTAAAAGAAGGAAAGAATGCATATTTGTATAATCAGCAGTATGTAAAATAGAGATTAAGTAAAGGTGAAATAAAGAGAGATACATCTGCTTCATCTGTTGATTTGTTGCTGAAACAGAAGTGTTAGCAAAAGCTCTCCAAATTGTTAAATTGAAAACTAGTTCTCTTTGACCTTTTAGCCTGCTTTTGGTCCAAAGTACCTTAGTAGCTATCTTCTCTTTTTTTCAATTTTATTGTCATCTTCTGTCTCTAAACTTAGCACTCTTGAAGAGCTAACATACCTAACAGGATTAGGACACAGACAAAGGTTAGTTTATTCATTTAGTACATTTTTCTTGAGGGCCTAGTATATGCAAAGCACTGTTTGTTAATTAACAAAAGCAATATCCCTGCCTGTGTAAGCTCATGTTCTTGTAGTGGGTAAACAAGAAACACTATTTCCCAAGGAAACAAAACTAACTATATCTCAGACAAAACTTTAAGATCCTAGAATGGTAGACATGCCCTCTCCTAGTTTTATGGTCCTATAAGGATGGCACATCATACATGTGTGCTGTCCAGACATTTGTTGAAAGATTCTTAACAAGCAATCCCCAGTGTGGGGTGTACATTGTAAATAAATATCTCTCTATAGTCCCTTGGATCAAATTTTCTTTGATAAAAATATATTGGCAACTTTGATTCATATTTTTTTCACAACCAACTCAATCATTGGATTTAATAGAACTGTTTTTTGGTGTGTTAGAAACCTAAGTAACTTAGGCCAAAAAGGAATGGTGGTGATGATAATAATTTTTTTAATAGATTCTGTGATATCTTTTTTTTTTTTTTAAACCCATACCCAAGGATATTTTTCCATTGATTTTTAGGAAGAGTGGAAGAGAGAGGGAAAGACAGAGAGAAACATTGATGTGAGAGAGACACATCAATGGGTTGCCTCCTGCACGCGCTCCAACCAGGGCCCGGCCAGGGAGAAGCCTGCAACCGAGGTACGTGCCCTTGACTGGAATCGAACCAGGGACCCTTCGGTCCACAGTCCGTCACTCTATCTGCTGAGCCAAACCGGTCAGGGCGATTCTGTGATATCTTATACTTTAAGACAGCTGAGTGATCTTAGGGACAAATGGAACCAAAAACTCAAATGCAGCTAGCACTTCTCTACTTCTCTGACTTATCTCTCTAAGTGTCAGTTTTTGTTTTTGTTTTATTTTATTTATGTATTTATGTATTTATTTATTTTTACCACTGAAGATTGGTTTCCTCTATATGGTAAGGAACACCATACCTTCAAATTTCAGACCGCTTGCTCTCATACAAGAGAATATGGGATTCTTGGCCGTACTTCAATGTGAAAAATTCCAAGGCAGTACTCTTATTTGGCCTGGCTTGAGCCAGGTGTCTAACCTTATATTGATGCTCTAAGGCTAAAGAAGGAGGATAACAGAAAAGACATTACCCCTGGGAGCCTACTTCTTGGGTATTCTCAACTGAGCAGTCAGCTCTGTTTTTGCACAGAAGCAAACTGATGGGTAGTCATCAGTTCTGAGAACATCTCATCAGTGCCCTTTCCAGGAAGTGGTACCCAAGACTGAGCAGGTTAAGAACAGAATTATTCTGAAAAAGTTTCATAACTCTGTCTGCCAGAGTCAAATCTCAGGTCTTCACATTTTCAAGGGCATTTTTAAAGCTGTGTCCTAAACAACAGGTTTGTTAAGCATAAAGTCACAATCAGGGGTGTATGTTAATTGTTTTGTTTTGCTTTCGAATAGGCCTCGGGCATCTTTTAAACGTATGTGTCTACAGCAAATGAGTAGTTCAGGAAGTTCTATAATATCTTCAGATAATTCCCTTTAAAACAAGAAACTGAGACATTAGTGTAAAATATAGTCTGCAAACAATGAAGCCTTTTGTTTTAAGACATCAAGTCCCAGGAAAATAGCCCTGTTTATAATCTTTGTTTTCCATTTGGTGGTGATGTACATTATAATTTTTTCTGCCCCAAATGAGAATGTTTTGAATTAAATAATACTTCTTCCTTCCGTTGTGACTCAACCTAGAGGGACAGTGGGGTTAGTTTTCATTATTATCACATTTCTGCCAAGGATTTATGTAGGTTGACTAAGATGTGGTAGGGGAGGGGCTCTGTTGTTCTGAGCTCTGTGAAGTCCCTAATGCAGGGACAATGTGTGGGCAGCCAGATATCTTTTAATTATATATATGCCAGAACATAGACATGGTATCCAGCCTCCTACTGCTCACAAAAGGTCCAGCTTTGACTTCCACATTCAAACCGGCTGAAAAGTTGAAGCTCTATTCATTTGCAATCACTCTGCTTTCTAAACTGGAATGCCTGTAGCTAAATAGTTTCCCTGGGTCAGTTCCAGTTGAGCTATCCATAAGATCAAAACTTACTTGTTTTGTGATCACCTTTAAAAAAAAAAGTATTTTTATTGATTTCAGAGAGGAAGGGAGAAGGAAGAGGAAGGGAGAGATAGAAACATCAGTGATGAGAGAGAATCACTGATTGGCTGCCTCCTGCGCGCCCCACACTGGGGATTGAGCCCCGAACCCGGGAATGTGCCCTGACTGGGAATTGAACCGTGACCTTTCAGTTCATAGGTCGATGCTCAACCACTGAGCCATGCCGGCTGGGCATCACCTTTTTTTTTTTTTTTTTTTTTGGTCAACCATCTTAAGTGGCTTGATGTTGTGGCCAATGCCACTGAAAGAAAAACTAGCTGTTGGAATGCCCCAAACTGTCAGAATGAGACAGGCCAGTAAGCCAAGACAAGTAGAATAGGGAAACTGAGACAGCTGAACAAACTGACAGAGCAATTTACAGCAGGTACAGCCGGCCGCCTCCCTAGAGAGGACATCTAGGCCTCGGTTGTATTGCACTCCAGACTCAGAAAAGCAACAAAACCAGGACCAGCTGCATTGACTAACGACCCTCTGCCCTGACACTGACCAATCCGTGGAGACCAGGACCCTGGAGGGGCACACCTAGAAAACTGGTGACTATTCAGTTGAAACCTCCCCTGAGCTCTCCCCTAAGATTCCCACCTGCAAGAGAGAAATCAAAGCCTAAAGACAAAGGACCCAGTGCTGGCTCTCCCACCCAGGAACACACCCAGCTCTCCGCCCTCTTCTTCCCCCACAGGCATGCAACTCCTGAACTCTAAGGGACCCCCACGAGGCTTACAACCAGGGCAGCCATGGGCAGCAGCAGTTCGTCCCAGACAAACCCCCTGAACCTGTCTCCAAGGCCCGCTTTGCTCTGACTTCTTAGTGAGCCAGCGCAGACCAGCCTCGGCTCATTTCCCCAGCCTTTCCCCGTTTCCCTGGCCCCAGTGAAATTTTTCCTGCACCAAGTCAAGAACCCACGCACTACCGGCTGGCCCTAGGCAGACCTATTCAGCACCAGGTCCCCATTCCGGTAACAAGATCACTTGTTCAAGCTGGTGTTTTTTTAGCACCTGGTCTCAGCACGGCACTGGGACCTTATAGGGTATCCCCTGCTGGGAGGTCCTTTGCAGGCAGAGCACTGATGGGGAGGACATCAGGAAGATGTCCTTTCAAGGCCACGATGGCCTTTCAGATTCCAGAATTGTTCAATGATACTGCCTGCCCCACTTCCCCGCCCCACCCACAAGCCCGGGCCGAGGGGGAAAGTGCCAGCAGGCAGCACGCATAGGGTGTGGTCGGCTGCAGCAGCCCCATCCCTCCTCTGGCTGACAAACAGGCAGTTGTCTATTTTTACTTTGACGAGGACTCTACTTCCGTTCACCTCCATCACATCCTTTGTAGACTTACTTCTCTTCCTCTCCCCTCCTTCCCCTTTCCCACTGTTATGTATCAATGCTGTATTCTTGTTTACAGAGAAAAGGCCCATCTTGAAAAATTAACGGGCGGATACAACGGCCAGCCGACCAGCTTTCAGGTTCCTTAAGCATCACAGACATTTCTCATCCTCTCTTTTCCGTCCTCGGTTGAGAAGACCCACAGCAGGAAGAGTGGTGACTCAAACCCAGAATCCAAAAAAACAAACACTCGCTAGTGAGTCACGTGCTGGAACCGGGAGACTCTGAGTCTTCCCCTGGCTCGAAAAAGACACATGCAAATGGCATTCCCATTCCCGGGAGGCCACGCTGGCTCTGCCTGCGCTGGGCCTCTGCGGAGGTGGCAGCGAGTCAGGGATGTGTCACCTCCCCAGATGTGGAGTTTACTGGGTCAGGAGATGGAGGGCGGCCTGGACTCGAATTTCTTTTCTTTTTTTCCCCCGGTGCCTGTTGGAGACAATCTGATGCAGCCTGTGTGAGTCAGCCCTGAGTGTGGCTGTTTCTGGGGCTAGGGCGTTGTAGTCACCACTCTCCATCTCCCCGGCTGGTTTTGTGATTTTAATTAGCCAGCCTGTCATCCGAGTGGAGGCGTGGCCTTTCCGCAGAACGGGAGTGCTCTGGCTGTGTGGTCCTCGGTGGGGCCCTTGGATCTTATCATGATATTCTTTTTTCCCCTTCAGTACTTCTTTCTTTCAAAATTTCAAAGGGCTTTACCTAACTTGAACCCGTCAGGTCCTCAGTTTATATTTAGATTAAAACACACACACACACACACACACACACACACACACACAAAACCCAAAACGAGTGACGATGGGGATCTTTTGTGGCCAAGTGCTTTGAAACCCCGAGATGAAAGGGAACCCGTAAAGAGAAATTAACCTCATTTATTTTTCAAGCAGCATTTTGCATGCCTGTGCGGGCAGATGTAATTTGAGGCAACGTGAAGGAAGAGCCTCCTCTTCACTCTGCGGTGACCCTCCCTGGCTCCGGCTGAATTGAAGGACCTCTTTTTTTCTTTTCACTTCTCTATTTCCCAGGCCGGGCTAATTCAGGCTGATCACTGGCGCTGGGCCCTGCCTCTGGGCATGGCACCCCTCTGTGGCTGGGCCTCCCCAGGGGGAGGCATCCAAGGTTCAGTAAAGAAGGGGGCAAGTGAGGGGTGTAGGGTGGGAGGCTCGGCATGCCTTTGCTTCCATACATTTTTGCATTCTTCATTGCACTCCTGAATCCACTAATGCAACCATGGCCAAGCACTCAGAAGCCCTTTGGGGCAAGGCTAATATTTAGCTGGAACCCACTGGTATTGCCATATCAAATGTATTGTTAATATGTTGAAATACTCCTGCCTGTCCTGCATGGCTCAGTGGCTGGGTGTGTATTGCATTTTAAAAATTTATTTGTTTGTTTTAATCCTTACCTGAGGATATGTTTTTCATTGATTCTAGAGCTAGAGAAAAGGAGAGGGAGAGAGAGAGAGAAACATTGATAAGTTGCCTTCCATAACCACTCAAACCTGCAACCTGGGTATGTGCCCTAACCTGGAATCAAACCCGCAATCCTGCAGAATACGGGCCAGCACTCTAATCACTGAGCAACACTGGCCAGGGCAAGCTTGTGTGTTTTAAAGAGCATTCTTTCTGGCTCCGAATGGGACGCTCCCTTAGCAGAGTCACTGATAGCTCTATGAGGGGCCTAGTGAATATACTACATGTGTTTTCCAAAAATAGATTCTAATTCTTACCCATTGTCAGCAATGAGAGTTGTTTGAATATCTATGAAGTACCATAGGTCAACTTTTGAGACTTACTTTCTTGGATGGCTTTATGCCACACTGGTAAAGGCATAGCAGTGACTGTCAATTGGTATCCCATCCTTGTCTAAGAACTACGTTTAGATTAAGTTAGCTTTTGAGCAGCCTACGTGTGTTCTGCTTCTTGATTTTGTCCGTGGAAAGCCCTTTCCGTTGTTTTCAGGTCTGGTTTTCTTCTGGGCTTGGCATTGCAGATTTGGTTCCAATCTGTGAATAACTCCAACCAAAGGAATGGGCTGCTTTGAGCATCGTTTTTAATGGAAGAGACAGAAATTCCATCATGCTTCAGGTCATAAGTCTTACTGCCAAAAAGTTTCCCAAGTGACAGCAATTACATATTTGTGATTTATTGGAGAATTTGGGTGTCAGAGAAGGACAAGAGTAGGAAAATGAACACTTTAGGGCAAATGGTAAACTGACTTAGAGAGGCTCCTCCAAGCCTTTCACATTACTTGCCCTCGTGTGTGTGTGTGTGTGTGTGTGTGTGTGTGTGTGTGTGTGTGTGTGTGTGTGTACTTTCTAGAATTGGAGGAACTGTAATCACTGGCCTATCAGGTTCAATATTGAGCCTCTGGTCCCAAAATAAATGGGAAACATTGCTGTGCTTAAGACAGTTAAAGCTCCTAAACAATTTTCAAAGTCTTTGATCTGAGACATTTTATGAGTAGGCACAGGGCTTCTGAATGCATCATACAATTGGGCTGAAGCCAGGAAAGTCATGCCAGTGTGTTTGAACAAACCATAGCCCACGAATGCCATAATTTTATATTGGAACATTCCTTTCCTCTTCTAAAGGGAACCAGCACTCACCCCTTTGTCACATACGTGAGTAGTTGAAGAATCAGTCTCAAAAGTCTTTTTAAAAACTTTACTTTTATCCTTCTACAAGGCTGGAAAACAATAAATGAAGAAGGCAAATGCTGAATCTGCAATTTAAATTGCATGAAAAAATGTGAGCTTACAGAATCCTCTCTATCAATCCATCAATCTATCTATCATCTATCTTTCTTTCTCTCACACACAAGCATATGCACACATATGCACAGTATATGTAGTCTAAGTAATATTATGAAGTTAACACTGTTATTTCATTTATTAGTATGTGCCTTTTCTGCTTTAGCTAGTCATATAGTACGATGAACTTCGTTGATATGAAAGGACAGAATCAGATAAAATACAGTTAATCTGATGACTTCAAATGTTTCAGAATAACTGCAATTATTTACTTATCAAATTTTTGAACATTTCCTGAGTTTTCTCAGACTCTGTTCTAGGCTTTTGGAATATAAAGATAAAAAATATGAGATGTCTACCTGGTTTAGGAGACAGAGGTAGAAACATGTTACAGTTCATGAGACAAATGCTGTAGGGCATTTTTGAGCAATGTTCTGGGAGAGTGCTGCAGAATGAATGTTTGTGTCCTTCACAAATTCAAATGTTGCAGTCTAATCCCCAGTGTGTTGGTGTTTGGAGCTGGGATGTTTGGTAGATGGTTAGATCATGAGTGTGAAATCCTGATGGTTAGATCATGAATGTGGAGTCCTCATAAATGTGATTAGTGCCCTTATAAAAGCGATACCACAGAGGTTCTTTGCTCCTTTCCTCAAATGAGGACACAACAAGAAGGCAGTTATCTGAATCAAACATTAAATCTCCTGGTGCGTTGACCTTGGATTGCCCGATCTTTATAACTGTGAGAAATAAATTTCTGTTGTTTACAAGCCACCAGCCTGTGTAATTCTGTGACAGCAACCCAAACTGACTAGGACAGGGAGCAAAAAAGCTAAGCAACTAGACTGCATGAGGGAGGCCTCACTGAAGGGACAGATTACTACTGAACCTTGAAGAATGGGTAGTATTTCCTGGCTTAGAAAAGAGTCAAGTACATTCTTGGAAGAGGTGCTATATATAGCATGTCAACAGGGATTGACCAGATTTGATACATAAGATAGACAAAATATAAATCAAATGATTTTTATAAGTATTTGTACTTATGGAGCCATTCTTGGAGTCATCTTTGACTCCTCTCTTTCTCACACATGCAATATCTAAGCTACTGGCAAATGCTATTGGCAAAATGTATAGACTCTATTTTAAACACATCCCAAATCAAACTACTTCTCCCCATCTCCATGGCTACTCTCCAGGTCCAAGTCACCATTATGTCTTGCATGGACACCTAAAACAATACAAATTAATATTGAAAGTAGACTGTAATTAAAAACAAATACACATTTTAACTTCTAAAAAAAAAGCACCGAGAAAACAAACAAACAAACAAACAAAAAAAAAAAAACACAATCAGGAGAATTTCTCACATTTCAGTCTGCTAAGATGAAGTCTTATGTAATGTAACATAATCATGAGAGTGACTCCCATCACCTTTCCACATTCTGTTCATTAGAAGCAAGTCACAGGATCCGCCTGCATTCAAGGGCGAATACTATATCAGGGCATGACTCATTGGAGCTCAACTTAAGGTGTGTACAGTACATAAGTCTTCCAACTTCCACTTATGCCCTCCTACATTTTATTCTCCACATAGCAGCCAGAGTAATCTTTTTAAAATGTAAAACTAACAATGTCATTTTCTTGCTCACAGTCTTCTTAAAGGCCTGTAAGATCTTGCACATAGGGCCACTGACTACCTCACTTGCTTCATTTTTCATCAGTCTTCCCCCTGCTCATTCCTATTCAGCCACATGGGAATCTTTATGGCTCCTCAAAAGGTCAAAATGAGGCAGAAAATTCCCATTAATCATTAATGGTATCCGGTGGGACTGAAGATTAGGACATAGAGGGGATGAATTTAAGGTAGAGTTGTCCTCCTGTAATGAAGAACTGTAACCTTAGGATGTCTACAGAGTTGTTTGATGTTGCTCCTAAGGTAGATCTAGGAGAAATGGCTGGCAGGAGATTTGGTTCAATGGGAGAATTTGACTGTAGTCATGGCTAAATACTAATTGAAATGATGAATAGTTTCTTGGAGAAGTGAGTTTATTTTGTCACTGGAAATATTCAAATGGAGCTTAAATAACCATATATGTGAAAGATTCTTGATTTTAGTACAAGGTTGTATCCTCTTGATCTTTAAGATCACTTCCAAGGGATTACAAAACAATACCTCTTAGAAGTAGTAAAAAATTATATGGAACTCCCTCCCCCCCCACTCCCCAAAGCTTACTATGTTTATAAAAATAGCTCTTTCTCTTTTTAATGTGTAGCAGCTAACTTTGTTTCATACAATCTCCCTATAAAACTACAAAAAAAAACAAAAAACAAACTCCAACCCTCAATAAGAAGCACTTCACATCCATCAGGATGGCTATAATCAAAAAGTTAAACAATGACAAGTGTGGTTGATGTTGTGGAGAATGCGGAGCACTCATAGATCGCTCGTGTGAATAAAATGGCAAAACCACTTTGGAAAACAGTCTAGTAGTTCCTCAAAAGGTTAAGCAGAGAGTTACCATATCATCCAGCAGTTCCACTCTGAGACATACATACACTCAAGAAAATTCAAAACATAGTCACACAATAATGTGTACAGGAATGTTCAAAGCAACGTTATTCATAATAGTTCAGAAACAATGTAATTGCCCACCAACTAATAAATGGATAAAGAAAATGTGACATGTCCATACAATGGAATATTATTGAACTACTAGAGGCCCAATGCACGAATTTGTGCACGGGTGGGGTTCCGCAGCCTGGCTCATGATCGGGGCCGATTAGGGCCAGCTGGCGGTGGAGGGGTGTGGGGGGGAGAAAAGGGACCATGGGAGGTTGGCTATAGGAGCACACTGACCACCAGGGGGCAGCTTCTGTATTGAGCGTCTGCCCCCTGGTGGTCAGTGCGCGTCATAGTAACGACCAGTCGACCGGTCATTTGGTCTACTGGTCATAACGGTTGCTTAGGCTTTTATATATATATAAATAAAAAGGAATGAAGTGCTATATATGCTATAACATGGATGAATCTTAGAGCATGCTAAGTGAAAGAAGACATACACAAAGTGCCATGTATTGTGTGTTTCCATCCAAATGAAATTTCCAGAATATGCAAACCAATACAGACATAAAGGAAATTTTTGGTTTCCAGAGGCTGATAGGAGGAGGGGATGGGGAGTTACTGCTAATGAGTATTCAGTTTCTTTTAGGGGTGATAAAAATATTCTTGAATTAAATAATGGTCATGATTACATAACCTTGAATTTCACAAAAGCTCTGAACTGTACACTTTTAAAAAGTGAATTTGATGTTGTGTAAATTATGTCAATAAAAAAAAAGAACCTATGAAATTCTAAAGAAGTAAATTATGAGGAATCACTTAAGTGAGAATATCTTTCTGACTGGAGAAACATGACTTTTTTTTTTTTTTTTTTTTTGAGACATGACTCTTCATAGAGTTTAGAGCAAGCTAGGAAACCTCTACCCATAGCTAGAGCTACCTTGGACTGATTTCATTCGGCCTTAGTGTTGCACTGGTTATAACAGCAACAATATCAGAGAAAACCTTTTCCCCAATTCCCTTCCCTGCTAGGTAGGCTTAGTTCTTCAGTTTGTCCAAATGTCCCCTACTTTTTTCCCTCATGTCCTTCCTTTGTCATTCATGTTTTCCTTTTCCTTTTTATGTCTCTACTTCCTACCCTTTGCTCCCATCTCTTCCTATTTGTTCCCTTCTCTCTTAATCCTCACTTGAGAATATTTTCCCATTGATTTTAGAGAGAGTGGAAGAGAGAGGGAAAGACAGAGAGAAACATTTTTTTTTCTTTTTTTTATTAAGGTATTATATGTGTACATATCTTACCATTGGAGCTCCAGTGGCACAATTGGTTAGCGCGCAGTACTTATAAGAGAGAAACATTGATGTGAGAGAAACACATTGGTTGGTTGCCTCCTGCATGAGCCCCAACCAGGGCCTAGGCTGGGGAGGAGCCTGCAACCGAGGTATGTGACCTTGACCAGAATCAAATCTGGGACCCTTTGATCCATAGGCCGATGCTCTATCCACTGAGCCAAACTGGCTAGGGCATTATAAAGTACTAGAGGCCCAATGCACGAAATTCATGCAAGAGTAGGCCTTCCTTCCCCTGGCTGCTGGCACCGGCTTCGCTCTGGCACCTGGGACCAGGGCTTCCCTCGCAGCCCTGGCTTTGTCTGGAAGGATGTCTGGTCTAATTAGCATATTATGCTTTTATTATTATAGATATTTTAAAGTATTTTGTAAGCATGATGCACATTTTTGCTTTCTTTGATTAGGTGAAAAAAGAAGTCATTTTGATGCCTAATATGTCCTTCAGGAAAATCAACTCTAAATTAATTACAAGGTTGGTTTTGCTTTAGAGGATAAACCAGCAATTAAAAAAAAAGATTATCCACCCATGAAGTATGACTAGTTACAAATAAATAATTGGGGTAAGATATTCTCCTGAACATTATAAAGTGATTTGTAAATATGAGCAGACACTACTGGTAAACACTGATAATATCTGGTACAGTGATGTTCACTTAATTATTGTTCGGCTCTTCAATGTATAGACACGCCTGAGTTAATCATTGAGGCTACAAAGCAAAATCCTCCTACACAGACAGTTTCATTTGACTCCTATCAACCTGATCACATTTCCCCTCAGGAATGTCCTTTTTGCAGTATAAACATAAAATACAGTAGGGTTGCAAGCTCTTCCCCTCTGAAGCCATCTTCAGAATGAGCAATTATTCTCTGTCATTCATCTGGAAGAGCGAGTAAGTACAAAAAAAAAAAAAAAATACCATTAACCACAAAGTTGTCATCTGCAAATAAAATTCTGATCTGCGGCTTAAATGTTGAAATGAAAGGTTCACTGTTTTCTTGTAGGAACTGGTCAAGAGATGTGATCTTTTTCTTCACTGTCATTTTATATAAAGAGTTTATTCTGTTGGTTAAAGATGTTAAAGAAAACGAACGGGTTAAGTTTCACAGGGTTTCATGATTGAAATTCTAGTGCCCAGAGTAGTGGTGTCAGAGTGATGAGGCATCCGGATAATGATCTCAGAAACCTTTTCAAACAATGTGACTGTTTCATTAGAAGGGAAAAGGGGGAAAGACCAAATTAATTCTTCATTCAGCCCCTCAGAGCCATCTATCCTGTCTTGGAGAGAAAAAGCGCTTTATGGTGAGGCCTCCTTTGGTGTATGGGTAGAACGATTACTGAAAGATTAGCATTATTTTCAGGTATTGAGTTTTAGGCACACTGAGGAGAGTTGAAGAAGGTGGTTTCCCATTTGACTGGCTCTAGCAGTCAGCCAACTGTCTGTCGCCTTTAAGATCCTTCTAATATGGTTCGAGAAGCTTGGCCTTTGCTTGTTTTCTTAAGCTGCACAAAGGCTCTGTGTCTGGGTCTCCTCGCTGTTCAGCAAAAACGAGTTTCCCCTTCTCCTTGGGCACACAGCTAGACTACATTTCCCAGTCTCCCTTGCCGTTAGTAGACTGGATTCTAACCCACGGAGCGTGTGCGGGAGTGATTTTTGCCATGTCTGAGCCAAGCCTTTTATGAAACAGGGATGTCTTATCCTTGCTCTGTTTCTTCCTTGACTGGTTGGATGCTGATGAAAGGGAGGCCTCAGGGAAGTGGGAGCGACATGATAAAACATAACACAATACAAAGGGGCCTGAGTATGAAGAGACATCCGCCACCCAGAAGTAACTTATGTGCACCAGAAATAAACTTTTATTAGGCTTGAGCATTATGCATTTTGAGGTCTATTTACTACATGATCCTGACTAATAAGGAATTTGAGCAGCTAGCAATTGAAGGGCTGCATTTAAAGGAAACAACACCAACAGATGTGCCTAAGCCAAAGGCGTGGGAAATACCGTTTCAGAAACATAATCCTTTTCTTCCTTTTGTTTCTCATCTTTTAGTTTAGCATTGGCTCGCTTTCTATTTTTATGTTTTAATTAGCTCATTAATTGGGAGTGACACTTCTTTTTTAAAACTTGTCCGCCACCCCTTACACCAAATATTGACTGAGTTTGGAAAAAGTTACCAGGAAAGATTTTCATAAATTCCCCAATAGGAGAAAATGGAATGATGGAGCTTACTGAAGAGATGTATGGTGATTGGTGGGAGGGCCCAATGAGCGTTCATGTTGATTGTGGGAAAGAAACGGCTACCTATTAGGGACAATGGTGGATTATTTTCAGGTATGCTGAACTTTGAACTTCTCATTCAACGAAATAAACATTGTTTACATTCCATCTACCTTTTCAATTGTTGAAAAGTAGAGGTAGGTACAGCATGAATAGCAGCTAGAAAGCCTGAGCCATCTTATTTATAAAGTCTTTTTTCTGGACAATTCTTGGGGATTTTGATTTTATGATATGATAATGGCAGTAACTTAGTTCAGGTAAAGAAACTGACCCAGAGTGCCTACTTGATGAAATTGCTAATGTCTGCAGTTAAAGAAATAATTTTTAAAATATTTTTTAATTGATATCAGAGAGGAAGAGAGAGGGAGAAAACATCAATGATGAGAGAGGATCATTGATCGGCTGCCTCCTACACATCGCCTACTGGGGATCAAGCCTGCAACCCAGGCATGTGTCCTTGACCAGAATTTAACCCAGGACCCTTCCGTCTGCAGGCTGACGCTCCATCCCCTGAGCCAAACCAGCTAGGACTTAAAGAAATAATTTATTTTAAATTGTTTTATTGACCTGGATATGGATTAAAATGTGAACATTTTTCTTAAAGAACACGCAATTATTTATAATGAAAAGTACACAGTCTTTGAAGCATTGAATTATGAGACAAGTGTAAATCATATTTCAGGAAATATTTGTTGAGCTCCTTCCATATGTCAGGTGCTGTTATACTTGTTTTCTATGGTTCAAACAAAAATATGCACTTTATTTTCCACACATTTTTAGTAGTAGGATATACAAATATATACTGGCACCATTCAAGTTTTTATGACACCATTTTACATATACCAGGTGGGGTGCCCATATGACAGTAAATTTAAATGAACACATTTTTATTCCTCTTGATTTTCTAATTTTATCTGAAACCGTCACAGGTCAGGTTACTGGGGAACAGTCTCTGAGTTCCTGAGATTTTTGCACAGATGTGTAACTAGAGGGTGCTCTCAGGAACAATACTTGTGAAGAGTAAGGAAAGCAGGACTGGGCAAAGGGAGAAGGTGAGTCAGGATGCAATTACGGAGAGGCCTCCGCTGATCTTACACGGAGCTTTGCAGGTGGGATGCTTCCTCAGAGTTGTTCCAAGTTGAGACAAAGGGTCTGAGCCTTGTTGGATGCTGTGCCCAGGGAGGGATAACCTTGGGCAAGGTAGCTTCCTTCAGCAGAGGACAATTCCTCAAGAGGAACTGAGTTGTGAGCCATCAGCAGCCACCAGTGAGTTCCTTGATCCAAGAGTAAGGTGACCAGGCGTCCCGCTTTTGGCGGGACAGTCCCGATTTTTAACAATTTGTCCCGCGTCGTCCCACGGCGTTTTAAAAAAGTCCCGATTTTTGGAAAGAATGCACAACAAGCTAGGGAACGGCGGGAGAACGGGAAGGGAATATACGGTTTTCGGCGGCCATGTGGCTATTTAGCCAGGATATGAGTTTTATATTGTTTTTGTTAATTTTATAATGTTAAACTTTAATAATAACAAATAATTGTTGAGAACTGATTATCGAGAACTGCTTATCAAAGTTCGCATTGTTGATCAGTTGTTAGAATTCGACCACCATTGTTTGGACTTAATGAACAATGGCATTTTTTGGGATTGGCAACGACGGAAACATTTTGTAACTGTCTCTCAGACGATACACATCGTACTGCGTGCTAGTAAGCTAGTTAAACAAGTGATGTCATTACAAATCAGCTATTCAGATAATTTAGGTAAGTAATTTATTTATTTCATAAATACATAAATTTTCTTGAATTTAGCAGACAGTACTCGTATTATTTATATTTTATAGTGGCGGCAAAAAGTCTAGCGCCGGCCTTGAAAGTGACACGACTTACGTTACGGCAAATTCAGAGGAAAAATAATACAAGTTAGTATTGTTATTATTTAGAAAGAAATATAGGATTAAAATAATTTTTAAAATATAGTTACTTTATAACAACCAAATTAATTTAATTTATAAACTAACAATAACATATGTTCATGTAATTATATACCTACTTACTGTGTTTTTAAGCAATATGTATATAATAATTTATAATATAATTTAAAAAATTTTTTTTAGATTTTTAACATAATGAGTAAGAAAAGAGGATGCAAATTCAACGATGATCTAAGAAGTGAATTTCCTTTTATTAAAAAAACCAAAAGCGATTACAATATAGACCAAATTTTTAATCAAGAAACTCCCCCCCACCCCCCCCCCCCCGGGCCAAAACCAGTTTGGCTCAGTGGATAGAGCGTCGGCCTGCGGACTCAAGGGTCCCAGGTTCGATTCCGGTCAAGGACATGTACCTTGGTTGTGGGCACATCCCCAGTAGGGGGTGTGCAAGAGGCAGCTGATCGATGTTTCTCTCTCATCAATGTTTCTAACTCTCTATCCCTCTCTCTTCCTCTCTGTAAAAAATCAATAAAATATATTTTAAAAAAAAGAACTCCCCCCTCTCCCCCCCCCCCCCCCCCCCCCCGCCGGTCAATGGTGTCCCGCTTTACCAATGTTAAAATCTGGTCACCTTATCCAAGAGGGATGTGCTGGGCACATAGCATCCACTGTATGCCTATTATGTGGGATTGTATCCTTTTGTCATAAAAAGAATGATGACAGTATATAAATAGAGCGAGAAATGTGAGTCCAAAGAGAAGAAAAATAATAAACCAGTATTTGGGGCAAGTGGGGAATCAAAGAGCAGTGAGAAAGGATTGCATAAATAAATAAAATAATATTTATGTGAACAAGCCACTGACTATGATTTCACAACACGGCACATTCTAGTTGAATATAGGCATCAAAAGGGCCAAGGTCCCTTGGTACATCACAGGTGGAAAACACCTGTGAATCATGATTTGGAGGCTTGTGCCACAACCTTCAAAGCACATTAAAATGATTGGAAATGCATTCTGTTACACCATTTACCGGCAGAGGTGATTCAGTCAGAAGAATACTTTCAGCGCACGAAGAAGCAAGTTTGAGGAATAGTGATGCTGTGAGTGAGGAACTTCAATCTAGCAAATTTGAGTCTTGGCCTAGCTATGAATTGTCAACTTTTAAAAATATATATTTTATTGATATTTAGAGAGAGAGGAAGGGAGAGGGAGAGAGAGAGAGAGAGACATCGATGTGAGCGGAACATCCATTAGCTGCCTCCTAATCGAACCGGCAACCTGTTGATGCATGGGGGCGACGCCCACCGAACTGAGCCACACCAGCCAGGGTTGAATTGTCAACTTTTAATCATTTTTGGGGGCGATTTTTAAAATGACAGATATTTGGCTTTGGAATCCACTGTCAGAATTTGGGAGGAGCCTGCTGACCACGTTGTTTTGTGTTTCCCCAGAAGCTGACCCTGTGACAAAGATTCAAGGGCTAGCCGTTTATTCTGGAGTTGCAGGAAAGGTAAGGGTAGTAGCCGGATAGAGGGATGGAGAATGCAGCTAATCCAGGTGCGTTAGGAGCTTGACCCCTCTGGGAAACATACTACCGACACTTTGGAATGTTCTGCACTGAGGGGCGAGGAAGCCGGGGTGTGAATCACCAGTGCTTATTGGTCATTGGTAATGACAGCTCCTAAGCTTCAGGCCTGCTCTGTGCACAGGTAGAGCGGCCTCCCTGGGCTTAGCGAGTGGCCACGGGGACAGAGAGGCAGCTACTGACCCTTGGAAGCCTGAAAATAAAGCCTGAGGGCTACGTGCAGGGACCTGTCCGTGTGGCCTCCGCTATACTGACAGTCCCAAATACACTTCTCTGTGATGGCACTCAAGTGGGCTTTCATCTTCAAGAACGAGCCTCATGCCTGGCCCAGGTGGCTCAGTGGTTGAGCGTCGATCTATGAACCAGGAGGTCACGGTTCAATTCCCGGTCAGGGCACATGCCCGGGTTGCGGGCTTGATCGTGCAGGAGGCAGCCGATCAATGATCCTCTCTCATTATCGATGTTTCTCTTTCTCTCTCCCTCTCCCTTCCTCTCTGAAACCAATTTAAAAAAAAAAAATGAGCTTCGTGTCGCCAGCGGAGACCACCCAGATGTGTGCTGAGAAACAAGAGGAAACGGTTGTGAGATAGGCACCCAGGAGCACCGTTGAGAGTTGAGAGTAGCTGAACCAGGCACTGGCGGCTATCGGAAAGGTCCTGGGAAGGAGAGCCCACGGGGGCAGGTTCCCCCATTCGTGCATTTGGACCGTAAGACTCCCGCGCTGAGAATAAGAGCAGAGCGGAAAGTTTTCAGGTGGCAGTTCCCTTGGCCCCGTGCCAGGTGTATTACTCACTGCTCACAAAGCTCCAGCTGGTATTTACCACCCAACAAAAGGGGGAAGAAAAGAGAAATGCTCTCCGCTGGTTTTCACGTCGTGTGCAAGGCACCAAAGATGAGCCACCATGACGGGGTCGGGACCTTTTCCCCAAGGTCCTTTTTTTTTAATTTTTATCACAGGACATCCATGATGCCTACCCCTTTAGGGAATGTAAGAATCTGAAGTGTTTCAATTCTTTTTTAAAAAATTTAATATATTTTTTATTGATTTCAGGGAGGAAGGGAGACGAAGAGAGAGAGAGAAACATCAATGATGGGAGGGAATCATTGATCAGCTCCCTCCTGCATGTTGGACTGAGCCTGCAACCCAGGCATGTGTCCTTGAATGGAACCTGGGACCCTTCCGTCTGCAGGCCGGCGCTCTATCCACTGAGCCAAATAGGCTAGCCCAGTGGTCGGCAAACTCATTAGTCAACAGAGCCAAGTATCAACAGGACAACGATTGAAATTTCTTTTGAGAGCCAAATTTTTTAAACTTAAACTTCTTCTAACGCCAATTCTTCAAAATAGACTCGCCCAGGCCGTGGTATTTTGTGGAAGAGCCACACTCAAGGGGCCCAAGAGCCGCATGTGGCTCGTGAGCCACAGTTTGCCGACCACGGGGCTAGCTGCTAGGGCATGTTTCAATTCTTTAACCAAATTTTCTTTATTAACCTCAAATCTGAGGAAATAACATTTAATCGGCTCACTTCCCGAAGGGCTTGTTTCTTGTCCTTGACTCCGATTACTGGTGTGTGATCCGGCCCAGCTCTCCTCGCTCCGCCCACGGAGCTGAAGAGCAATTCACACGCCCAATACAAGGGCGGGCAAAAGTAGGTTGACAGTTGTTGGTATGGAAAAGGACAGGCAGGTGGTGATGATGACTGCAATCGCTACAGAAACTCTTGTGTTTCGTGCACTCACCACTGTAAACCTACTTTGGCCTGCCCCTGTACATTGCAGTAGAGACCGGAACAAGGAATGTCCTGACCCTGAACGTCCTGTGTTGGCTAAGAAAATTCCCCTAAAAAAAAATGACTCTGGAAAAAACCCAGCCAGGATCATATTACCTAAGAGGAAGATGTTGAACGAGTTCATTTACTTAACAAATCTTGATGCATTTTATGTACAAGGTACAAATTGCTGAGAGGGAGGCGGGGCAGGCGTAGGCCCTGCTCCTAGTCCTTATGGAACTTATTGGTGTTCCACACAGAAGACAGGGAAGCCATGGATGTTCCCCTGATGTGAAATGGTCTAGTGCTCTGATTATGAGGACGTTAATGGTGCCGAGAGCTCTTCTCTCATTCAAACCTTAGAGCCCTCATATTTTCATGCCACCTCATTTAGCCGTTTCTAAAAAGCCTGCCCTCCGTGGTTTCCTATGGCTTTCTCAAGCCAAATGATAACCTTCTTAAAGTCAGAAAGGAGAGCTTAAGAACCGTGTTTCTAAACTTTGTGTACAAATGCCCAGGACTCTGCATGTCCAGCAAGCTGCTCTGACCAGCTCTTGTAACCCCGACAGCAATTGTCACACTGTTCAGCAAACTATCGCTTTTCTTTATTTCTTTTTTTAAGAACCTTACCCGAGGATATTTTTTTTCTATTGATTTTTAAAGATAGTGGAAGAGAGAGGGAAAGACAGAGAGAAACATCGATGTGAGAGCAATCCTCCCTGGGTTGCTCTCTCACATCTACCCAGTGACCACTGCTACCCTTCCTCCCCCATTCCCATCCACCACCACCACCCCCACCACTGCCCACCCCACTAGGAGTTGGAGCAGGGAAGGACTGGTCCTGCAGGGAGGATGGGTGCCCCTGCCCACATGCCTCTGAGGCTAGTACCCATGCGCCCAAGGGAACACAGCGCTGAGCAGCAAATAAAAAACACAATGACAGGCTGAGGAGCCCGCAGAAGAAAGGAAAATACTTGTCTCCTGCTTTTTGAACCAGGGACCCTGCCTTTTCATTTTGCACTGGGCCCCACAAATGACGTAGCTACGGCTGGCTCTCAATGAATATTTGTTAGATGAATCAAAGAAATTTGATTAATCAAATGTATGTTGCTTCAAAGCAGTCACTTAGAGAGTGTTGTCATTTCCTAAAACAGTTTTGGAACTTTTTATAGACAAAGTCGCTCATTTGTTCAATAAATGTTTTTTGAGCCCTTACTTCTAGGAAACTATTTGGATAAGGCTGTGGGTCATACTTATCGTTAGAATGGCCTTGGGGTGGACTTACATTCTTAAAGAAGCTAAAAATCTCTGTGGATCACATCTGGTGAATAAAGTGGGTCATAAAATAATCTGAATAATGCCACTTAGGACTAAAAACACTTTATAACTATGGAATCAGAAATTAAAAACATTGGGTTCTTGCCCTGGCTGGGTGGCTGTGTCAGAGTGTCATCTTGTATTCCAAAAGGTGGTGGGTTCCATTGCCGGTTGGTCAGGGCACATACCTAGGTTTCGGGTTCGATCCCTGGTCTAGGTGAGTGCGGGAGGCAACCCATCAGTGTTTCTTTCTCACGTCGATATTTCTCTTTCTGTCTCTCTCTTTCACTCGCAATTAATAAAAACCATATCCTCGGGTGAGGATCAAAAAAATAAAAATATTGGGTTCCTTATGTGAGTAAACTGGTCCTGAAGATAATTTCCAAATATAAGTTTCAAATATATTTTCAGTTACTTTTTTTTTTTTAATATTTTTATTGAGGTATTATATGTGTACATATCTTACTATTACCCCCCCACCCCACACCCACACATGCCCTCCCTTCAGTTACTTTTAAAAAATATATTTTTATTGACTTCAGAGAGGAAGGGAAAGAGGGAGAGAGATAGAAACATCAATGATGAGCGAGAATCATTGATTGGCTGCCTCCTGCATGCCCCACATTGGGAATCAAACCCATAACCCAGGCATATGCCCTGACCAGGAATCAAACAGTGACCTCCTGGTTCACAGGTCGATGCTCAACCACTAAGCAACACTGGCCGGGCTCAATTACTTTTAATAAATGAAGAGTATTCGAAGGTGACTGCCTTGAAGCAGGACTTTCAAATTAAATGTAGAAGCTCTGGAGTAAATGCATTTTTTTAAGAAAGTATTTTTTTTGTTGTTGGTAATTTCAATTTCCTTTTTTGTTTTACTTAAGCATCACTTTTTCATCATACATTTCATACACAGAGGGATCTGCAGCTGCTCAGCACATGGTTATTAGTAATAACCTGCTTTATTGATTTTTAAAGATAGTGGAAGACTGTTTTTATAGTCCCCACCATGATTTGTTTCTTGCTCTATGAGAGCTCCCAAATTATGATTTTGTTCATCATTCCTGGGACCCTGTGATAACCAATCTATAACTATATAAAAGCCTAAGTGATTGTTACGACCAGTCGACCGAACAACTGGTTGACGGGTCGCTATGATGCACACTGACCACCAGGGGGCAGACACTCAATGCAGGAACTTCCTCCTGTTGGTCAGTGTGCTCCCACAGCCAACCTCCCATGGTCAGCCAACCTCCCGCAGTCCCTCCCCCTGGACTGGGTGAGACGGCCTTGATCGGTCCCAATCACCAGCCAGGCCGAGGGACTCCACCAGTGCATGAATTCATGCACCGGGCTTCTAGTTTGTTTTATAATACCTCCCCTATGGATACTTCTATAGTTATGTATTTTCAATACCTTTCCTGTCTAGGTTGGCCCTTGCTGCATCATCTTAATTTCTTTGTGCCTTCGTTTTCTCATAGTACTGTAGTGAGGACTAAATGAAGTAACATATCCAGAGACCTTAGAATACTACCTGGCATTTGGTAAATGCCACAGAAGAATCTTATTACAATAATTATTATTTGGCCGTACGCATCCAGGCCAGGGGTGGGCAAACGTTTTCTCTAATGGGCCAGGCAGTAGATATTTAAGGCGTTGTGGGTCAGATGATCTCTGTCATAATTTCCCAAGTTTGTTGTTGTGATGCCAAAATCAGTCTTAGACCATATATAAATGAATAGGAATGACTGGTTCCAATAAAACTTTATTAACAAAAACAGGTGCCTGGTCAGATTTGGCTCATGGGCAGTACATTGGCTGACGCTCACCTACGCCTTTCTTTTGGGACTAAGTGTGAATGGCTAGTGAAGACTTAGCCAGGAATCAAGAGTTGGGGCCACCAGCAACCTCAGTTCATCTGTAGATACGATAGCCTACAGTGAGGGCAGAGGTGGCGTCTCCATGGACAGGGTAGCTGGGGCTGGTGGAGAGAGTAGATAGGCTACAACTGGAGAACCCCATGTATTCCACTCTCCAGAATTAGTTTTGTCCCGACAAATTGATCCAGGAGCTTTTTAGAAATACCTGCTCAGTGCCTATCTATGCAAAGGTTTACTGCAGTTTCACAGTAGGGCTATTGTGTAGTCAATGGACTACTCTACTCACACAAGTGCCTTATTTCAACCAGTTAATATTTAGTAGCCATCTCTAATTTAATCTTTTAAAAACTAGAGAAAAGTTTTGTGTGTGTTTTTTGTTAATCCTCACCTGAGGATATTTTTCCATTGATTTTTTTTTTAAGAGAGAGTGAAAGGGAGAGGGGGAGACAGAGAGAGAGAGAGAAACATCAATGTGAGAGAGACACATCATTGGTTGCCTCCCACACGGGCCCCAACCAGGGCTGGGGATTGATCCTGCAACTGAGGTATGTGCCCTTGACTGGAATTGAACCCGGGACCCTTCAGTCCGCAGTCCAGTGCTCTATCCACGGAGCAAACCAGCTAGGGCAAAAGTTGTGTTTTGTTTTTGTTTTTTTGGTGGTGGTGTTTGCAGGCCCCAGATTTCTATAACATTCGTTGCCCTTGTAGTTCTTTGTGAGCCTAAATATTCAGGAACGTGGAACCCTATTCGGTTCTACTGGCCCTTCACTTGCTTGGCAACCAGTTTTCCCCCAGAGTAACCTCAAAGGAGCCAGGAAGTTATTTTTTTCTTTTGTTCCATATCAGGTCAGCATGCAATATGCTTGCCTGAGTAATAGATATTATCTAGCTAGATTAGGAGATACGGACAGGATGTTTGTTTTCTCTGTGGATTTGATGTCTTAATGTGCCTGGCAGTCGGCACCTCCTCTTTTGCAACCGTGTCCCAGGTCTGCATGCGCACTCTCCTTAAGGTAAGCAAAGGGCCCTGCCAAAGCATAGTCACACCGTGCTCTCCAGAGGCGGGGCTTTGCCTACGGTCCTGAGGATGACCCAGGCATAAGCTGGGCTTCACTTACGTGCGACCAAACAAATTTCGATTCACTGATTGATTCAAGAAATATTTACTCAGCTTCCAGTTGCAGGTCCAGATACCATAAGGGTCCCTGGAGGTAGAGACACGAATAAACACACCAGCTCTGCTCTCATGGAACTTAACTATTTGGTGCTAGAGGCGGACGGTAATCAAGTCATCAGGCAGGTAAGGAGGGCAGTGGAATTAGAACTAGCAGGAAGTGCTAGAAAGGAAATGGAAGTTTGTAACAATGTTTCTCCAACTTGCCGGTCGTAGGAATCCTCTAGGGCTTTTGTTAAACTCAGGGATTCCCTGGCCCCATCCAGACCTACCGAATCATAATCTGTGGAGAGATTCATACATTTCACAGGTATCCCAGATAATTCTTATGAACAAGCGAATCTGGGAATTTAAAACAAAGACCAAAACTGTACCTTCCAACCAGGCCATGGCTTTAGAGGCTTTTATGTTAAAGAAGTGCTATTTTGGCAGCCCTTTGAAGATTTGTTATAATAATTGGCAGAAAGCTTCCAATTCCACTTTGTGTTTGCTGATGCTGATGACCTATGGACTTCGATGCCACCTTTGCGAAACCCTCATTGGGTTGCTAGGCAATGGGCTGCTCTACCAACTGCGTTTAGTTTCCTAGACATGAGACCTTCAGAAACTCCTGTGGTTTCCTTTCTTTTTGTTTAAAAAATGTTTTTTTTTCTAATCCAGAAAAGATGCCATTGAGAATATTTAGCAACAACTTAACATTCCTCTCCTTTGGACCCTCTACAGCATACTCAGCAGACTTCATGGCAGGCTTTAGAGTTTAACCCATTCAGTGTTTGACTGGGCCTCAGTGAGAGAAGCGGTATCTCTTAACAGCTTATGAACAACCTTATACTGTAATTACCTGTTTTAGTTTTAGTTACTATTCATGTGTTTGGCTTTTTTTAAAAAGTGAGTTTTAACTTAGAATATTACTAATGTAAACCATGGTAAAAATTTCCATTAGCATTTTAGACAATTTTGCCTTAAAAATAATGCTTACAGCTTTTTTTCTCAATGCAAAAGTAATTTATTCATTGTAGATATTTGTAGCAACCTGTAAAGAGTGAAATTTAAAAATCAACTGTAATCCTACTGCCCAGAAATAAGAACTGTTAGTATTTTAGTCTATTTCCTTTGATCATTTTATTGTTAATTTTTAATATATTTCTTTCAATTGATCTATAGTTATAACTGCGATTGTACTCTATATCAAGTTTGTATCCAGATCTTTTCCTAAAACTTGGTACTATGAGCATTTTTCCATTAAAGTTTAGAATATCTTTTTGATGATTACATTATATATAACATATGGACATGCAAACATTTAATAAATTTTCAATGCTTCAATGGTTTTTAATTTCTCACTTTTATGTATAAATTGGCATAAACCCCTTTGTATATAAATCTACGTGCTTATCTATGAATCATCTTATAAGATAGTCCTAGCCATGAAGTCACTGGGTGGAAGGACATGTTCCTTTTTGAGATTGTGAATACATGTTGCCAAATTGTTTTCCAGGAAGATTGTACCGATTTAGGCCCAGAGAGTGTCTTTAGAGGGACACGCTAGAAATTATTCTTGACTAAATGGATCCACTGGGACCAATAACCACTAGGAAATGGGTGTGATTTATAGATGCACCAATTAGTGTTCTGTGGTCCCAGACTTGTATTCCTAATGCTGACAATGTATTTTCAAGATTGAATATCATAGGTACGACATTGGAAGAGCCATATCCATCTATCCTAGCTATTGTACCAAAGTCTGAAAGAACGCGTGGTACTGATGGCGAGTGGTCTTGCCATCTTTATATGCAAAGGGCAGCTTAAATGCCTGGAACTAGGGTCCGTATAATAAGCACTATTGTTAATTGGCATTTAAAGGGGGAGATACAGCTAGTGAGTTACTGCCAAATAGTAATACTAGTATTCCCAATTGCAGGGGATACAATCTCAATCCTCAAATGGAAACATTTCCAAATTCACAGGGCTGTTTCTGGCTAGTTGTCTTTAAGGAAAGATGAAATGATGGTGCCCAGAGCTTCATACTTTGTAAAATAGCTGTTTCATTTCCCCCTCCCCACTTTCAACTTTCAAGTGAGCATAATGTCTCAGTGGACCTCAGCTACGAAAGACAAGTAAAAGGAAAGTTACCACTTCTCAAGCCTAGTTGACCTCAAGTTACGAGGACACCCTTACTATATGTAAGTGGAGTGGTCATGTGGGTCAGTGCGCACAGTGACAACTTACTATTCCTACGAAGTGAATCAGAGAGAGAGAGAGAGAGAGAGAGAGAGAGAGAGAGAGAGAGAGAGAGAGAGAGAGAGAAGATACTGTCTCATAGGCAAGTACAGGCTGTATGTACCATATACTTACTTGGCTTCTGGCTTCAAGCACTGAAGATTACAGAAGTCTTCAGGATACAGACAGAGCATCTGGGAGCACCCCGAGGGCTTAAGTTTTCACTTGATCTGATTTCTCTCCACTCTCTGTTGGCAATTCATTACCAGCCTGAGTTTCACAAAGCTACAGAACAAGAGACACCCAGACTGGCCCTGGGTGGGAACGCACCCCTAATCACAGGAGCTGTCTTTATGGAGAGGGAGGGCATGGGTGTGGGACAGGAAAAGAAGCTGTGAGACAGGTAGAAGCTGGAGGCCCTGTTCTGTGCTGAAGCTGAAGGAGTTCTAGCAAGTAGAATCCCCAGGGCTGCCTGTGCTCAAACAGGGGCAGCACCCACGTTGTCAGGTAGTTTCCTACCCATTACCTTATTGGACAACGCATGGCATCTTTGAAATAAGCAGAGTAAGTATTACAGGTCTGCGATCCTTTATTTAAAACCCTTAAGGAAAGATAGTTGAGATCTTTTTAAAATTTTAAGCAAGTGATATAATGTATGTTATGTTATACCTGCAGCAGGATCTGAGACAACATCCTGTTGTCAGACACATTAGTATTTTGATTCTGACATATGGACAGTCACAATAAGGAGATCAAGAGTATAAACAGCCTCATGTCAGTTTAGATTAGGTTTTTGCAGCCCAAAGAATTATGAAAAATCATTCGTTTTTCAGAGATTTCTGCAGTTTGGAATTCAGGATAAGGGGTTATGGCCTCAATTATCCCCATTTTACAGATGAGAGAACAAAGTCCATAGGTGTTTAAGTGACATATCCAATGTCATGCAGAACCTAAGTCTCCGTCTTGCTGTCAGTTTTAGATGATCTTAAAATGGGACAATTATGAACACCCCAAGATGATCTAACCAATCCTATTACTTATTTTAATATCAATGCACGATAACTCTTTGATTTTTATTCCATGGCGAGAACTGTTTTCCCCCATCTCTGCCTCCCTAAAAGTCTATTCTATTTATGTGTTTCTCAAAATGGACCTTGGGAGTTTAGATTTCCCCTTTGGTTCAGGTGAGTTCTTATCCAAAATTCATTGTAGGTTTTAGTCATACACCTGATGGAAGGGATCACTTTCATAAAAGGAGCAAGTGCTTATTAAAAAAACTTTTTAAATAGATATTTTTATTGATTTCAGAGAGGAAGGGAAAGGTAGAGATTGAAACATCAATGATGAGAGAGAATCACTGATCTGCTGCCTCTTGCATGCCCCACACTGGGGAATGAGCCCACCACCTGGGCATGTGCCCTGACCAGGAATTGAACCATAACCTCCTGGTTCATAGGTCGACGCTCAACGACTGAGCCACGCCAGGTGGGCTTGAAATTTAACTATAAATGAAGGGTGGTCCTGAGATTAAAATAATGGTCAAGAAGGATCTTTCATGTTTCCCTAGATTCAGTACTAAGAACAGTCTTCTGAAAGCAACTAACAGGTAAGCTACTACCCAGGTGTTCCTAGGTGTGACCAAAGTGGACTCTGACTTTTAGAGAGCAGGGCCAAAATGAAAATGCGTAACAACCTCTAAAATAAGTTTGCTGGCACATCTCGAAGTGCCAATGTACACTCTTCTGTACTCACCTGACACCTGTTACTCAATGGCAGATTGCAGTATTCCAGCCAATGCCTGAGCAAACTGAGGAGGTGGTGACCGGTGACTTGGAACTGACGTGGAGAAAATCAGCACCCTTCAGTTCCAGCACCCTTCCTCACTTGCTGTATTGACTATGACAGTGCTGGCAGACTTTAGTGTCAGTAATTGTAGTTCCTTCTGAATATATATGTGCATAAAAGAACTCAGAAATAGACATGTAAATAGTTTTGTATGTGTTAGTAAGAAACCAAAATAATTGAACAGGGACCATTGAAGCTCTAAAAATGTTATTTTATTACGGATGCTGATATATTCTATTTAAAACACAATAGACATACCGCATAATCATAAATATGTCAAATAAAGTTGATGAAAAAACTATCCACTAATCCCAGATTGTAAAATGTATGTACACGTGTGTGTGTGTGTGTGTGTGTGTGTGTGTTTGTGTGTGTTAGTTAATACGGTATGTTTCTTTTTGTTTTATGTCAGGTTTATTGAGGCATTTATGTACATAGTACATAAAATTCATCCTTTTTAGTGTGCAGTACTATGAGTTTTGACAAATGCATACATACAGTTATATAACTACCACCATCATCAAGAGATAGCCTGGCCGGCGTGGCTCAGTGGTTGACCATCAACCTATGAATCAGGAGGTCACAGTTCAATTCCTGGTCAGGGCACATGCCGGGGTTGTGGGCTTGACCCCCCCATGAGGGGCATGCAGGAGGCAGCCAATCAATAATTCTCTCTTATCATTGATGTTTGTATTTCTCTCTCCCTCTCCCTTCCTCTCTGAAATCAATAAAAAAAAAGAAAAAGAAAAAGAAACGTGACTTCCTGGTTTATAGGTTGTCGCTCAACCATTGAGCCACACCAGCTGGGCAAGACTTCATTTTTTAAAGCAGTTTTAGGTTCATAGCAAAATTGGGGGGAAAGTGCCCACAGGCATGCATAGCGTCTCCCATTAGTATTATCTCCTACCAGGGTGGTACATTGTTACAATTGCTGAACCTATAATGACACTTTATAATTACCCAAAGTCCATAGTTTTACATTCACTCTTGGTGTTATACATAGAATGGATGTAGACAAATGTATGACATGCATCCATCATTATGGTATACAGAGTATTTTCACTGCCACATTAAAAAGAGTGAAAAAGAAATAAATTAAATTAATTTTAATAATGTTTATTTAACCCATGGTATCTAAAATTTTATAATTTCAACATGTAATCAATAGAAGATTAACAAGATTACATTTTTTTGTGTGTGCCGAAACTTTTAAACTTGGAGCATATCTCAATTAAAATTAGCCACATTTCAAGTACTCCATAGTCACCGCATTGAGCAGGGCAGTTGGAACATACCTCCTTGCTCTTGGCATTTCTCCTTTCCATTCGATCTTTACCATGGTTGTGTCTATAATGTAGTCACACCACTTCCCCCCCTAATACCCTCCAAAGTCGGGTCTGCAATAGCATGTACAAAAAAGTCCAACTTCCTTAGTGTTCCCTCATTCATTCAGTATTTTTAAAGTGGTCACCACATGCCAGAACTCCAGGATGTTCCCAGTGACCAGGCAGATCTGGTCCCTGCACCTGAGTTTTCATTGTAATGGGAATGTAAGCTCCGTAGGAGCTTGGTAAATCAGGCTCTTCCCAGTGTATGAACTTGAGCCTACCCTTTTCCCTCATGGTTTCCTAACCAGGTAATAATAATAAACATGTAGTGAGTATTTCTTAGATGTCATGTGGTATGCTAGATGCTTTATTTTATTTTTTAAAAATATGTTTTATTGATTTTTTTACAGAGAGGAAGGGAGAGGGACAGAGAGTTAGAAACATAGATGAGAGAGAAACATCGATCAGCTGCCTCCTGCACACCCCCTCCTGGGGATGTGTCCGCAACCAAGGTACATGCCCTTGAAGAGAATCGAACCTGGGACCCTTGAGTCCTCAGTCCGACGCTCTATCCACTGAGCCAAACTGGTTAGGGCTAGATGCTTTATTTAATCTTCATTTGCTGACTCACCAGGAGAGCACCATTACCCTCAATTTACAGTTTCAAAAAGGAAGCTGGCAAGGTGAGGTAACTGGCCTGAAGACACAACTAGCACAAAAGCAGCCATCCCCAGGCAGCCTGTCTCTAGGCCCGATGGGGAAATGTTTCATCACCGGACCACCCTGCTTCTTCAGATCAATGCCACCGATCTTGCTGTTACCTCTTCCAGGAATGCCCTTCTTCCCCATCCCTCTCCCATTGATGAAAGTGTATCATTCCCATTCATGACTCAGATGAAATCTACTATATCTCTCTGTAGCCTTTTCAAACACCTTCATGTACATCTTTTTCCCGCAGGTGGCAGCCCCTTTCCCCTTCCACCTGTAGCAAAAGGCGTCCCATTCTCTCTCATTGTGATTCCCTGACTTGTGTTAGAGCGGTACACATTTCATTGTTGGCAAACATGTACTGAGAGATACTAGGGCCAAGCACTCTTCTAGGGTGTGTGTATGTAATATACATTTGTGCATCTATATATTGATATACACAAAACTTCCTAAGAATTGGTCTCCCCTTCCCCAACCCCCCAAAGTTTTCTGTAGGCCTAGCCTACAGACATAAAGAACAATACTTTTTTCAATTCTTTTCCTTTTGTCTTTCCCATGGAGGCTGCCCTGGTGTTCTTATAAACACCATGCCAAGGATTTTAGTTTTCCTTATAGGGTCATATAATTGGGAACATTTAAATTTCAGCCATGACCAAGAAGAGGCCAGGAAGAGATACATAATTGTCAGAGGATCGTCTGCTAAAGGTTAAAGATGGCTTTTCAAAATGACAAGCTGCTATTTGTCTTGACAAAATATGCCCTGGCTCAAGAGAACGGCTGGGGGAAGATTATTGTTTCTCAAGATAAAGATCTTGCCAAGAGGTTGTATCCAAGTCCCTGCTAGAATTACCTGCTGTTCCAGAAACCCAGGAAGTATCCTGAATTTGGGATACAGCTAAATGTCATTAATTTTAGGTGGTACAAGTTCATTGTTAGTGATAACCTTAGGTTCATTTTCTCTTTTGTTTAGCAAACATTTCCTTGTGCTATATTTTGGATAGATATTTAAAATACTTGAGAGAACAATTTGCCTTTCAGCACCTTGGAACATTTTATAGTCTTCTCTATGTGCATGAAAGCAATTTTAACACATTATCTTTTTCATTCACAACCATTACCTCGGGATGAACTCTGGCTGAGCTTGAATTAAGTGGGCAATTGAGAATAACAAATTCTATAATTCAGACTGTTACTACATTATTTTTCTAGCTGTTGGGATGAAGTGAGGAGTAGAAGAAGTGCATGACAACACAGAGGTCAAAAAAGGGCTTATTTTTATTTTCGCAAGATGGATAAGAGAAACCTGTTTTCTAGCATGGTCTCGCAAGCATATATTTAGAAGTCCTTCTTGAAATCGACTACCTAGTTCTTTCAAAGGTCTTAGCTCCTACTGTGTTCCTGTCTTGAAAGATGTTAGCCTCCTCTCTTTCCCCCCCAAACATGTACTGAGAGATACTAGGGCCAAGCACTCTTCTAGGGTTGCTAGAAATATAACAGCAAACACAGAAAATTTGCTGCTTGCATGAAACTTACATGAATGTGTGTGTGTGTGTGTGTGTGTTTACAAACAGTAAGCATAATAAAGCATAAAATATATAGAATGTTACAAGTGGATAAATACTGTAAAGATATATAAAGCAGAGAAATAGAGGGTGTTCTGTATATACTAATTACAGTTTTACGGGAGGGGACCTGCATTTTAAGACAACCCAGACTGAATTCTTCAATATTAGTCATATTCACCTTAGAGACTGTTGATATGAGCACAAGTGATTGGCACCTCAGACAAATTTTGGAGGCTTAAAATGTTTTCGACCCCTCTTATTCCATATTCTTTCCTTTCATTCTTGTTTCATCTTTTCTTCTCTTTTCTTTATCGTTCTTCATCTTTGCTTAGTGAAGCATTAGAATGGTGCAATAGAAAGAGCAGTTCCACCGACTGGGACCTAACGCCAGTCATTGCTGTGAGCCTCGGCTTCCTCATCTGTGAAGTGGAGATAATAACACATAGCGTTTTGTAGTGTTGTGACGATTAGAGATGAAGCATGTTTGCAAAATGTCAAAGTCTCTAATTGCAGGCCTCTTAAAATGGTAGCAATGATAACACAAGCACATTTGCTCTAACACAAGTAAGAGAAGAATGTGTGCCAGCCTTGAGGTAACTCCGGGAAATGAGAACAAAAGAGGACTAGGACTCAAACCAGGTAGAGTCATCCAGCATCCTCAACTATTTCCGACAAAGGCTTTACTAATATCCTATTGCAGACAAATAGGATGTGAGCTCCAGATCCGCTGTAATAGTTTCCTTCCATAGCACTGATTTAGCTCTTCTCAACGAAACCTTTTATCTTTTTTAAACACGCAAGATAGCTCTGCTAACAATAATGCGTATAACAAGCATGCTATGTGTCAGGCACATTTATGGCTTGAAATTCACCTAGTTCTTCAATGACCCTGTGTGGCAGGTCCCTTCATCACCCCCTGTTAGAAGGTATCTGAGAGGCGAATTGAATAGGGGCCGCCTTGGGGGTCCGGTCAAGCAGCAAGCACACGAGAATACCTGGTCAGGAGTACTCCCTCTTTGACAGGCCCGGAGTTGGGGTTCAAGCCTACTGAACAGAGGGGGAAAAAACTTGCAGGAAGCCTGGAGACCGTTAGTTGCTTTTGGGTTCCCGTGAGCGTTCTTGAAAAGGGTGGCATCCTCCTTCCCTCCTGCCTTTAAACAAATTGGTTAGGAGCTAGGGGCGGCGGTGACCCCCCCACCCCACTTCTAAACTTCAGGGGAACCTCCGGCCGGGAAAACGAGTTAGTCATTTAGTTACAGTCATTTGGGATTTTACAAAGAGGGGCGGGGCCTCCAGAGGAGGTGGCATGGGTGTGTGTGTGTGAGGGACTCGTGCGCAACTCGCGAGCCGCCGATTGGCTGGGGCAGATGCCCGTCCCGCCTCCTCCCGACCCACCTCCGGGTGGCCTCGCGGCGGGCCCGCGGGTGCGCGGGGGAGGCTCGGCGGTGCCAAACTGGCAGGGGGCGTGGCGCTGGGGCGGGGCGGCGGGCGCTGGGGGCGGGGCCCGGGCGTTTGCGCGCGTCACGGGCTGCGGCCCCGCCCCCGGGTCCCTACGCGGCTCTCTCCTCCACCCCCGCCTTGTCCGGCTGCTCGCTCAGTTCTCACTCCACGTTCCACGCCGCGGCCTCGCTGCCCCGCGAGAGGCAGCCCCGCGATCGCTGCGTGCGCCCGCGCGCCTCGCACCTCGCGCGCTCGCTCGACTCTTCCCCACGCGCGCGCCTCGCGCACGGACACACGTTCGTTTCCCCTCGCGCCTTCGGCTCTCGGCGGCGGCGGCGGCGGGCGGACTGCGCGGGGCCACACCGTAGCGGCCGCCGCGGGCTGGCCGGCCGGCCATGGAGGCAGATGGGGCTGGCGAGCAGATGAGACCGCTACTCACCCGGGTAACAAGCAGGGTGAGGGCGCCGCGGGCGGCGGGGTTCCTTGACCGGGGGGCGGGGGGGGGGGGCGCGGAGCGAGGCAGACAAAGGCGGGGGCGCGGCGGACGTCGCGGTCTGGCCACCCCGTCCGGGCCCCGGCGCCCCTCTTACCGCCCCGCGGCCGGCGCGGCTCTCCATCCCCTTTGTGTGGCGGCCCGGGGCGCGGGTGCGAGGGGCGGGCGGCGGCGGCGGCGAGCCGAGGAGGAGGCCCGAGTCGGGGCGGCCGGCAGCGCGCCGCGCGCATCCTCGCCACCCGTATCCTCGGCGCAGCTGGGGCGAGACCCCGGCACCCCCGCAGGGCCCGGCCTCCCTCCCGGGACCCCGATCCCCTCTCCTTTCTCTTTCTAGTGCCCGTCCCCTAATTCCCGTGAGTCCTCCCCGGCCGGGGTCTCAGTTCCGGTCCCCTGGGCGCTGGAGTTCCGATGAGCCCCTCGAAAGCTCCTCTTTCTCCTCCCTCTAAGGAGGAGCTGGCTCCACCTGTCTCCAGCCCCAGGTAGTGGAGACGAGCTCCGGTGAATCTTTTCCTCCCCCCCCCCCCCCGCCCCCTTCCCTCGTCCCTCCAGCCGGTGCGCTCTGCGCTTTGTTCGGCGAGTTCTCCGGCCGCGTGGACGGCCGCCTTCCTTCGCGGCCGAGGCTGCTTGTCGCTGCTGACGGTGCCCGGCCCGCCGCCTCCTCTTTTGGCGAAAACCGGAGGAGTCTCCTCCTGCCGCCGGCCAAGTGGGAAGGGGAAGCTGTCCGCAGCCTCCGCGCTGCGCCTGCTTTCATCCGCCCGGCAGAATCGCGTTTCCCGGAGGGGCTGGCTTTGGCTTCAGGCTCTGCGTCCGAGGGCAGTGGGGGTGGGCTTTCCAAAGGGTCGGGGTGCCCCTTTGGGATGCTGGCCCGGCGGGCAAACCACGCTCCAGAAACGGGACTTCCTGCTTTCACGTGGGATACATGTGTCCCCAACAGTTGGGATTCTCTCTCTCTCTCCCTTCGTAGTTCCTGACTCAAGGCGCACGGAGGTGTAACACATTTTTCCGATTTCCAGTTCTTAGCTCTCTGACCAGCAGCAAAAGGGAGGTTGCCGTGAAAATTTTCCAGTCTTTCACAACTAGCAGGAAAATTGCTTTTTCACGTGTTTGTATTTTAATGATTTTCCTTAACACTCCCCCCCCCCACCCCCGCGCCCCGAGTCTTTTTAAGGATGATTGTAAGGCCCTGGAGAGGAGTCATTCATCATTTTAGTCTGTTCATTTATAAATTTTCAAAACATGGAGAAAAACTGAATCTCTAGACAGTGAAGTCATTATTTAGCAGTGGTTCTTGAGATCATTCGTAGTGATGGTAATGGAATCTTCTGTAATTGTGTGCCCTTTGAGTAAACTGTTTAAGCACCTTCTCTAATTGTGTGTATCACATAGTGTTGTTTGCTCTTAAATTTGTTATTTGCAAATTTTCAATTCGGACCTGTAAAGAGCACCCGAGTTTTCATAAAGCTGGATGGAGTCTGTGATGTCTTCTCAAATATTGTCTGCTTAGCTAGCAGAGAAGCATACAAATCATTCATTCATTCATTGTAATAACATTTGGAACCTGTTGTGTAGTAACCAACAAGACAGAACCAGCTCTACTCAACAGAACTTACATTAAATTATACTTACAAGCGACTCAGGAATGATCAAACACTGTATATTTTTTTAAATTTAAATTCTTTATTGTTTAAGGTATTACATAAGTCTCCCTTTTCCCCATTGACCTCTCTCCGGCGCCCCCACCCCTCAGCTCATGCCCTCAAATCCCCCCACCGTCTGTGTCCATTGATTATGCTCATATGCATGCATACAAGTCCTTTGGTGATCAAACACTATTAGTGGCATGGCAGGGGAGCCCTTTGGAAGGGTCTGCCTTCTAAATCTTTGGGGAAATAAGACTTAGGGAAGTAAACATACAAATCAGTAATACAAATAAAATACAAAAGGCTATTATACAGTCACAAAATAGGATGGGAGAACAGGAAAACTGGTTTTAGTAGTAGAGAACACTGTAACTTGAAAACGGACAAGAGGAACTATTTACATTGACAAAGTTAAATCTTTCGTCACTAATTCCACCCCCCCTCCCCCCCTCCCGTAAATGAAAGTCATAAAAAGGGAAGATAATTATATTCATCAGTCATAACTCCTCCAACTCATGCCAACTGCTTGGGATAAAAAAAAAAAAAGAACATAAAATTCATAAAATGCTACCTTAGGTATGTAATTATGCAAACATTTTTGAATAAATTGGTGGCAGTTTATAGTCTGAAATTTGAGCTCATCTATTTCATAATTTAGGCTCAAAGATTATTTTTCCTCCTAAAATTCTGTAATTCTCATTGATCATAGTTTTGGGATAGAGAGGACAGTCATATCTTATAAAAATACAACTTTTGTTTGCTTTGTTACAAAAACTTATCATTGTAGGCCTCCCTTAGAATTGATTTAACTCTCAGTCTTATTTTCTGGTAGAGATTAAATCCTGTTAGAACAAGTAGCATTGTTTAGACTTTAGAAGGTTCTCAAGTCTTAGCAAATGGTCTTTTAAGCAGTACATGATTTAATACAGTTCTGTTACCACTGAAATTTTGGGGCTGTTCCATGAATTTTATTGTAAGATTTCATTCATTTTATGAATATTTATCTACTACATGCCAGGCACTGGGGTTAGAGGCAAACAAAATAGACAGACCTAACCTTATTGAATTTATTTGGGCATGTGTAGTGAACACAGGGATAGCGCTTGCATTCTTGCTAATATCATTTGTGAGCACCAGTTAAAACATATTCATGAGTCTGCTAGAAATACATTTTTAAAAAGTAGTCATTGCAATAAGTGAAAGATATTAACAACCCAGTATGAGTTCAGTGGTGATTGTCAAGTAGGAGGTTTTTGGTAGGTCTGTAAGTATCTCTTTGGGCATCTGTGGTTAGCTATAGATAGTTTTAGAGATAATGTGTATCCCAGGCATAATATCAGGATTTTAAGTTATCTTTTTGCCTTATAGCTGATATATTTGGGGCCACAATCCATGGAGTTGTAATAAGGGCGAGACAGCAAATCTGTTAGCTGTGCAAATGAAACTGTATAACAATTAATTGAGTTGGATTGAAGAATTGTTTTGTGTGATCATTGAGGCTGGGAAGTACACAGGTTTTCTTCTAAGAGAGCTTAGGCTATGAAAATTAGAGTGTTTTGTAACACTAGACTCCTGTTACTTGAGTAGGTTAAAATCGAAAGCCAAAGTAACCTGGTGTTGGAGGAACCTGGTATATTATTTTAGTGGTATGTGGTGTGCTAACCAATATATTCTAAAACCTTGGTAGTTAACACTTGTCAACATCCTGTGGTGGGTTGTTTTTCTTCCTCTTTCTTTCCCCTTCTGTCTTACTGTATTTTACCACAAATATGATCTTTGATAGGAACTACAACTGACAAAAATGGGCCATTGATATAAAAAAAAGCATACAGATGATTCGTAGGGTTAACGTTACAGATTAGTCAGTCTGGCTTTTGACTTACCATATTATAGCTTCCTTTTATTGATTATGGTTTCTTTCTCTAGGTGTCACTTTTTAAACATACAGTATTTTTAGTTTTGCAGTAAGAATGTATCAATAATAAAGATCTGTGTTTACATATAAAAGCACAGTTAGTCCCCCCTTTCCTTAGCTCCCCTTTTGAATGAGAAGTTTTGATCCCTGTGTAAAGCAGGTAGCTATTCCAACATTCTAGCTTACAATGAAGTTTGCCTCTATTTTTGTTTAGCAGACAACTTTGGGTATTTTGTTCAGTGACACATGTGGTATTTTACAGCTTGGGGAAATTTAGGATTATTTGAATGATAATGGTAACAGACCATGAAGGGGTCTGTGGTTGGCATATTGTTATGATAGTATCCAGCAGTGCTGCTGCTGACAGTCTTCCTGAGGGCAGAGGGCTAGCAGACTGGAGTAGTGCTGGGTTTTTTGCTTCCATGGGCTAGGCATTTTTAACTAACTGCTAAGAGATGAGGGTGGCCAAACACTTTTTCAATGCTGCTTAAGAAGATAATATGGTTATGTCGTAGATTTGCATTTTTATCTGGAACTAATACGCCAGTACAGAAAGGCCCTAGTATGGCTATTTTAAGAAGATTTTAAAATTTCCCTTTAAAAAGGACCTTGTAAAATATTTCAGTTTTTCTTAACCTATAGTTTGGATTTTAATAAGTTAATTTAAGCAGAGTTTTGTTTTTTTTTGACAGTAGTTAAGTCAACGGTAAAGCACATTTCACAAGGGAATAGAAAAGATGCTTTACTGTTTTAAATATGCTTTCCCCCAGTTATTTGATAGGATTTACTTTGCTTGATATCACTAATTGTTAAACATGATCCATGTGAATATGCTTTCTTTGCTTTGCACCAAGTACTCTTCATGTTGAATTCTCTGCTGTTTATTCATTAGCTTTGCATGCAAAGTGTTCTGGGTTTCCTCTTAGTATTTGGAGTATTAATGGTGCCATAGATAATATAGCACTATTTAAAATTGCTTTAAAAATAGATGTGATATGGTGACTATGGATGGATCCCAATGGTCCGTGAAGCCACAGAAACTGAAAAATATTATGCTTGTAGGCATTCTTTCCAGGAAGGGTCAAATAACTTTACATTCAGATCTCAAAGGGTTTAATAATTAAAAAACCAGCTAAGGAATGCCTTCTCCAAAAATGAGCTCAGCTTGCTTTTGTGCCTTCCTTAAAAAGTTCACACTCTTATATTTCGCTTAAACAGAAGACAATGCTTATTACGTCCACCCCAGTATTTGCTCAAGTTTGTTTTGTAGTGTACAACATCTACAGAAGGTTTTGCCATAGAATCTTCCTAAAGCCAAATAAGTTTGGGAAATGCTACATGCTATACTTTTTGGAGATTTACAGTGTATAATGGTATATAACAATGTATAATGGTATATGAGAAATCCTGTAATAAATAACTTAAACTTTGATGGGGAGAGAATGCAGCCATGTGAATTGGGACTTTCTAATGGTTCTTATAAAATATGAACAGTAGGTCACTAATAAGTTGTATTATAAGTTTAAGAAGGCAAGTCCTGTGATATTGATAATTTGCTTTGTTAAAAAGCAACAGGAGAGATTTGGAAAATGTATCACGTAAGAAGATGCTTTGGAAGCAACTTGATCGGGCACTAGTTGAATAAATTATGGTATATTCACACCATGGGATACTACGATACTACAGGTATAAAAAAAGAATGAGGATGGATGATCCCTTTTATACTGAAGTGGCAAGATCTCTAGGATAAATGGATTTAAAACGGCAAGGTGTGGGACAGAGAATCCTATATAGTGCTTTATTCTAAGTGGGGGGTAAGAAAGTATAATTGTATTTACTAGTATTTGTTTGTGTGTTTTTTGTTAATCCTCACCTGAGGATATTTTTTCCATTGCTTTTCTGAGAGAATGCAAAGGAGGGAGGGAGAGGGAAACAGAAACATCAATTTGAGAGAGACACATTGACGACATTGACCGGTTGCCCCCCTGCACACGCCCCCATGACGGGGCCAGGCATGGAACCTGCAACCCAGGTACGTGCCCTTGACTAGGAATTAAACCCGAGACCCTTTGGTGCTGGAGCTGATGCTCTAACCACTGGGTAATGCTGGCCAGGGCAGTATTTGTAAAAATGTACTGGAAAGATAAACAAAGAACTAGTAAAAATGGTTGCCACAGCCCTAACTGGTTTTGCTCAGTGGATAGAGCGTTGGCCTGCGGACTCAAGGGTCCCAGGTTCAATTCCGGTCAGGGCATGTACCTTGGTTGTGGGGAACCTACCCATTAGGGAGTGTGCAGGAGGCAGCTGATCGATGTTTCTGGCTCTCTATCCCTCTCTTTTCCTCTCTGTAAAAAATCAATAAAATATATATATTTTTAAAAAATGGTTGCCACAGAGGGTGTGAGGGGACAGGAATTGAAACAGGAGCGGGAATAAAATATCAGTGCATACCTTTCTATACAGTTTCAATTTTCAAACCATGCAAGTGTATTATCTATTCTGTAAAATAGGATTATCTGTTATACTGCTTTATATCAGGGGTTAGCATATCCAATGCTTTCATGAGAGAGATGTGACTGTTGATGTAGTTTAATATACTATGAACTGCTTCACTCTTTTATGTTACTAAGGTACCACATACATACCCAAGTTGTTAATGCATGGCTCAGTAAAACCACATACTACATGCCTAATGATATTGAATGCACAAGTCCTTTGGAAATTTCGTTGATCCTCTCACTTGCAACTCCTTTCTAATCAGGGATTTAGACTAGTTGAGTCTAAGGATGAGGGAGGAGACTGAGGTTGCTGTGATAAATGAAGTGCCTTAGGCATAAGGAAATAACTGCTTGCTTACATTTTAAACTTAGAAATTTTACTTTGTGATTTTTATACTTACCACTGACTGAGGATAATAAATATTTTTTAAATGACCCAGATTAATTACAATTAATTGTTGAGATTATGGTGACACAGTTGCAGGGAGCACTCAGTATTCGCATATTTCTCTGTTTTTGCTCCAGGAGGAACCTTGAGTACAGTGTAACTGGTCACTCCTTGAGTTGTGCAACATGGTTACTACCAAGTACTGTGGGAAGACATCACTGTAACCATAGGTTCCTCACGTTGTTACATGTATTCCATGTGCAATGTCTGTCCCTATACTTTAAAAAGTTAGGTAAAAATAAGGCCAAAGAAATGACTTCCAGTCTTTAGAAGTCAATATGTGGAAAAGGTAGATAACCATTGGTTCCTCTCTTGCAAGTATTTTTCTATTTTCATTTGGGTGTAAACCGAAGTACCTCCCATGAAGTAGTCTCTCCTAAAGCTGCCCGAACTCCTCCTCTGATCTGGGTGGGAGGAGGTACGTCATGTTTCTCACCTTGATGCGAATCACTAATCTAGAATTTATGGTTTTGTCCTTTGCTGTGGGCAAATTGGTGAAGAACTGACTTTAAAAAAATAAATTTGTTGTTGAAAGTATTACATACGTCCCCTTTCCCCCCCACATCAACCCCCTCCACGCCACCCTCATCCCCCCCCCAGCCTACCCCAGGCATTCACTACCCCACTGTCTGCGTCCATGGGTTATGCATATATGATTACCCCCCTGCCTTCCCTCCGAGATTCTGCACTCTGTTCCATGCTTCCATGTCTGGGTCCACAGTGAAGAACTGTCTTTTTAGAGAAAGCCTGCTTTGAGTTATGCATTTCATTAAGCATCTGTTAATCACTTACCTGTTACAAATGTGAAGTCATGGGCAGAGGCTTTCGAGAACTCCTCAGGCCATACCGTTAGTAAGAGGCTAAGCTGAGATTTGAACCCATGGTGGATGCCAAATCACTGCTCAGCCCCTCCTCTGTAGGCTGGAGTGATCAAAGATCCCTCTTTTGTCAATACCACTTAAAATTAAGGATATCAGATAATTTTACGTGTATCAGATAATTGAGTTGACCGTAGTTTACTTCTCTAAGAGCTTTCATTATAACTTTTGTGAATTTGTTGCTAATATTATAGCAAATATTTCAGTGAAATTTGCCTCTGCCTTCAGATTCCATGAGGGCTGGGATAGAATTTTTCTGGATCATTGCTAAATGCTCAATTAGGTCTGTTCCAGGGTTTAACACATAGAAAGTATTCAGTGAATATTTGTTCAGTGGATGAATGCTAGCATAACATGAAATGGTAAGATTGAATTTGAATATGCTTCTAGTTAACTGCTTAATCAGTCAGTTAATACATTATATAGTGTTTTTGTGGTTACCATGAAGACTCCTACTTTGCTTAATATAACTGCCAATAGAAGAGAATGTTTCTTGCCTTGGTTCTATTGAGGGGGGCATTGGATAAATACAGCTTGGATTGATTCTGAAGTAAGAGTACTTCACTTTTTTTTTTTTTTTTTTAGCCTGAGGTAGGGTTTTACGCGAAGTGAATAATAAACACGTTAAAATGAAAATTTTATGACTTAAGATATTTTCACAAGTTTTAAATACATTTAAATTGATTGTTGGAAAGCAGAGGGTGGTTTAATAATATATTAATACTTGTGTAATATTTGCTTTAAGAAAATCCATGACTTTTAATGTATATGACTATAAAGGACCAATAGCAAGACAAAGGATTTCAAATGCCAGATACTATGCCAGCTGTTATGTATATCGGTTTGAAATTGTGCTATTTTATTAATTCCTTAGAACTGTCACATAGAAATTTTTTTTCTGTTTGTCTTTTACTTTTATGGTTTTTGAGGTTCGTGGACTTCCTTCCTGGTCTCCGAGTCCCTAACTTCCCAGTCCATGCACCAGTGTTTGCACAGGTGATATAACTGGCCGGTGCACCGACTCAGTCCTTTCAGTAGTATTCTGTACTTATTTTTGTTTTGCTTATAATTGTTCCCAAATGACCTCCTAATACGTTCGGGAAGAACTTCCTCATCCATTCTTGCACATGCCATTAGCAGTATCATCAGGATAATGTCCTCTTATGAGCTTGTTTATATCTGGGCAAGTTGGTCTCCTTTCTGTTAGGAATAAGGGATTCATTCAGACTAAAATTGGCCTTCATTTGGTCTCTCATTTTATTGTATTGGACTGTTTTTATTCGGTAATAGGAAATTCACTAAACATCCACAAGCCGCAACCCTCATGTTAAAAACAAGATGAAATTTGGGGGTAACTTAACAACTTAGCTTCTGGTGTAGCAGGTACATGTTTGGGCTTCAGATACACCTGAGTTCCCTGTCCCTAATCTGCCACCTGGTGACCTTGGGCAGCTAACATCTTTGAGTTTTTTTTTTTCTTTTCTTATCAATAAAATTGAAATTATAATACCTACAGGGCTTCTTCAGGATCAGGGAAAAATATATACTGTATAAAATGATAAATGTTTCCTTGGAAACTTGTTATTCATACTCATCCTGTGTTTTTTGTGAAATATCTCATGTAACAAAGTTCTAAGAGTTACTGTACATATTGATTGAAGAAATAGATAGAATATAGAAAAGTCTTGACTACCCTTAAGTCTTGAGGTGTTCTGGATAGCTCTGTGGCAAAGGGTCATGCATTGTGTAAAACCGTCTTCCTCCTGTGTTTCTCCTTTGCTCTCACACTGCTACCACACTCAACCCTTCTGACACCAGAGGTGGGGGGGTTTTCCCCACACCAAGCAATTCTGGGACACCAGCTGGTGTCCTACAATTCAGCTCAATCTGACAGTACCTACTTGGAAATAGTATTAGACCCCAAAGGTCAACCGCTCAGTCTCACTAGACTACCTCCCTCCCCTCTTCAGATGCCAATTACAAGTCCAGGTTGTCCCCTGTGCTTCTGCCTGATCAGCTATAAATCAGAGGTTCCTACCACCTCCTTGGATTCGGTTGATTTGCTAGAGTGTCTCACAGAACTCAGGAAGACAGTTGACCAGTTTATTCTGAAAGGGTGTGTTAAAGGATACAGACGAACATCCAGATGGAAGAGATGTGTCGGGGAAGGTAAGGGAATGGGCACAGAGCTTCCATCATGCCTTCTCCTCCCATTGCCTCCACCAGCCTGGAAGCTCTTTGAACCCTTTTGGGATTTGTCATGAAAGGCTTCATCTGTAGGCATGACAATCATTAATTCCATTTCAAGCCCCTCCCCCCTGGCTGGAGAATGAAGGGTGGGGCTGAAAGTCCCAAGCTTCTAATTAATCATGGTTTGGCCTTTCTGCTGACCAGCCCCATCCAGGAGCCTACCAAGAGTCACCTCCTTAGAACAAAAGACCCTGCTATCACCTAGGAAATTCCAAGGGATTTAGGAGCTCTGCGTGGAACCAGGGACAGAAACCAATATTTATTTTTTATATTATGTCACAGGTTAGATAGTGGTTATTGCCTTAGCATTCAATTTAAAAGAATATCATTACATTTTGACAAAATGTTTAGAAGTTTGAAGCATAATATTTTCATTTAATTTTAACCATTTGACAAAAGATTTAATATGTGAAATAGGTCTGTCCTTTTAAATGTAGAGTACTGTCTTGGCTGGTGCGGCTCAGTTGGTTGAGTGTCATCCTGTGCACCGAAAGGTTGCTGGTTTGATTCCTGGTCAGAGCACATGCCTGTGTTTCGGGCAGTCCATGCATGTTCTGACGTCACATTGATGTCTCTTTCTCTTCCCCCTCCCTGCCTCCCTTCCACTCTCCCTAAAAATCAATGGAAAAAATATCCTCTGGTGAGGATTAACCAGAAAAAAAAAAACAAAAAACAATTTTGATAGAGATAAGATGTAAATAAAAGTAATTTTATTGATTAGAAGTAAAAACAGAGTATCCTATATAATCCTATATAATAAAAGGCTAATATGCAAGTTGACTGAATGGCAGAACCGGTCGCTATGACGTGCACTGACCACCAGGGGCAGACGCCCAACATAGGAGCTGCCCCTGGTAGTCAGTGCACTACCACAGGGGGAGCGCTGCTCAGCCAGAAGCTGGGCTCACGGCTGGGCAAGCACAGCGGAGGTGGCAGGAGACTCTCTCACCTCCACTAAGGACCCCTCGGGGGATGTCCTACGGCTGGGAGCGGGCCTAAGCTGGCAGGTGGACATCCCCCGAGGAGTCCTGGACTGTGAGAGGGCAAAGGCTGGGCTGAGGGACCCCCCCCCCCCCCGCACTAATGTGCACCAGGCCTCTAGTATTATAATGAATGAGCATTGGTAGACTAATTTTGTTTAGGTCTGTTGGATAGGGGTTGTTTACTGTTCAAAGCCTTAAATCACTTTAGAGTACAGCTTCTGCTTCAGTTTGTCATCTCATATAAGTGAACTTGACCTGTTGTTTACAGAGTGCAAGGTCTGGGGCCTTTAATCAGAACTTTTTACTCACTGTGTTGATTGTGAATTAAAAGTTTTAACTTTGCTCACCCCCACCTGCCTGCCTTGCCCTCCATTATTCAGAGTAGCTATGGAGCTAAAACTCTGACCAACCTCTGCTTGTTCAGCTTTTAAAGTAGTTGTTAAATAAAATTTAGGGAGGGTTTTCCCAAATGTTCATTCTCTGAACTTTCTCCACTATTTTCAAAACTGCAGGTTGTGACTTTCTAGTGATTTGAAAAAACTATTGGATTATCAAAACTATTTAAAGACTATAAAAGAAAGGTAACAGAGTAGGCAGTAACAGAACATGTTGCAGGTAGTAAGGACACATACTGTGTGAAACTTGTTTATCTTATGTATACATACATAGACATGTAAGCAGATATGTATGTGATGTATTTCCAGAGCTTGCTATTAAATGTATTTCTTTTCAGGGGCTGCTATTCAAAAAGGAAAAGGAAAAGGAAATTGATTTTTGTAGATGAACATTTGATTACATTCTTTTGGAAGAATATACATATATAGTATAACATATATAATTATATCTATATCTATATATCTATAAACTTTTTTTCATTAAAAATTTTAACATTCAAGTAAGTATTGAGATTAAACATGTCTAAATGCTACATCAAAAAGTTTTTATATTGGAAAATTTAACTTGATGTTTCGTTAACAGTAGCTTACTGGTTTCATGTCTATTAAGTGAGGTGTCATGAGAAGGAAGAACTGCCAATGGATTTTCTCTCTGTTCAATATCAAACTCACGTCAACTGTTTCAGCTTTTAGACTCATGGACAAAAACAAAAATGGGAATATCTACAATTAGAAAGACTTTGTTTAGTCAGTTTGATCCAGAAGTACTAGAAATAGATCAATATATTGAATGAGATCATTTGGAAAGGACTTATGGAAAACTCTATTGATAAAATCTTATCTTTAGGAATGTAGCAATTGAATCAGTACTCTATTACTGTACATTAACTGCTTTGAGATTTTGGAAGAGGCAAGATGATAAGCATGGAATGCTTAATGACACAACTGTAATTCTTATATTTTATGTGTAAGTAAAAAATAGAACAAACTTGAAAGACAAGTATTGTTTATTGTGTAGGATAATGCTAGAGAGTTAGTTTTTTGTTTTTTTTAAAGAGATGTCTGAAGTACATTCCATTGGGTTCAACAGTTTCTGATGTAGGAAGGAATGAGAGATTCTATTTGATAAACTATAATTTAAAACTCTGCAGTTTAAGTATCTGAAAGTGAAAAAAGCAGAATAAGTTCCTGTATGATTCCATTTTTTTTCTTGTGTATTCAATGGAAGGAAATATTAAATATTATTAATATTGAATGTTGAAATAGACAAAAGTTAGTATTGAATGTCTCTTGGAGGTGGAATTTAAGGGTAAATAGATAGTCACAAAGACCCTGCATTATTTTTGTAATAAAAGTATTTTTAAGTATCAGAATTTATCCTTTTATAGCCACTTCTTACACAGATCGGTAGAATGATTATCCCTAAAAGAGTTAAATTATTTTGCAGGAATTGGACAACATCTCATTGTTTTTCTGAGCTATCAAGTGGATAGTGACGGCTTCAATTAGTGCCCTCGGTGTTTGGTTTTTTAACTGTGAAGATGGTTGCAGTGAAAATTATTTCCACATGGTTGAGATTTAGGTTCTTGATGAGTTTAAATGTGTTTGGGCATGGCTATCATCTTACCAGAAGTTCTCTAAATTACTGCAATTCTAGAACTGAGTCCCTTTTAGAGGTTTTCAAGCATAGTCAGTGTTTGAACTTTTGATGACTGTCAGGTCCTCAATGGAAGCATTATAGGAATTTATGCCTCTTTATATTTAGTGTCATTCATGGGATTCAGTAACCAGTATTCGCCCATAATTCTTATGCTTTAAATTTTGAGGCTTTCTAGTTGCTTGTCTTCCCGCCCCCCTTTTTTTCTTTTCCACTATTTGTACCTTTTACCATATTGAGTTAACATTCATCACCCATGTATATTTTATTTAAATACCTACACTGTTACCAGTTTTTTCAAAATCTTTTTTTTTAAAGGTATTCATGCAGAGACTTGTCAAGGCTTTTAAAAATAAAATCATTAAGCAGATGTTTTTTCTTTTTCTTTCTGTGTTCTTACCTGCCCACTTGGAACCCCTGAGATCTCATGCATTGGTACCTCACCTAGACTTGCCCATTGTGAACAATAGCCACTGCCTTTCTCATCCTTAGCATTTAAACACTCACTGCTGCTCAGTGTTGCATGAGAAATTGAGACAGACATCCCGTAAAGATTTACTCTTTACAGGGTTCAGTAAGTTCAGAGGACATAACATTTGTAAAAAGTTAAAAAATAATATTTGTACCATAGAGGTATCTGCAAGTGTTAGTCACTTTGTAAAATACATTGATGTAAAAAAATAATTTTCAAATTTATTATAAATGAGGGTGATGTGCACATTTCTGATATTTGCTAATAGTTTATTTACTCGTGTTGTGAATAAAGTTGAGAACATAACAGGTCAGAACATAACCCTGTCAGTAACGTGTAATAGTATAATAACATTGTTCCTATTGTACACGTGAGGAATAGAAAGATTAGGCCTCTGCTCAAGGCCACATAGCTAGTGAGTGGAGGAGTCTGAGTTCAGACCCAGCTCTCAGGCCCCAGAGTGGGGCACTGAATGCCCTTGACCATATATTAGTAACCTTGCCGGGGACAGTGCTCACAAAGCAACCTAGAATAGCTCTTATTTTGTGGTTAATAGAGTATCTTTTTGTTAATATGAATGTAAACATTTATTTGACTGTGTACTGGATATGGCTCATGTGTTCTAAAAATTAAAAGGTCATGGTTTTCCTTGTTGTTTAACCAGTTTTTTCCCCCTCTCCCTGCTGAGAAAACTGATTAAAAAAAGAATGTTTTTATTATCTTAGTATATATGTTGAACATATGAAACCCTGCTCTTTGGAAGCGTATGCTCTATAGCTGAATTACCCTGTATCTGTCTTCCCTGTTATCTACTAATGTTCACTCCACATCTTGTATTGAAAAAGTTGGCACCTGACTCAGTCTTCCTGTAGGTCTCCCAGGTGAAGGCCTTGTCATTATGGGTTGTTTGAGAGTGCAGCGTGGTGTGATCCGTTTTAGTTTGTTGATTTTTCTCCTCGACTGGAACCCCCACTCCCATTCTGTAAATGCACATGGATGGCCTCATGTGCTGGAGTGTCTCTAGATGCCAATTCCTAAATTTGGATGTCTGACCATAATCTCCCTTCTATCCCCAGCTCTCTTACTCTGCTTCCTATTCTTTGAACTTTGAAGCTCTTCAGTCACTTAACTCACTTTTTTTTTTTGTATTTTTTGTTTTTGTTTTTTGTCCCTCTTCATCCACTTCCCTATGCAGTGTAGAATCCATGGCCCATATGTTCAGCCTCTCTGTTTTTGTTTGAGGACATTTATCATGTTTGTTGCTCTTAAATATGTCAGCAAATCCCAGTTTAACTGCTGGGGGTGCTCAGAACCGATGGAAAAATTGTTACATAGCCTTATAGATTGGCACCCCTACACATTCATGCTTCCCCCTAGTTTTTCAAATGCAGAAAGTACTCCTATGTATTTCTAATTATCTCCCACTCTCGACAGTGGGTGCCTTAAATATTCTCTGCCCTCTTCAGATCATATCCTTTCACCCCTCAGCCCCAGAAGGTAGCACTGCTTTCTTCCCAGAGTTAGCAGAAGATACCAGAAGGGAGTTCTACCCACTGCTCTTCCCTCTTGACATGTCTTAAGTCGGTCTTATTAAACCTCTTTCTGAATTTCTTAATTTTCTTATCTCAGTGAATGGCATCACTGTCTGACTCAAATTTGAAAGTGTGAGCATTATCCGTGACTTTGCCTTCTCTATACCCCAAACCCAAATCCAGTGGCTTCAGCTTCCTTATCTCTCTAGTCAATCGACTTCTCTCCATACTTCCTTTGACTGCCATGGATCTTGCCTCTGTCTTCTTTTGCTTGAAATAATGCAGTACCTTTCCAGTGTTAAAGAAAAAATAGTATTCTAACTACTGAAGAAAAAATTATTCAGTGACACTTGTTCAAGAATGGCAAAGCAGACTTTATGTAAGGGAGGACATTCTGATGGATGTAGGAAGCACTTCCATGGGTGGGGGGGAAATTGCACTCAACTCTGCCTCTTAAAGGACCAGTGGGCACTTATATTCAGGAAACGGGTAGAGGTCAGGGGATGGAAAGTTACTCAGGAAACAGCAGAGGTAAGGGGGATTCTTGTTAGACCAACTCAGTAGAATTGCTGAAGGCAGACAGGACATAAACTCCAGGCTGGGTCAGATACCGAGGATTAGGGATTTTCCTTAAAATGATTTAACAGGATTCTTGTTCAGACTGGATTCTACAAGGACAGAGAGGGAAGCCAGAGGTCAGCTCTGAGCCTCATTCAAGTTTGGTCAAAGGAGAGAGTCTTTGTAGGAACTGATGAGCTCCTGAGTGTAATTCTTTAGTGTTGCCTTGATAGAGTGATTTTGCACCACTGATTATACTCCCCAGTGCTCTCAGTTTGAGTCAAAAACTTACCTAGGCCCTGGAAGGTCTGACTCATTTTTCTCCATCTTTTTCTGTCTTTATTCTTTCCCATAGTCTACATTTCAACCATATCCAACTGATTTTAGTTATTTGAATATGCTAGAATTATTCTCATCTCTGGATCTGGGCACTTTTAGCCCAGTGCCTAACACATAGTAGGCACTTGTTTGACGATTAAGAGAATAAAGGAGCAAATTAATGTGTTTTGTAGTAGAAGGCTAGGCATAAAAATCTCTGAATTATATATCCAAATAATTCACTTAGTGAAAAAAGACACTTAAAATTTTTTATTCTGTTGAATTATTAGTTGATAATGCAAAGGGCAACTTAGATTTAGAATAACCCCTACTATATTTTATAGGACATTCTCAGATGCAGATTTGCATAAAATGAATGGAAAATCATTTGCATTGAAGAAGCCTTTAACATAAAGGTTGGTGCTAAATATCCTTAGATTCAGATTTGATGCTATTTCATGGATACAATCTTGATTGTTTACTCTGTCTCCTAGAATTCATGGGGCGGTGACTTTACTAATAAATGAATATGAAACCGTTATCACGACTGGATAATGCTAGGACCAATACCCATGCTAGGACCAATTCTTTTTTTTTTTTTTTTTAACCTTTCAAAATGTTAGTATTTTATAAGCAAACTAGAGTACCTCGGCCCGGCCTTCACCCTCTCGCAATCTGGGACCCCTCGGGGAATGTCGGACTGCCAGTTTCAGCCTGATCCCCGCAGGCCCAATCCCTGCACCAGGCCTCTAGTATGCATATAAGATCTTTGGTTAATCTCTTCCTATCCTCCACCCTCCACCCTTAACTCTGAGATTCATCAGTCTATTCCATGTTTCCATGCCTGTGCATTGAGCGTCTGCCCCCTGGTGGTCAGTGCGCATCACAGCTACTGGTCGAAAGGTCGAACAGTCGCATATGTATATATGTATATGTATATGTATATGTATATTCATATATAGATAAAAGCTATATGTGACTTGCTCAGAACCTGTCTAGCATGGAATATTGTATTTTGTTTTTACCACTAAGAAATCTGTTATATACATGCAGAGTTAATAAAATTGTGCATAAAAAATTATATCTTCAGGGAGCCTGAAATGAGTTGGGAGATGGTAGTGAATATGTACAGAATAAATTTAATTTAACTTGAATACAAAATGTAAAATTCACATAGTATGACCAGTAAAGATGATCATGTAGTAAGGTGGTACTAATACATAATATTTAATTGTTTATTTTGTGCCATGAACTTTTCTAAGCTCATTACATTCATTATCTTGTTTAATTTTACAGCCTATCAGTTGTAACTACTGTTATCCGATTTCTACAGGTGAGGACACAGATCTAGTGAGATTAAGTAACTTGCCTAGCTAGTGAGTAGCAGAGCTGGGGTTTGAATTCAGGCTATCTGACTCTAGCACCTATACTCATTAATGTTTCATCTTTAGCCAAAATAAACTGGTTGACAAATTGCATGATATATGTACAGGTACAGTTTTCAGTAGTATCTAGTCTTAATTTTATGCTAATATAATTTATGGAGATAATTTCTTGGATAAGGTCCTTAATTAGAAGCTGTTTCTCAAGTATATGTAAATTACCTTAATTACTTAATAAAATTCTGGGCACTGTTTCCTTATTTATACATGATTTGGTTTCTGCGAGCTACTCTATTTCTTCCATACCCATCTATTTTAAGGTTGCTGTTTATTTTCCAAATAAGATAACAGTTCCTACATTCACTTTATAGAGTCCTAAGATTTTATGATATCTCTTATTTGTTATAGCTTCTTCTGTTCTCTTTATCTTTGCCAGTTTATCCTTTAAAAAATTACTATGATGTTAGTGAATATTGGGAAAGAGAAAACATAAACCCAAACCCAAGTCTTTGATCTTTCATGTTCTTTGATGACCTCCAAGTCATTTTTCTTTACTCCCCTGCCCCTTACATTCTGTAAGCACAAAGTGAGTTACTATTGTTAGGAAGCTTTATTTTTATTCACATAAAAACACGTCTCCTGTTAGAGAGCAAATATGAAAAATATTGGGAGAATGTGAAATAGAATATCTAATTGGAGTGTTCATTTGAATTCAATTGAATTAGTTACTAAAAGTTTTTAAAGTTAGATTATATGCTATTGGGCATGAGAATAATTGCCTGATGAATTAATTTTCATTAGCATCTGGGTTATTTGAAAGATAAATGTTAATATTGAATCTTTAAAAAGGGTATCAAAGAGTAAACAGCAACAGCATTTGTTGTAATTGGTAAAGCCCTGCCAGTTTACCTGCATAGTGGTTAAATTTGACAATATCTTTTTAAAAATATATATTTTATTGATTTTTTTTACAAAGAGGAAGGGAGAGGGATAGAGAGTTAGAGACATCGATGAGAGAGAAACAGCTATCAGCTGCCTCCTGCACACGTCCTACTGGGGATGTGTCCGAAACCAAGGTACACGCCCTTGACCGGAATCGAACCTGGGACCCTTGAGTCCGCAAGCCGACGCTCTATCCACTGAGCAAAACCGGCCAGGGCCAATTTGACAATATCTTAATCTTAAATCCTTAAACTATTTCTATTTCATAATTGACAGTTTTTACTCCAGGAAGTAAAAACAAATGGAATAAGTTTTGTGCCTGTTCCACGCAGGGTTCTTTTGGTTACCTGGAGTCAGAGATATATTTAAACTCACTATAGTTAGGGATATATTGTAACCATACACGTTTTTTTGCTGGCATCCAGGAAAAGCCACACCAGAAAGAGGAAAGCTAGCTCAGAGAACAGCGATCTCTAATCATCTTCCTCATCTCTGACGTATGACTTCTTTGTCAGGTGACACTTGAAGTCATTCATATTATCTATCTGCATTTGCTTCAATTTATTTATTTATTTTTCTGCCAATCTGACAGAGTCCATAGTCTGGATCCTTCTAAGCAAGGCTGGTCTATGAAGTTAAGCAGATTAACCAAATAACTGCATTGTGATGAAATTCATACAGGGGCAATTTGAAACAACTTTAAAAAATGACTTTTCATCTACCTCATTGTAACGCATTAACTATTCAGGGGTACATACAAAATGCCTATATGAAAACTATAGCTCTACTATCTCCTAACTATCTAATATATAAATGGAATATTTATATAATAGTTATTTATATTCTTAATATTTAAATGTTTCTGAATCTTAACTAAACGCCCAGGTTTGTCAAAGCAGCTGCCAGGGAAGTGTTTTCAAACCCTGAATTTTTCTTGCCTAGAATAGATACTTAAGGGTATCCTCTTGCCATCAGCACTGCATGAGATCGGTTCCACACGCCTAATGATGGCCACCAGGTGGCGATCTTAAACATTGTTGAAGATTAGTAGTAGGTGGTGAAAACTGAATTTGATTCAGTTTTCGTCATAATAGAATATCTGAACACTATAGTCAGGTATTGTGTTTCTACACATAGCAATGCATGTCTATGTGTAGTAAGAAATAGAACTAACTTCCTTGCCCATCATTATTAAAGGACATTGTTCTTCTAACATTTTTTAAGGAGTTTCAGAAAATTGAGAAAAGGAACAGTTTTAAATTACAGAATTTAAAACATGTTTTCTCTTAGCTAAGAAAATAGTGCACCAACAGCGTCCCTCCTCCCTCTGTTTGTCAAATTAAGAGAAGTGTTTATGGGTCCTTTGCTTTATGTCAGCAGCACCATCTACATGGTTAGTAGTTATACCCTCTGTTATGCTCCTGTACTAAAAAAGTGACTTCACATCTGTAAAGGGAACTTAACTGGTACTACGTATGTTTTCTTTCCCCCATATTTACTTTGACTTAACATTTTTTCACATTTATTGGGGTGACATTCGTTAACAAGATTAAATAGGTTTCAAGTGCACATTTTATCTACATGATCTGCATATAGCGGTGTGTGCCCAACTCACAAAGTCAGATCATCTTCCGTCACCATGTATTTGACCCCTTTTACCCTTTACTGCTCCTTGCCCCACTCACTCCCCTTCTCTCTGGGAATCACCATACTGTTGTCTGTGTCTATGAGTTTTTGTTTGTTTTTCTTGTTGTTCATTTGTTGCTTTCAATTTTATGTCCCACATGTGAGTGAAATTATATGGTTCTTTACTTTTTCTGTGTTATTTCACTTAGCATGATGTGCTCAAGGTCCATCCATATGCTTTCTTAATAATTTTAATACTTGTACAATTCTCCACCGAATTTATATTTCTAGACCACCCCCCCTTTGGCTGATCGAAATTAACAGTTGGTCTTTATTTTTTTTATTTTTTATTTTTTAAAAATATATTTTATTGATCTTTTACAGAGAGGAAGAGAGAGGGATAGAGAGTTAGAAACATCGATGAGAGAGAAACATCGATCAGCTGCCTCTTGCACACCCCCTACTGGGGATGTGCCTGCAACTAAGGTACATGCCCTTGACCAGAATCGAACCTGGGACCCTTCAGTCCGCAGGCCGACGCTCTATCCACTGAGCCAAACCGGTTTTGGCAAGTTGGTCTTTAATATCTTTGGAGAAGCATGATCTTTGTTGAAACATAGACTGATCTATATATTCTTCTGTACTTTGTTATGTTTATATAAACATATATTTTCAAATAATGTTTTATCTTTTGTAAAGCATAAAAATGTGATCATAAACTGTAAAACTTGATTTTTAGAATTTTATTTGAATACTAGAGGTCCAGTGCATGAAAATTCATGCATTTGCGGGGGAAGGGGGGGGCTCAGTCCAGCCTGCCCCCTCTCACAGTCTGGGAGCCCTCAGGGGTGGGAGACGACCTGGCGATCAGGGGAAGGCGATGCCCCATCACATCTCTGCTGCTGCCACTGCCGGCAGTGCAAGCCTAGGCCAGCTGTGGTTACCTGAGCCTCAGGCAGTCCTGGGCAGCTGGGCAGCTGCCATCCAAGGCTTGCCTGTGCCTCGGGCCGGCCCTGGGCTGCTGGGGGTGCTGAGGGGACTGGGGGACTCCAGAGGAAGGTGTGTGGCGGAGCTGAGGGGACTGGGCGCTGCCATCTTTGAGGACGGGGCAATCAATTAGCATATTCCCTCCTTATTGGCTGTGGACACCACCATCTTTGAGGGCGGGGCAGTTAATTAGCATATTCCCTCCTTATTGGCTGTGGGCATCACCATCTTTGAGGGCGGGCAGTTAATTAGCATATTCCCTCATTGGCTGTGGGCACCACCATCTTTGAGGGTGGGGCAATCAATTAGCATATTCCCTCCTTTTTGGCTGTGGGCGTGTCCATCTTTGAGGGCGGGGCAGTTAATTAGCATATTCTCTCATTGAATGTGGGTGCCACCATCTTTGAGGGCGGGCAGTCAATTAGCATATTCCCTCCTTATTGGCGGTGACCACCATCTTTGAGAGCGGGACAATCAATTCGCATATTCTCTCATTGGCTGTGGATGCCGCCATCTTTGCAATGGCGTGAGGGTCAATTAGCATATTCCCTCTTTATTAGATAGGATTAGCTTAGTAGTGCCTAGGATAATGTCACAAAAGATAAAATTTTGGAGAAATGGATGTTTTGTATTTTGATGAAAAATAACATTTCTTTTTTCCCATTTGGGAAATTAAAAATTTGTATGCACCTAATTCCTTTTTTTCTCCTGGGGACTCTTAACCTTCTTTCCCTCTTTTTTCCTTTTCTTCTTTCCCTTCCTTTTTTTCTATCTAAATCCCTCTTCTCAGGGTTTTTATAGTCCAGTGGGAGTGAGACATATGCATGACCAGGAGTTTAAGCTCTTAAATACTAGTGGTGGGGTGAGGGCTAAGATTTTCTATGGGAGATAAATGTCAGGAGGTCATTGTAGAAATTGGCATTGAACTTGATTATTTGCAGATGTTCTTTATTCTGGACTTGATGCATTGAGAATTTTTAAAATCAGTGAAAAATATGTCTTTTCTATTTGTTTCTTCAGATTTATGTTTATTTGCCACGTATAAATCATAGAAAGTCTGAAGGTTTAAAAATATGATTAATAATTATATGTTTTATTTTAACTGTTGATATCATTGGGGTTTCTAATTCGAATTTGAAGGCTGTGGCGTGTTTTTGACCTGGTATCTACTGTCTCATAAAGCAGTGGAAGATTAACACAAAGTATTTTTTCTGTTTAATACATTATTTCAGTTTTAAATTTCTTATGTTGTTATTTTTCTGTTGCATTTCATCAGTGAATTCTACAGGATTAGCTGGTAGTAAGACTTTATTTTTGGGATATAGATCATTTCTGTAGAAAGTACATTGACTTGCTTTGTTAAAAGATAGATTATAATGGTTCAGGAAGCAAATTTGTATATTCTAAGATACATTTTTAGTATAATTTCGATTATTTATATGAATTTGGTAGACATTTTATTCATTCATGTTCAGTTAGAATTTTCTTTTAATTAACTATAGTTGGAAATTGTTTTTTCTTGCATTAGTTGAAATAGTTTTAGACCAGTGGGTTTTAGTATAACAATGTATAAAACATTCATTTGAAATGGTTTCAGATTCCACTTTGCAAACTGACCTTTAAGAAATGACTACTTGTTGAATTTGGTGAAGTTTCAAAGAGTAATAGTCACAGTTATCTGAAAAGAGTATTAAATCATCCTTCCCTTTTTTCAACAGAGTATTTGTGTGAACCTAGATTTTTTTTTATATATATAACTTAACCAAATAACAAATCACATGAGATTGGTTACAGAAGTAGATATAAGAATCCAATTGTCTTCTATTAAGTCAGATATTAGAAATTTGGAAAAACGTTACAGTCATTCTTCTCACTAAATGTTTTTTTGAAAAATGGTTATTTTCATTACAATGTTATTTATGTTATTATGTAATGGCTATATTATTTTAAAAATGAATTTAAATATTTCGAAGTTTTCTCAGTTTTACTTTCAATAGGGTAAATATAGGTGTTAAACTGGTATAAACAAAGGCCCTTTGAAGGTCTTCAATAATTATCTTAAAAAGTGTAAAGAGATATTGAGTTAAAAAGTTGGAGGGGTGCTGCTCATTTCCTTTTTCCCTTTCAGCTTCTCTCCATCTGAATACTTAGCTTTTGGTTAAAATGATTATTATAAACCATAATACGATTTATTAGTTCTGTTATTAATATAGTTACAATAAGTTGGTATAAATTTAGTAATGATAAAAGAGACAGAACTCTTCATATGAAAACATCTTTGGATCTTTCCTAAAGTTGAAATTAAGTGAAAGGGCTAGCTTTAGTGGACTGTGTTGTTGAAAATATAAGTTATACACATATACACACACACTAGCCCATTCATTCACACATCCTTAGGGTGTGCTGTCTTCTGAACTGATGGTTCAGAAAGGTTTATGTGTGTGCTACTTTCCAATTCTCTTATGCTGTGACTCCATTTAAGTTGTAGTTATTAGCTTGGAAGATTAGGTAACTTAGAAGACAGCGATTGGCTGTACCATAAAAGCAACTTAGAAGAGTTCATCTGTGCAAAGCACAGTGACCTAAATCAGATACGTACTCACTGTCCGTGGAATCTTCAAGGGACTTACTGAATTACATTATCAAAAACAAGACATTTATATATTACTATGGAAAAATTTCGCCTGGAGAAGTTACCTGTATGTACCTAGTTATGATCTTGTGTTTTATTTACAAACAAGTTTGACTCTTTCAGAGTTTAATAGTGAAGCTTGAAGAAATGTCAGGCTTATTAGCACTGGCTTAGAATAGTATCATCCTCTGTGTCCTTGGCTGTGGAAGTCATCTGCTGAAAAGAGTAAATCCTCGTATAAAGTTAGCAAAGTTTGTAGCATCTTTATTATGCTATAAAATTAGGTTTTTGATTAATTAATATTATTTGAGAGAGGCTTTAAAAATCCTATTTGGCTAAGATACTAGGAAAGAAATCACTCTGTCTTAATGGCTAAGTATGTTTTGAAGCTAAATTGAAGTATTCTGTAACTAAAATTGTTCTACATGTTAATTTATGGGAGGTGTTACTTTTGAGCTATAGCTATATGTCTTACATAATGAAGAAATTAATTGATAGGGATCTTCTGCTGCTGTTTTAATAGATATTTTTAAAACCTTACATGTCTTAAAGGGTTTTAGACTAGGTTTATGAGTATCGTTAAATACACTTTTAACACTCCCCCCGCCCCCGCCAGATATTCCTTTAGAATGCTAAAGAATCATTTTTTTGTACATTTTACTAAGAAAATACAAATTGTAAACTTTGCTTTTCAGGCAGGATAAATGACTGTGTGAAGAATTAGTAAAATGCACTATGTTGATATAAAATTTGATTCAGGAATAGAACAAAATTTGTTTGATTTTGCTAGGAATTCTCACTTGTGAATTGAATTTTGATTTTATTATTTGTTGATGCTGGGCTTTTGTAAAAAATAAACTGATTTTATTAAATTTAAAAAATAGTACCTTTCTATGTTTGGGCTTTAATGTTATTTATAAGAATTCCTTAAATGGGTCCAGTATAAATTTTTAGCTGAGTGTTTTGTCTTTTGAAACATATTGAACAGTATTTATTAGAGACCTTACTAAGAGCCAGGGCCTCCTTGATGCTGAAGATTCAGTGGTGAGCAAAACAGACATACTTCCTTTCTTGGAACTTACTGTTCAGACTGGGATGCAGTTAAGGAAGTGCTTACATAAATAGGTAATTGCGAATTTTAATGAATACTGTAATAAAGTTACTGTGTGTTCTCAGCATGTATTATAGTGACCTTGGTTTATTGTCTAGTGTTAAAGAACCCATGTAACTGGGACTCTAGAGACCTGGGTTTTAATTTTAGTTCTTTCACCAACTAAACAGTGTGGTCTTAAGCAAGTCACTTAAGCTGTGCATGTATGTACGCTCGCGCGTGCGTGGGCCCACTTATGTATCTGTGCATGTCTGTCTATATAGAGAGATCTCTGTGTACTATATAAAATGAGAAAGCTGAACTGGAAAAGTAGAACCTGTCTACACCTATGAGTTAGTGAGGTCTCATTTATTTATTAGGAATGGAAAGGAGAATTCATTTATATCTGGATTTCTTACCATGAGGAGCCACATCTTACCTGCAAATTAAATTATAAACTGGACATTTGATTATGTCAGAGTTTTTCATTCATGGATGTATTCTCAATACCTGGAATAATGCTTGGTACATAGTATGCACTCAGTAAATATTTGTGGAATGAATGGATGACTTCCTTAATAGCTAGTCTTCAAGGAAATGAGACTTCTTTTCATAATCCATCGAACTCCTGGGGAGCAGGGTTATTATCCAGGGGAAGAATAGGCAAACAGACCATATTGCCGAGGGATTTCCTGGTTGTTTCCTCTTGGATTTCAGTAGAAAAATGCACAGAACCCTAAAAATCCCAAGCTACCAGTAACCCCGTGCTGGCTGAAGATGGGGAATCTTGACAGGACGCCTATTGGACCTTCTTTTTCTGAAAAACATTTACTAGGTCTTTGTGTGTGTGTGTTTTCCCTTTTGTGTGGAATGCCTGGGCTTTTTCATACATTTCAATTACTAATAAACTTGAGACAGTTTTGTAAGAAAGCCCATTTTGGAAATAGATTTTATCTTCATTTTTGTTAACAAACATACATACTTGATAACCCTAAAATAAGTATTCCTGTATGTTTTTTTTGGCGTGTGTGTGTGTGTGTGTGTGTGTGTGTGTGTGTGTGTGTACTGAGTTAGAACTTGGATACATGCATCTCCTCAGAGAAATAGTGCAATAGATCTTTGTGATTTATAGTTTCAGGTAGAAACCTGCTGAGGCTTTCCATTGTCCGCGACTCTTGTGTCTTGTGATGAAGCACGTGGCAATAAAGCGTGTCACTAACAATCCTGGCTATTACTTGCCAATTTTTATGCCTTTGAATTATCTGCTCTTCCATTCTTCATTTCCTTCATCTTTTACCTTTGAAACGTTCTTAACTTTTAAGTTGTCTTTAGTTTTAACCATGGTATTTAAAAAAATTTTCGAAAGCTTTTTGTCCCAATGTCTGAATTGATTTAGATCCCACTCTGGTGACAAACTTTTCCATAAGGCTTTTAATGTTTTTCTGTGGGAATCACCTGATTGCCTAAATTTAAAAGTTGCAGTAATTTCCCATATACCTTTTACATCTCTTCAGCTTATTTTAGAGTTAATGTGTGGATCCAAAAATGGCAAGTGAGTTCTTTAGAAACTATGAATATCTATCTTTGGCTTTTCATTCAGGAAACCGTAGTCACTGATGATTTCTCCCATTAACTGGATTAGAAAAGAGTATTTGCCTTACTCTTAAGCTTTTTACCCATCAATTTAAAGTTTTCTAATATTTAAGTTCAACTCTTGGTGGTTGGTGGGGACTGGGTTGGTAATTGGGGTTATTTGGAGGAAACTTGTATTTTGGGGAGACTACATTGTTATGTGTATATACTTCGATAGACTGCCCTTAGGCATGTTGGGTAAAATATACTAACCTACAAATCAACTTTTAGAACACTAATTATAGATTTGGGGTTGTTTGTATTAGTGAAAGTGTGTAGTAACTTTACAGTATTTTCTTGTGAATTAGAATGTACATTTTATTTTCTGAAGGGTTGAAGCAGTGTAAATGAGGTGGGAGTGGTCCCAAGAAGACCATGAAGCAGCCTCAAAGAGAAATTTAAATAGGTGGGACTTAAGTCTGTAACATAATCCAAGGATATGTTCAAACTTTGGTGTGCACCAAAATCACATAGGTAGGTTATTAGAAATGCAGATGGTAGGGTTCCACCTTAACCCCTGAACCAGCATCTCATGTGCCAGACAACGGAATCTGAGTTTTAACAAGCTCTCTAGGTGTGTCTAAATTTAATAAATCATAAAATCTCTTAAAGTAATACAATTTTAGGTCGTTATGAAAGTTAATTGCAGCATCTTGGCATTCCATCCTAGATGGTTATGTATGTATTTCCTAGGGATAATTCTCTTATACAA